>NC_067145.1:10681517-11023184 GCF_903995435.1 Acomys russatus
TAAACTTACTAACATGTTATTTTGGAATATTTTAACTTGAACCATTTGAGCTATTTCTGTCTAGTGGCTAAAAATGAATTAATAGTGCCAAATACCCAATTTGTGAAAGTTCATTGTAGAAGAACCAACACTTTCCTTAGTAATTGACAGCATTGGCATTAATTTGAACTAATCATTACTAACACTCACAGTAGAATCCATTTCCTCAAGCTGGAAGAAGTCATTAAAATGCCAAGACAATCTTCTCCACAGGTGTTGCAAACCAGATCATTGCCTGTGGCAAACTTAATTAAGTTAACAGCTGGATACGTAAACTTAAAAAATAAAATTGCATAGAGAATAACATTTCTGAAATACCTAACATGCAAATAATGGTTAAAGGAAGTATGGCATGTCATTTATTCCTGTTTCCTCATGGATATTGTATGCTTTGTAGTTCTTCATTAACATTATAAGCAAGCTATGGTTAAACAGAATCTGAACAATTAAACCATTGTGTGTGTGTGTGTGTGTGTGTGTGTGTTTGTTATGTGCACATAAACAAATACAGCACCAAATAAGGAAAATTCAGAGCTTTTAGTGTTGTTCTTAGCTCCTCAATAGTAGGATTATATAATTGCCATTGATCTTCTGTTTCTCAAATGAATAATCTATTTTCCTAAAAAGTGGAGTAATAATTTCTATGTTAATGTTTCTGTTATTCTGCTCAAATGGAAAGACAGGATAAAGAGCCCTGTGAATCAATTTGGGGCAGTAGAACTCTCAGGCAAATCAGTTTGGGTGAGAATACCTCTCCAGAAAGCCATCTGCTCTGATTTCCAAGCTATCTCAGAGATTTGAAAAAGCCTACAAATTACAATGAATGTGATCCATCTGATATCATATTTCCTAGAATTTACTTCTAAATTAACCTTTTGAGAAAACTTGTTAAGTAATACCTGATTTTAAATCTGTTGTTGAAACAAACCTTCTCCAAGATACAAGCAACTCTTTCTTTATTCTGCCAAAAAATACGGTACTTTTAATTAGTGTTGAGATAGGAATAAAAAATATTAATTCTTAAATAATTACACAGAGAGGGAAAATGGTCCTAAACTGCATCTGGGTGACCCTGATTAAGTTCACTTTGATCAGAGACGGCTTACTTCACTGTTCTTGTTCAAAAGAACCCCCTTTCCATAGATTTACTTCTGGCTTTTTGTTTTGTGGTTGTTGTTCATTTGTTTTTCCTATGTGAGTATTTCAAATGTCTTCACCCTTTTTTCATCAAATTAGTGACCTGATGTCATTCAAAGTGACCAAACTCAAGAAGTGCCTCCTGCCTGATCCAATGAAAGAAAAAGAAAAGAGACTTTGTCATGTCCTACATGCTACCAAAAATATAGAAGCCCCCACACTCTTGGCCTTTGACCCAGAGATGTGAGTGGTGCTCCAGCTCTGAACCCCTCCATGGTAGGAAGCATCCTCTCAGGGCAACAATATATATGCCCTCCTTCCCTTCAGTCAGTCTTGACTGGGTCCTGTGGGCTGTGACCTTGTTGTGTTATAATTATTTACTTGATAGGGAAGCAGACTCCAGAAAGAGTCACCAGCAGTCAATGACCATTTTTAAAAGATTTCTTACATTACAAACCTTTCTTCTCCATTTTATTTACATTCACTTTTTTTTCAAAAAATGATTTCTGAATGGTCTTACATTTTTACTTTGTCACTAGGATGTAGCATACTGAAGAAATTTATATAAATCTCATCTTCTGAAATAACAAATAAATTCCATCTTCAATTTTTTATATTTGGTTAGAAGAAAGTGGATATAAATGTATTGTATTGCCTAATGAATTTCCTCAAAAACTCTTTTCTAATTAGATCAACAGGCTATTTTACGACATGTCCTAGGATTGTGGCTATTGATAATTTTAATCAATTGTACTAGCCACAGATAATCTTTTTTGACAGACAACAGGAACAAAGGGGCAATTAAATCAACCTCAGGATGTTGAATGTGCACGAACAGAGTTTGTCAAAGATGGCTTAGAAATATTGTTTCTATATCCTAAATGTATCGATAGAACAAATGATAAATGACAGAAAAAATAGCTGAGTCCAAATACATCAGAGCAAGCTTAATGGAAATGGTTAGAATTCAATACTAAAGACATATTCTCTAATACCTTATTTTGCTATTAGGCCTTTTTTTATAATTTTAAAAATTATAATTATACTTACTAATGTTGTCATACAATATTTGGTTAATGGAAACCTATGACTTGAAGTTCTCCACCAGTAACCTCACACATCCACACAGATTACTGATTACTGTCTTGTTCTTAAAAAAATATTGAAAACATTCACCCTACATTGTCACATGTAACCTTGGATACACCAGCCTTAGCTTTGAAAGGAGCTTGGAAAACAGGACTGGCTTCTACTGAGTTTCTGAATCTCTCGAGTTGAAATTCAGAGCGCTTATAAATATTAAAATACAAAATCTACATAGTGTATACCCTGACATGATTATATATGCATGACATAAGGTAACTTATTAACTTGACGTTCTTCATAATATTAGAATACAATAGAAATATAAAATAATCATGTTTTGTAACCAAATCACTTTTATGTTCTCAATAGTCATATATTGTTGGTGCTTCTTAGATTGGTTTGCCTGAGAAGTAGCCTGTGATATTATAGTCACTCTTCATTATTTTTATTTCACAGTAAACATATTTCTGTGCCATCTAGTAGTTGGAATAAAAATTAAGGAAAGAAATACAGAATATGAGAGAAAGATATCCATTGATAAAATAGATAATTATGCAGAGAAGTTAAACAACATTTTACTATATGATAATCATTTAATAAATACATTTATATATTTCTATTTTTAATAAACATACAAATAGCTATTTCCTTCAACTCCAAATGTTCCCTACTCACCATATTTAACTTCTTATGCACAATAGTTTTTCCCTTTGGTGTACCCCTGTTTGCATCTTCCTTATTTTGTTCCCTGTGCTTTTAGGTGTAATCTCAAAATTCTTACCCAGCATAGTGCCATATTATATTATCACAGTTGGGAATCACATACTGAGATATTCAGTCTATTCTGAGTTGAATGTTTTTGACTGTGAGAGATATCAATTTTTATCCTCTCAATGTGGGGTCTAGTTGTCATAGCATTTTTTATTAAAACAAACAAACAAATTTTTCTTATCACAATGAAAACCAATAGCTCTGGGAACACCTCCTCCTCCACCCCAAGCCTGGGGTCTGTATTCTATGCTGTTCAGCATTGTTTCTGCCTTCTTTCAGGACCAGTAGCTTTCCGTTACACTGGGTGTTATACTTTTGAAATTCATTTATGAGATTTATCTGGCTTCTATTTTCATTTCCACGTGCAACCATCTTCTTATCTCTGCAGTTTTATATTCATCTGAATAATATTTAATATTTTATAGGTGTATGTAAAGAACATCATTAATATTTTGATATATATTGTGTGATATTTTTATGTTCTGGCTTACTTATTTGCTATTAGAAACTAGAACCAAAATGTCTATACTTTAACACTGAGTTTGGGGTTTGAAATGTACTGGCAATTCAGTGGTGTTTCTTTTGGAATTCTTTTCCTTTAAAAAAAAATAGTGTGAAATTTTATCAAAGAAATTAAAAAAGAAATGAAGTAAAAACATAGGATCTATAATACACATAATTCATTATTATTTTTAGCAATGTAATATATTGTAATACAGATATTTAAAATGTATTTAATTCAGACATATACATGTGCAATCATGTGTATGGATCGTTTAATAAAAATGATAATTACAATTATATAAATTAGCAAATGCACACAAAACTTTTTAAATATTAATTTAAATATGTGTGTTTAAACTATATTGTGGTTTTTGTTAATTGGAACAATTATTTATTGTGGGAAGGTATCAGAGTATAATTTGCAGGAGATGTTCTCCACCTCCACCATGTAATTTTCAGGATTTCAACTCACATTGAAATACATGTCATAGAATAAGAAGCAGGCAATGACTCAAGGCAGTAGGAGTCTCCTCTAATATAATATCATATTATACACACACACACGCATATATATATATTGCTGCAAGACAATGAAACTTTACAAGGAACTCTTGAACATTTTCCAATTGCAAATATCTTTGCCTTCTCAGGAACCTAACTAAATACTCTCAACTGCAATCACAGTAGGCATACACTGTGTACTTTTAAGATATAAGCTCTCACACCACCCTCCAAAAACTCAGAAATTAATAAAGAAAAGTTTAAGTTGTTTACATTAGGTTTTTTTTTACATCAATAAGAGATTAAATAATACAATGAGAGTACACATTAGAACAGGCACTATAGTGTGCATTGCTGTGCATAACATCAAATATGGTCCAGAAAGTTAGAGTCTGTGACCATCATGGTGAGGACAATACCAGTGGGTAGCCAGACATGATGCTTGAATGGTAGCTGAAAGCTCATATCTAACATATCAGTATTAGGGAGAGAGAGTTAACTGGAATTACCACGAACTTTGTACCTCAAACTCCACTGCTATGACACACTATCTTGAATAAGGCCACACTTCTTAATCCTTCCCAAACAGTTCTATGAACTGGAGACTAATCATTAAAATACATGAGCCTATTTGGGCCATTACTTTTCAGACAATACTTGGAGTTCATGATGTATGGCCTTTCATTCAGGACATGTTTCCTATAGTTTCCATGCAACAATAGGTTTCCCGTTAATTACACCAGTCTCCATGAGGGTTAGAGCTCTCTACTCTGCAAGTATCCCTGTTTGAACTACAACTTCTTTAACACTCAAAATACTTTTCTGGCAAAACTGCATATTTCTCAAAACTTCCTGTCCTGGATTTTTACATGCCTCAGTAAATATAATAATGAACAGTAATACTGTAATCTAAATGTCATGTTATTTTGAAAGTTTTTCCACCAATGTAGTCAATCACATTTGGATTGACTGTCAATCAGATTATTAGGTCATACACATAGAATATTCAGATAGTTTACCCAAATGTTCATTGAATGACTTCTAGACCATTTGTTCTGTAAAATCACAATAGGACAGTTTTTTGTTTGTTTTTATTTTTGTTTTGTTTTGTTTTACTGTATTCCTTTCTATTGACATTCTGGTCTTTTAAACCCTCACCCTAATGTGCAATGAACTCTTCACACAAAAATTTAGATTTTATCTAGCCCATGTTTTAGGGTCTTAAACATTCTTCTTGCAAAACCCATTGAATTCCAAAGGCCTTTGATCCCAGAGAAAATTAATCTCCGTATCATTCCTGCTTCTCCTCATTTAGTTTTTGTGTATTTGTTACTTTTCTTGTTGCTGTGACAACATGTCTGGCAGAACCACACAACATGAGAAAGGGTTATCTGGGTTTGTGCTTTACTATATCTTTGTGTTAAAGGCTTTATGGGGGAGTCCATGGTCCCTAAAGATTTTCTTTTTTACACACTTTCACAGACATACTCAAAAGTTCAATCCTTACTTAATTTGTTCAATTTTATAATGAAAGCAAACTATGGAAATTAGAAACTAACTGTGCCGATTTCAGAAAGTGGAAAGAAGGGAAGATGATCACACTTATTAAAATAAGCTAAAGTCAGGCAACATTTGTAATCTTATTTCTCATTGAAGAATTTTGAGGATGACTAAACACTAGCTATGAAAGTGAACGGGGAAATCTCAGTCATAGGGAAAATTCTAAGGAAATGGGCATCCCGAGAAGAAAATAGAGAGTGTGAAATACAATCACAGCATGTTATATAAATGCCTGAAAATACAATGAAGCTAAATATTTTGAACAACAAGCATGCTAATCATTATTATAATATTTAACATGTTGTTAGCATATTTTCATACATACATGAACTTGACTTTAGCCCAACTTTGCCTAGTTGTCTTAGTTCAAAATTAATTATTCACATTCAGGAATTTCTTCTATGATATGCCAGTGCAAAACATAGAAATTAAAAGTCAGATATTAATAAAAGTTAAGAGATAGACAACAGTTAAGTGTGTAAAATGCCTGTAACATGCAGAAGCGTAGCTTATAGAGTTTTTAATTGTAGTTTTGCTCTTGATGCTTTCCCAATAATATATAGGGATCTTTTGAAAACATATGAAAAATGCATAATATCTTATAGTGTTGTGATTTTGTTTTTACTTTGATATGGTCTATAATACAGTAGTAGGCTATCTATCATCTATCACAAGTCAGTCTACATTTCTAGCAAGTTAATAAAAAAAGTTTACTTTTTCTATTAAACCATTCTTCCTCTTGTTTACTTAGGGAGATTCTCACTAATAATACTTTTTATCTCATCAATCCTTGATGAGTTGTTGTATACAACGTACTTAATATATATAATTGCCTATATAAAATGTTTCAGAAAAACATTTACGTGTATTTACTATTAGAGCTAATATAACAACATATAAAAGGTGCTGTTGATCTTTGTACATTTTCACAAAGTGTCAAATTCATAATGAAATAACATATTTATAAATAATTCTTTGTATAGATGATGGTGCATTTACTGTGTTCCTAATGTCTTTTATTTCATGTAGCCCATATTAATTTACTTCCTTGAGACTATGGTAGATTTATTTTTGTGATTAATGAAGAACATTCCATATATAGTACATTTTATTATTCTGTATATGTGGAAAGTGAATTGATATTTCATAATAGTTCAGATTATCTTGAAATGTTGCTTCCTTGTCCATGAAATATAAGCCAGTATTCCAGAAGGGCTTAGTCCCGAGATGTTTTCAAAAGTATCTGTAATCTACACTCATCTTGCATTCTTTCCAACAGTAACCTAAATGCCCTCACCCTTTCCTTTATCAAATTCTGATTGAAGTCATATCTATCTTAGAAGGCTTAATACTTTAAAATATTCTTAGAGTCTGGGAACTTCTGATCAAAGTCGCTATCAAAATGTAAAATACTGCTGTCATTGTAATAAGCGAGTAAACAACAATCATTTTTTAGCTTTGTACAGTCCCCTCCAGTCTGTGTGATCTGATCTGCTACATGAAGTTAGTTCACCATTGATTAAATGCTCTTATCTGAACCACCACACTAATCTTGTGTGGCATCCAAGCTTTTACTTTATCTTCTTTACACAGTCTCCTTCAGGCTCTACAGATTTGAGTAAATTATAAAGTAATCACAAAGCAGCAGTCAAATTTTCCTATTCCACAATTTGCTTTAAATAAAGTACTCTGTAGTTCAATAAACATTCTTCAAAAATGTAAAAATATTTGACAGTATTGAAAACTTTTATCTTTTCTATGCCCTACTATTACAAGTGTTACAAGAAATCATTGCCCAAAACAGTGATGTGATATCCTCAGGTCCTCGTGTGGATGGAGTCAGGGTCTCTGGGGAGCAAGAAGAGCTAAGTTGTTCAGCAATGAATTTTGATCATCTATATTTTGAGAAATATGTGATAAAAAGGTATTTAAGATTACAACTTGTATCAACACTAGCACTTTTTAATATAATGCTCACTTTTAGGGAATTTAGAGCAAGTTAAATATATATTATTTCTTACAAGGATGAGTTTGCAACTGGCAAAATGTTGAAGCTTTTGCTGTTAACAAACAGTAGTGGACTGAGACAATATTTCTGCATTTTTAATATAAATTGTAGTTCCTCAATGAAGTATTCAATTAAATATATATGACATTCTCTTAAAATGGTGACCATGTTATGAAAGACACAATGTATAATATTTTGTTTCAGTAAGAAAAGCATTTTGAAATGAAGAACATTGCAATAGAAAAATAACTAACTGAAAAGAAGAGCTAAATGGTAGTTTTTAAGTTATTGTTAAAAGACACAATAAATGCCACTAGTGGTACATATACATGTGCACATATCAAACTCAAAAAAAAAAAAAAAAAACAAACAAACAAAACAGAAAAATCAATTCTCAAAGTACTGAATCTGAAAAATAGTCATGGTGTGGAGGGAAAAGCTAATTGTCAATATATGAACAGTGACAAACACCACATCAGATTTTTCATCAGATATAAATTAAGCTTTATGTGAAAAAGCAAAATGGGAAAATGATAAGAAATTAGAATCACGGAATTCTGTCCTCTACAAACAAATATTCTAAAAGTGGAAGAGAATGCTTTCTCGGACAAAGCTATAATAAACCAAGTAATCACTGATGTAAATAGTTTGTTTTACATGATAGTAAAAAAAATAACCTTGACAGAAACTGAATTGTTATATTAGAAAAACTATTATTTTATCTTTATTGTGTGGGTCTTTGCATGTTCTTATGTTTATACATATCTGAAAGTTTTGTGTGTTGTGTTATGCATGTGGATTGTGTAATTTTATGTGAAGTTTGGGACAAGCCATAGTGCTGTTTTCCAGGAATCATCCACCTCAGACAGTCTCTTTTTGCCCAGAAACCATCCATCAGGCTTGACCATCCAGCCAGAAAAACTTGGAAAGTTACATTTTTCTGCCAAACTAGTGCTTGAAGTCCAATTGTTCCCAGTAGGTGAAAATGTCCAGGGACGTTATCTACACTCTCAGGATTGAACTCAGTTGGTACTGCACTCCTGAATTTTTCAAATATTAATATTAGTCACCCTTATAATGGAGATATTATCTGGTATTTATCTCCTCAAGTTATCAACATCATAATATCAAGGAAGGTGATTATTAGGTTGATTTCTATTCAATTTTTTTCCTCATGATTGTTAAAGTTATAAAAATAATGATAGAATTTAATTAAGTTACCCATTTTTGTGAAACACATGTAATTATTATTATCAAATAAGAACTTTTAGCATCTGGTATGTACAAAACTTAAATGCAGAATGAAGTACATTTAAATTAATAGATATTCACATTTAGAGATAACAATGTATGAAGAATCTTTCTATTATACATAATACATTATACATAATAGATACATAGATACATATTTATACATAAATAATATAAAGCATTTAACAATGAAGAAAATAAAAGTATGTTCAAATAAGGAGGAAGGTGGGAGAGACTCCACAAGGAGGACGACCTGAGCTTGATCTACAGGAAACAGTACAAATGCTGGCTAAGAGCCTGGGCTTGTGTCTCTGTGATGGGGAGAAGACCACAAGTTTCCTTGGGGTTCATGGACCAGAAGTGAACCCCAAGGAATATTTCACAAACCTGACTTGTGAAATCTAACACAGTGAGAGAACTGTCATGAATGAGGTTTACAATGTTTCTGAACATGACACCTGAGGTTGTCCCTTGATTTTTGGACACAATGCTACAGGCCTACACCTGCATTAACACACACAGAAATCACATATTTTTTAACTGATGTTCTAAAAGATATTTCTCAAGCTTTATATTAATACCCTAAAAAACTGGTAATATAAAAGAGGAATATATAATCTACTCATAAAAATAATTATGAATGGATTTCAAATGAATGTTAGCATGAATGGACTTTTACAATTCTTGACCTCATAAATATAATAGAAAGATTCCAAGACTTCTGGGACTACAGGAGCTCATGTGCTCCTCAGAAAGCCCATTGTTGATCTGCTGTGTGAGGATATAGTCTCCACTATTTTCAAAGTCCTCATTTCATAAGATATCTACACAGAAGTACACTTATAATTTACTGATGAAGTTTGTCTTTGTTAATGTTATACTGCCACTATGGCACCAATGACTAAAATAGCTTGTAAAAGAAAGCATTTAGTTAGAGGGTTGCTTGCCATTTAAAATGTGTTGCTGGCCTTGAAAGCAGAGATCATGGCAGCAGGCACGCATGGGCCAGATGTGGCTCTGGTTCAAATTAAGCTGAGAGTGTATTTCTCAGTCACAAGCATTAAATGGCAGATGAGAGCTAAGTGGGAATGTTGTGGGAGTTTAAACTCTTAAAGCCCACCCCTATTGACTCACCTCAACCAACAAGGCAACATTAACTATTTCATTTTAAATATATTACATTAATTTACTCATATTACATCTCAAATGTTATCCCATCCCTTGTATCCCATTCCTCCCCCCTCCCTCCCATTTTCCTCTTACTCCCCTCCCCTATGACTGTGAGTGAGGGGGACCTCTTCCCCTGTATATGCTCATAGGGTATCAATTCTCTTCTTGGTAGCCTGCTATGCTTCCTCTGAGTGCCACCAGGCCTCCCCATCCAGGGAATGTGGTCAAATAGGGGGCACCAGAGTTCGTGTGAAAGTCAGTCCCCACTCTTCACTCAACTGTGTAGAATATCCTGTCCATTGGCTAGATCTGGGTAGGGGTTCGGAGTTCACTACACATAATGTCCTTGGCTGGTGCTATAGTTTAAGCAGGACCCCTGTGCCCAAGTAAGCCCATCATAATGTTCTACTTGTAGGTTTCTAGGACTCTTTGGATCCTTCTATTTCCCCATTTTCCCATGATTCTCAACCTAGAGTCCCAATAGGATGTCCTCTCCTCTGTCCCACTTTCCTAGTAAGTGAAGACTTTCATGGGGCATGCTCTTGGCCTCGTGTCCAGATATAAGTGAGTATATACCATTTGAGTATTTCTGTTTCTGAGTTAACTCACTCATTATGATCATTTCTAGTTCAATCCATTTGTCCACAACTTTCAGGAATCCCTTGTTTTTAATAGCTGAGTAGTATTCCATAGTGTAAATGTACCACAGTTTCTTTATCCATTCTTCTATGGAGGGTTATTTAGGCTGTTTCCATCTTCTGGCCTTATGAATAAGGCTGGTATGAACCTAATAACCCAATTGAAAAATGGGGCTCAGAACTAAACAGAGAATTCTCAACAGAGGAATATCAAATAACTGAGAAACACTTAAAGAAATGTTCAACCTCCTTAGTTATCAGGGAAATGCAAATCAAAACAACCCTGAGATTCCATCTTATACCCATCAGAATGGCTAAGATCAAAAATTCAAGTGACACCACATGCTGCCAAGGATGTGGAGAGAGAGGAACATTCCTTCCTTGCCGGTGGTAATGCAAACTAGTACAGCCACTTTGGAAATCTATCTGGCACTATCTCAGAAAACTGTGAATAAGGCTTCCTCAACACCCAGTTATTCAATTCTTTGGAATATACCCAGAAGATGCTCCAGCACACAACAAGAACATTTGCCCAACCATCTAACTATTTCTAAACAGTTCTGCAAACTGTAAAACAAACATCCAATTATATTAGTGTCTGTGGGTCATTCTTACTCAAATCACCACAAGATTATTTTATTTATATGTGTTCTTTAAGACTAATATCTTGCTTATCAGATTTTTAATCAGAAAAGGATTAACAATCGTTGATAAAGCAATTCAAATTTCTGGTGTTTATGAAATTAAACCTAAGAATGAATCAATGCATACTGAGAAGAAAAGTAAAATGAATGAAATTTCTTGCTCTATTCAAATACACATTGGTTTCTACATTCTAACCTTCCATACATTTATTCCACCACCCACCTAACTATCTCTAGCTTCCCACTTTCAGCTATAGTCACTTAAAAATAAATCATTGCATTATTCATATTTATTGATTTGTTTCTTCACTTTACATACCAATCAAAGGCCCCTCCATGTAAAACCACAGAAAACTTCTTAAAATGAGAAAAAAATAGTTTTTTACAAAGGTAGAATATACATTTTAGTATCTCTTTTGAAAGGTAAAATAAATGATCATTAAATATATACTTTGAAATATTAATATTTTTATCAATCTATTTAGCAATTGTATTCACAAATATTTAAATCAAAGACATTCAAACATTGTTTATATATCATGCTTATATTATTAATCCACTTTGTGAAACAAAGGGACTTTTTTATTTTTTTTTATTTTTTTTTTTTTAGGACCAACACAGTAATCTTTATTATTATTTTTTATTTTTTTTATTATTAATTTATTCTTGCTACATCTCAATGTTTATCCCATCCCTTGTATCCTCCCATTCCTGCCCCCCCCCCTTTTCCCATTATTCCCCTCCTCTATGACTGTTCCTGAGGGGGATTACGTCCCCCTGTATATTCTCATAGGGTATCAAGTCTCTTCTTGGCTACTTGCTGTCCTTCCTCTGAGTGCCACCAGGTCTCCCCCTCCAGGGGACATGGTCAAATGTGAGGCACCAGAGTACGTGAGAAAGTCGTATCACACTCTCCACTCAACTGTGGAGAATATTCTGACCATTGGCTAGATCTGGGAAGGGGTTTAAAGTTTACCTCCTGTATTGTCCTTGGCTGGTGCCTTAGTTTGAGCGGGACCCCTGGGCCCAAATCTGCCTATCATATTGTTCTACTTGTAGATTTCTAGGACCATCTGTATCCTTTTATTTTGCTATTCTCCCATGCGTCTCTCATTTAGAGTCCCAATAGGATGCCTTCCCCTCTGTCCCAGTTTCCTGGTAAGTGAAGGCTTTCGTGGGACATGCCCCTTGGGCTAGTATGCAGATATAAGTGAGTATATACCATTTGATTCTTTCTGCTTCTGGGTTAATTCACTCATTATGATCATTTCTAGCTCAATCCATTTATCCACAAATTTCGGGAATTCCTTGTTTTTAATACAAAAAAAAAAGTGACTTTTTTAAAGCACCAACTATAAGTGTTTATCCAGTAATTAAACTGATTTATCATTATAAGAGAATATGAGAAAAGTGATCATTGACATTAATACTTTAAATATATTTTATTTCATTTAGCAGTATCAACACTTCCATGGTGCAAACTTAATTATACACTCTTATTAGGGTTGGGATAATTATAGCATTTTAAAAGATGATAAGATACAAAATAGAACTTTAGAGAGAGTTTTTGTTTTTCCGCTTTAATCTAAATATATAACTCATTAAAGGCTTATTAATAAGCACTGTCACACCATCCCTTTTTATGTGAACTGTACTTATTTGAAGAAAATATTAGTTGTTAGAGTTCAAGTAGGTTCGCATTGATCACTAACTTAGAGGGCACCTAAAAAATTAAATGTGCACCGAAGGATCTGGTTTAATTTTTAAAGTATATTCATTAAATCGAAAGCATTGTTTCTGAGAGGTGTGATTCTAAGTCACCTGTACAATCCAACATAACAGTTTTAATCTTACCTCTACCTGAAGCAAATATCCCATCTTCTGACCATGTTTCTGAGGGACGATATTTGTATCTCTAGAGCTTAATCAAAACGTCTATGTTCAATCTCCATGCCATCTATTCTTTCAGAAGTGATGCTTCCTGTAATTTTTATTTTACTCTTCTTTTTAACAAGAACCAGTTTTATTTCAATGAAAATATTCTTAAAATATTAATGGTTAAAATGAAACACAGAAAACATATAATGAATATCTGCCACCAACTATTTTCTTAATTGAAATTTAGTATTTATTCATTTCTTTCTTTCCCTGATTTAACCTTCAGTCTGATACAATTATATGAATCCATTTTATCTTCTCCAAAGAACCCATATATCCTGCAATACTTCTCGATATCGAATGAAACAAAACTTCAGCTCCACCAGTTCCCAGGCTACTCTTAACAGTGTACTGCTAGCTATCCATCAGGGTCTGTGGAAAACACTTCATTGTTCTCATGAGTTTTAGTCCTGTTGTGCTACAAACAGTAAATTGGGTGTGTTACACAGCATGGAAGTCTGTTTCTGTCCGTTTTAGAAGAACTGAGAGATCTGTGATGACCATAGAAAACCACAGCATGCCCATGTTCCTCGAATGAAAAGACAATGTAACATGAGATTGGCCTTATAATTGATATTGATACCTTCTCCCCCAATCTCTCCTTTTCCATAATCATTATTTAACTGTATAACATTTTATTCAACTCTATATGTTTCATGCCATCAATAATCAGAAAATATTGTTCCAGTGCACCTCTTTGAAATTCATATTTTGCATTGTACCTTGCACTTAATATGTTCTCATGTTGGAGGACATAGATAGTTTAGTTCTGAAGATGTTTCTAGACATGCACACATCATGTTCATGTCAAAATTGTTAATTAATTATAATATATTTCTAAGCTGAAGGCACTCAACAATGTCATGTCATATGCTAGCAAGCCTGTATTTATTAGATTTATTGTTTTGTTCTATTAATATATTATTTGTATATCTGGTCAGATTAATGGATTACTTGTATCCAACATGTGTTTTGTTTGTTTGTTTGTTTTTTAAGACACAATTTCTCTGTGTAATTTGGCTGTCCTAGACTCACTTTGTAGACCAGGCCACCCTTGAACCCACAGAGATCTGCATGCCTCTGTCTCCTGAGTGCTGGGATTACATGTGTGTACCATGGTGCCCTGCTAACATGTACTATTTTAAACATAGGTGTATAACATCATGAGAACCACTTTGCTTGTATTCATGTGACCATTGTTCTAATACAAGAAAGTCGAAACAAAGAAAAACAAAAGCAGCTTGGAAAATGATAAAAATCTTCAAAGTAAAATGAAAGAAAGCAGGGTTTTGTTTTGTTTGTTTTTGTTTTTGTTTTTGGTGAGAGAATTTGGTGAAAGTAAACAGCATGAAAACGCTCACCAAAAAGAACACTGGGGCTAAAAGCTATGTTCAAAAGCAGGTAGCCATGACAGAGGGTTAATGATCACTTGGGGAAAGGCGGAGCTAAAGCTGCAAGCAAAAGCATGCCTGGTTTGTTCATGAGAGACTGACTATCATAAAGTCAGAGGAGTAATAGAGGAGAAGAAAACTGGTTAGAAGGGAATTAGAGAAGAAAGAGTGTGAATTCTGAGCAGCTTACTTTTGTTATTCTGTTTTAATTTCCTGTCCTGTTTTTATGCACAGCTGCTTTCTAAGAAATACCTCACCACTGTAATTTTTCTCTGAGGGAATAAAAATCAACTGTAACTCCTTGTTTTCACACTTTCTAACAGTCTGTGTGCAGTGTGTGCCATTCAGGTGTTTGTTTGGATTACCAATGGTCATAACACATCTGATCATAAATCTTCACTTCCAACTTCCATTAGAATGTCTTTGAAGTCTTAAAATATTTGTAGTATTACATTTATGTGACCCACTTTTAAGTGGTCAGAATATTTAATATTTTTCAATGAGTAAAGGCATTGCCTGATGGCTTCCTTAATCCAACAATTTTGATCAATTCATTTTTCATGTATTACTTGCAAATAGATCCTGGAGGATATAGATATCGAAACACAGCAGTTTAATTGTGAATCTTAAATGAAAGATGATTTATAAAGTGGTTTATGATGGTTCTCAGTCATTCAATATTCCTCTTTTTAGAATTCTCTGTTTAGTTCTGAGCCCCATTTCTATTCTTTATTTTCTTTAATAATTCATTCTTGTTACATCTCAATGGTTATCCCATCCTTTGTATCCTCCCATTCTTCACTCCCTCCCATTTTCCCATTATTCCCCTCCCCTATGACTGTTCCTGAGGGGGATTACCTCCCCCTGTATATGCTCATAGGGTATCAAGTCTCTTCTTGGTAACCTGCTGTCCTTCCTCTGGGTGACACCAGGTCTCCCCCTACAGGGGACATGGTCAAATGTGAGGCACCAGAGTACGTGAGAAAGTCATATCACACTCTCCACTCAACTGTGGAGAATGTTCTGACCATTGGCTAGATCTGGGTAGGGGTTTAAAGTTTACTGCCTGTATTGTCCTTGGCTGGTGCCTTAGTTTGAGAGGGGCCCCTGGGCCCAAATCTGCCTATCATAATGTTCTACTTGTAGGTTTCTAGGACCCTCTGGATCCTTCTACTTTGCTATTCTCCCATGCTTCTCTCATCTAGAGTCCCAATAGGATGTCCTCCCCTCTGTCCCAGTTTCCTGGTAAGTGAAGGCTTTCGTGGGACATGCCCCTTGGGCTAGAATGCAGATATAAGTGAGTGTATACCATTTAAGTCTTTCTGCTTCTGGGTTAATTCACTCATTATGATAATTTCTAGGTCAATCCATTTATCCACAAATTTCGGGAATTCCTTGTTTTTAATAGCTGAGTAGTATTCCATAGTGTATATGTACCACAGTTTCTTTATCCATTCTTCTACTGATGGACACTTAGGCTGTTTCTATGTTCTGGCTGCTATGAACATGGTTGAGCAAATTTTCTTGTTGTGTGCTGGAGCATCTTCTGGGTATATTCCAAGGAGTGGAATACCTGGGTCTTGAGGAAGCCCTATTCCAATTTTTCTGAGATAGCACCAGATAGATTTCCAAAGTGGCTGTACTAGTTTGCATTCCCACCAGCAATGAAGGAGTGTTCCTCTCTCTCCACATCCTTGGCAGCATGTGGTGTCACTTGAATTTTTGATCTTAGCCATTCTGATGGGTATAAGATGGAATCTCAGAGTTGTTTGGATTAGCATTTCCCTGATGACTAAGGAGGTTGAGCTTTTCTTTAAGTGTTTCTCAGCCATTTGATATTTCTCTGTTGAGAATTCTCTGTTTAGTTCCAAGCCCCATTTTTCAATTTGGTTTGGTGCTGTTTAATTTCTTGAGTTCTTTATATATTTTGGATATTAGACCTTTGTTAGACGTTGGTTTGGTGAAGATCTTTTTCCAGTCTGTAGGCTGTCGCTTTGTTCTCTTGACAGTGTCTCCTGCCTTACAGAAGCTTCTCAGCCTCATGAGGTCCCATTTATTAATGGTTGACATTAGGCCTGGGCCATTGGTGTTCTGTTCAGGAAGCTGTCTCCTGTGCTAATATGTTCCAGGGTCTTCCCCACTTTTTCATCTAAGTGACTTAGTGTCTCTGGTTTTATGTTGAGGTCTTTAATCCACTTGGATTTGAGTTTTGTGCAAGGTGACAAATATGGGTCCAGTTGATTTTTTTTACACATAGATCCAGTTAGACCAGCACCATTTGTTGAAGATGCTATCCTTTTTCCATTGAATGGATTTGACTTCTTTGTCAAAAATCAAGTGACCATATGTGTGTGGATTCATATCTGGGTCTTCGATTCAATTCCACTAATCCACCAGCCTGTTGATGTGCCAGTAGTATGCTGTTTTAATTACTATTGCTTTATAGTACAGTTTGAGAACAGGCATGGAGATTTCTCCGGAGCACCTTTTATTGTACAAGATTGTTTTAGCTATTCTGGGTTTTTTGTTTTTCCATATGAAGTTCCGAATTGAACTTTCAATGTCTTTAAAAACTTGTGTAGGTATTTTGATAGGGATTGCATTGAATCTGTAGATTGCTTTTAGTAGCATGGTCATTTTCACTATGTTAATTCTCCCAATCCATGAGCAAGGAAGATCATGCCATCTTCTCAGGTCATCTTCAATCTCTTTCTTCAGAGTTTTGAAATTTTTTTCAAACAATTCCTTCACTTGCTTAGTTAGAGTAACTCCTAGATATTTTATATTGCTTGTGGCTAATGTGAAGGGTGTGGTTTTCCCAATTTCTTCCTCTGCAAGCTTGTAATTTGTGTATAGGAAGACTACAGATTTTTTTTGAGTTAATTTTGTATTCAGCCAATTTACTGAAAGTCTTTATCAGCTGTAGGTGTTCTCTGGTGGAATTTTGAGGGTCACTTATATACACTATCATATCATCTGCAAATAGGGATAATTTGACTTCCTCCTTTCCGATTTGGATACCCTTGATCTCCTTTTGTTGTCTTATTGCTCTGGCTAGAACTTCGAATACTATATTGAATAGATATTGAGAGAGTGGGCAGCATTGCCTTCTTTCAGATTTTAGAGGAATTCCTTGAGTATTTCACCATTTACTTTGATTTTAGTTATTGGCTTGGTGTATATAGCCTTTATTATGTTGAGGAAAGTGCCTTGTAACCCCAATCTCTCTAAAACTTTAAACATGAATGGGTGTTGGATTTTATCAAATGCTTTCTCTGCATTTAAAGAGATGAGCATATGGTTTTTTTCTCTTCAGTTTGTTTATATGGTGGATTACAGTGATGGATTTACATATATTAAACCATCCCTGCATGCCTGGAATGAAGCCTACTTGTTATGATGAATGATATCTTTGATGTGTTCTTGTATTTGTTTTGCCAGTATTTTATTTAGTATTTTTGCATCGATGTTCATAAGAGAAATTGGTCTGAAATTCTCTTTCTTTGTTGAGTCTTTGTGAGGTTTAGGTATCAATGTGACTATCCGGCCTCTGCTTCTTGAGTATTTGAGATTTGAGTATGCCCCATATGCATTTATATGAAAAAACACATAATCAATTAATGTGCATATATGGTAGAAATAAGTGTTTGAGTTTTATAAATACAGCTATAAATACAAATAGCTATTCTGAGGAAGCCATAGATTTTCATAGAGAAAAGTATCATATAAGATTAGAGTGACTGTTTGCTTACAGTCTAGATTTCATTTAATTTATAAACACATTTTACAGATATATACCATACAATATGATAATTTTAATTAGGTTTTTTTGTTTCAAATTTGTTTGCAGCACTTTGACATTGAATCACTATCAAATGCCAAACCTTCGTTATTTTAATTTTAATTAATCTAGCAAATAGTGTTGGTTTTAGCATTATTTTTTCATTCCTCAGATAATCTATATTTTTCTTCCAATTTCTCATTATGGTTGCCCATCTAGCATACAATTTTTGGAAAGAAATAATTATTAATAGGGAATTTTTAAAGAAATAGCTTAAAGTGTAACAGTTTCACTAAGATGAAATATTTACCAAGCAGATCAATTCTATTGAAATCTGCATTCATTTCTCACTGTTTTGACATGATTGTGAAATCTTGAAATTATATTTGCCTTGAACAGAAAAGTATTAATAGGAAGATTTGTGATGGGCACACAAATCTAAGAGCCTAGTACTTAACATTTAACCAGATATCCTTTAAGGTTTATAAGATATTTGTTTCATTTTGTAAAGTGTTACATGAGCTGAATACTATGTGATAATATGCAAATAGACAATTACTTACATATGTTCCCACATAGACAGACACACACACCTATACATGAACATATATGTAAATATATGTTACACTAACACACAATTAATAAGCAAAATATTTAAATGAGTACTTTTTATATTTTTCCTTAATAATAATGTTATAGCTTTAAAATGAGGGATAGTTTTTAATGTAACAGAAAGTCATATGGTCATAATATATGTGCTGTTCCTAGGTTTTGCCACTAATCAGCCTGGAGGCTGTAAGGAATATTTTTCAAAATATAAATGTGCATAAATTTGCACATTACCTGAGTGAACCGGAAGCAGTTAGCAGCTTCTAAACTGAAAAAAAAAAATGACAGACACAGTTTCCTGCCTAAATGGTCACCTAAAACTCTATAATATTGGAGCATCCTCTTCAGCCTTCTGGCTCAATATATCTGACAAACATATCTGTGAGGCAGGTACTATTGAGGATTTGCTCTTTCTTGGCAGTGGGGTTGGTGACTCTGCCTGTATCCATGTTTGCCCATTTTTAAGCAGAATTCTGTCTGTGGCAGAAATGAGGACATTTTGCCCTGTGAGTTGTTTGCCACATTTGAAGCAATCTCCATCAGGAAGTTCTTTGATACTAATCCTCTTCTTTGAAGTAGGCTGGGTGTTGCCAAAAGTTAGCCTGTCCTTTTGTCAAAGAACATTTTAAATAATAAAGACATCTTTAAATGTCATATTTATGTCTATGAGATTTTTGAAGACCTCATATAACTATTTTACTTTGTACATGTATAGAATCATATGTATCTATTAAACCTAGAATATACATTCTTGTGATAAAAATAAACTTTATTCTCAAGAGCAATTCATGTAGCAGGAGTTAGTCTTCTTGACATTTTGTGTCATGCCATCTTTTTTACTTGTGGTGATGTCATTTAATTTAAAGCACTAATAACAGAGTGAACAGAGAACATCAACATAAGTACAAAAAATTTAGATTGAAGTCAGTCAATACAGGAACACATTACACCCCCCGACACTTTATAAGTACAGATGGATTTATAAATTATACTGATTCTGACATGTCTCTCGATTTATTGAATCCTCCCCTTGGAATTGGCTAGCTCACTCTTTTCTAGACTTTAAACCTTAGGATATTGGCACCTGCCAAATGGTGCTCATGCCTTTGTGGGTTCAGTAGAACTCTTTATAATTGATCTGAAACATATATAAGTTAATTAATGAGGTCAACTTTCTATGCAACTAGTGATGCTGACATGATCAAGAGGAAAACATAAAAGATTAAGTTTTGCTTCTTTCCCTTCAGCACAGCAGCCTCCATGGGAGTGTTCTTAATGAAAGAACTGAAAGTAAAGAAAATGTGTTGCAGGACCTCTGCAATAGTAGCAATAAATAAATAGAAAAATATGGTCTCTGAGAGAAATTATCTGAAAATCAATGGAATGTGTGCATACACTCCTAGGACTGAATTGAGGACTGTCCATGACCAGTTACTAGGTAATAAGAATTCCTTAGAGAAACATTGAATTTTCTGGGAAAAATGCAAACAATTCTAGATAGTCAGATATGTAGAATGTGTGGAATGTGTACATGACAAACACATACGATATGGCTATACTGCATAGATGTGTTGGTCCTCACTTCCTGGGTCCTTACACGTATCATACTGCTCATCAGAATGCTGACACCCAGAGAGATACCCCTCATTCAACACTTGGAAGTTATTAGAAAACTGGAAGTATGATTTTTCTCTGTTTATATAGTTACTCTTTCTATTCCATTTTACATTAAAAGGAAGTTACTCCACGATCCGCAGCTGACTCCTATAGAATCAGTAGAATACTCTCTTACTTTTGAAGTTGTCATTAGATGTTTGTATTATGACTCACAACACTACACAGTGATGGGTGACACGTTGCATTCAAAGTAGAAGTAGGAGAACCTCAATTTTTTGTGTGTTGAAGAAGTATAACTCTTAAGGATCCTTGTCAAAACTGAGTTTAAAGGGCAAAGAATGCATTGCTAGTAAAACTTTATAACACATTTTATTCTATAATATTCCTCTTCTAATAAGCAGGTTCACATATACCAGCATTTTCAATATGTGGCTGTAAAGGCTCCTGCTATACAAACAAGGGCACAGGAACAATTGCCATGTAGCTACAGTCAGGATCTTTTTGTCATTGAGATAAAATGTTACTCAAAAATATGAGTTAGGTTCAAGAGACACATGGCTGGCACAATGCCATTAAAGAAGGGCTCAATACTTTGCTTTCATTTCTCAATTCCTGTTATATAATCTTGTGATGTGTTAAACCTAAGGGCAATTTAATACTATAATAAAGGGTAGGTAAATAAGCTTTACAAGGCAATAAAGCTAACTGAGCAAGATAGAAACCATAAGTGAATTAAAATGCATAGTTCAAAACAAACAAAATGGACAACTAGAAACCTCGTTAAATCTTTAGGTATGGCAGTAATTGTCTATAGATCCTGTATTTTGTGATAATTTTGCAGCCACTTTTGATAGGTAGGACAAAACAAATGCCAATATTTATAGATATGGAGTCGGAAAATGGGAAATAAATATAAAGATGCTCTATAACCAGCTGTCTATAAGAACAAGTTGGATTACAAGAAGGCAAAACTAACTGCATGAAGGGGCAAAGAATATGGGTTTCAGATTTATCACTGGGGTTACAGGAGTCTCATGGGACTCCATGTGCATTATGTATGTTCTTGAAAATTGTCCATCACAGCCATAATAGGGAAGGACCAGATAGTTTGGATTTCCCACACATGACACAGAAAAACAGAAATAGAGATTAAATATTAATAGTCAGAAATCAAAAAAATACTTTGTGCCTCTTTATGAAGAACACCTGTAGAAAAGGCAGCACAAAAATTCTATGAAAAACATAGTCACTATTGATTTAGTGTTTACTAGATTTTTCAAAGGAAATTTATTGTTGTCTAAAGATGATCAATATATTCAAAGATCATGTACTGTAAGAATCCTAACAGAATTAATCCTTTATTATCATCAGTGTTTTTCCATACCCCATGATTTTGGCATTTTGGTTGTGATACTCTAGTTTAATAGTTGAACCAACTCTCTAGCCAAAAGCAGCCCATGTTTTTACCTAATATTGTGTCTATTATCATAAATATGAACTTTATAAAATAATGATAATACACAAAGTTGTTTGTTCAAATAATATAATCATAAGGACTATATTATATTAAAATGTTTTAGTTTTCCTTAATTTTTGTCAAACTCATATTATTTTATTTACACATTATAAAACAGTGAAAATTGAGTACAAAATTTCAAGTTTATTGTTCTTCTAATTGTATTAGTTTCTTGGTAACTTATCAAATATCATATATGTGTATATATATATATGACATTTTAAATGTTGTGTTTGTTTGCACTGTAAGTATTGGATGGAAACTCCTCACATTAAAAATTTAAGAAACATTTTAGAAACACAAGTAGATATAAAATTTTCTGGTAACTCATTTTAATTATCACTAATAACCATTTTATTTGTAATACATGTGTTCACACTCTAAAGTATTCAATATCAAATTAAATTATTCATTCAGTTTTTCTAAGAATACAATGACATATTGTCTAAGTTAATATTAGCTTTTTAATTATTTCAATAAAGTAGTTTAGTATCTTAATGCCTTCAATTAGGAAGCACAGTTGTATTCATCCACAAAGGTACATTAAGTTTTACTATGAATTCCAACCCCACTTCAACTTTCAGTAATAATGCATAAAAGTAAAATGCAAATTCAGTCCATGTTTCATAGCCATTAGATAATTGTTTAATATGAAAAGCTGCTCATGTAAACCAAGTAAAATCATAAAAACTGAACTGTGCCAGTTAACGAACTTTGTTTCTAATAGTTAAATATATTACCATAGCCAGGAACTGATCACATGGCACCATTTTCAGTAGTAATTCAGTTTGTAGTTTGCAGGTATAAATTACATTTTTATATAAGTCATTATATGGTATTTGATTTTATAATCATTAAAATTATAGACACTCACATTTAAAGTTTTATTGACAATGTTGTAATTCATTGTTTTGTTCTCCTACGATATTACATATGTCTAATATATGGACATATTCTATGTGTCCAATAATCACAATATTGGACTGTATGTAAATAGGGGTATTGCTATGATTACAGACAGTATGTTTTGACATTAAAGACAGAAAAATGAAAAATAGAAAATTAGGGCTATGTTCATTGAAGGGCAAGAGCATGTTTTTGTTATAGAGTGCTAAATATCCAAATTCTTGTTTATAGTCTATATACTATTTGAATTCATATCAATACTGAAAGTATTTAAAATTACATTGTTCCTGCATTTTGACACATATTAAATTTCATTTTATATATCCTACAACTTTCTCTTAATGAAGTAAAATTATTTGGAAAATGAAGAAATAAACAATAAGATAAATTTTCAAAATCTTATAAATAAAGAGGCAGGATTAAGCTAGTGCATGGTGGTGCACACATTCAATCCCGTCACCTGGAAGGCAGAAGCAGGCTGATCTCTGAATTTGGGGTAGGCCTGATCTGCAGAGAATGTTCCAGGAAAGCCAGGGCTACACCAGGCAATATAGTCTCAAAAAAACCAAAACAAAACAAAACAAAAAATAAAACAGCAACAACAAAATAAACTCAGAAATACAAATAACAACAAAACCCAAAAGTATTAAAATGTACGTTTGAAATTTATCCATATGAATTTGACATATTTTAAGTTAATTACACTTTTCTATTGATGAGTTCCAATGGTATAAACTTTTAATGGGGCACCCCTTTTCTGAGGAATAGGAAAAAAAGATGGAGTGGGAGGGTGGGACTGGGCAGAGAGGAAAGAAGGGCCTATGACCATGATGAAAAGTAAATATATTTATTAATGAAAGAGAAAAAAAAATCACATGATGGAAGAATGAGTGATAAGCAACTTATGGTTGTTGAAAAGTCCATGTTGACCCATCTGGCCCCAAGCAAGGAAGACAAACCATTACAAAAACTTTCAAAAATATATCTATTAGTAATGAGGGAATTACTTTATAAATAGTAAAGTGAGCAGTAAATGATATTGAAATAGATTTGAGATATGCTGAATGACCAAGGCATCTACAAACATTTTCCTTTAAATTGTGGTTTTTTTGTTTGTTTGTTTGTTTGTTTTTTGTTTTATGTTGTTGTTTGGTTGGCTGGTTTTGATTTTATTTTCTTCTGCAGAAGATTTTTCGGTAGTATTTAGCAGCAAAAAAGGAATTAGTAGGAAATTGCTATGCTATCATACCAGAGGGATGTGGGACATGTGAACCCTGTGACTGGGGTAACTGTCCTGAAGCTAGAGTGAGGTTTGTATGAGTCCAAACCCAGAAAATCTCAATCTTGAGACCTGAAGTATTAAGATTTGCTCCCATTCTGTTCAGTGGCTGCCTTCCCAAGTGCACACAGTCTTCTGACACACACCCTCCACCATCCTGATGTCCAGGACATGAGCCATTCACAAAACAACAGCCCCTGCCAATGATGTACAGGCAACCAAAAACTCCTACCCAATTCCCCTAGGTTTAAGTAGCTGTATCACTGGAAGAGATGTGTCACTGAAAGATAAGCTCCCGTCCTCCCAGGAAATCACTGTTGAATAGAGATCCTGCTGACCTATCTGCCCAACTAAGTTTCATTTTTTCAAGTCTGGCACCTGTACAAGTTGGTGCCTGGACACACTGGAATGACAGAGAGGGCCTTGATGTACACTTGTCCTCAGTCAGTTGCCAGGAGGTTTGCCAGAGAAACACTCAGGAAGCACATGGCTACTAAGTGAGTGTTGTGGTGCTCCAGGAGAGCTTCAGACTGTTGGTGTTTGGTCTCTGCCATAGCTAAGTAAGCTGGAGATACTCTCTTACCAACCTAACTACATCAAAGCAGTGATGTGACTCCTGATCACTGTACACTGCTGACCTCAATATTTCTTGTTAGAAAGGCTCCATAGGTCTGAAACACAGCAGATGCCAGGAATGGGAAAAAGCCAGAAAGATGCATAGAGGGATGAAGAGGGCAGAATTTTGTTTTTCTAGGATTTGATATCTCACTATTATAACTTGTAGTTTCATTGTTAGTAACAGAAAAAAAATCTTTTAACAGAACAGGCAGAGAAGAATAAATTGAAAGTTTATAAACAATAAGTTGATAATATATTTATTTGTCCAACAAGTAAACAAATTAAATAATTTGATGATGATATATTCCCTGTTAATGTAGCATATGTACAACAGATAGAATCATTGTATTGAAAAAAAAAATTTATATGAGGGAATAAACTTGCCAAAGGTAAAATTAGAAAACATTTTTTCAGTTAAAATGATGGAATTTAGTTATAATTATATATTAATGAATACACTCTAAATATATACTCCAAGTCATTTTTAAATGGAAAAACTGAAAGAAACTTTCTAGCAATTCAATGACTGAATCAACTTAATTGTTACATTCTTAATCTTTAGCTGAAGATTTATATTTGAAAAGATTGACATATTTTGATATCTATCAGCCATTTTAAGGCATGTACCAAATATAATGTGGCAAATGGTACTAGACACAATTATAGATGAGTTAAATAAGGAACACTGACTTTCTTCCAATGAGATTTTCTTCCCAAAGGATATTAAGAGGAGCAGTTTAAAACCTCCAAATACTTCTTATAGTTGTTATTATTACTAAATAGTCTATAAAGGCAGGAAAATGTCAACTATTTCTGTGTATATAATTTGATGTTATATATGGGTACATTCAGCGTTAAGAAATTAAAAGTTAACACACAACAGTGTTATTGTTTATTATTTTGCTACCTGATGTAGATTTTTAAATCAGTTAGATATAAAATTACACAACAATAATATTATATCATATCTATTACATGTGTCCAAACTCTACTATATCCTCAAAGTTATAGCAAAAAACATTTAAGTGCCCCACTGAGGCATTTACATCCTCAATATAAACATGTTATTAAAATGGTTCATTGCAAATCACAGACAACAACATTTTTATGATTTAAAAATTAAATTGATCAATTTCAATCAGATACTAAAAATATGTCCAAATACTGGGTTAGAAGCAGGAAAAACAGTAGTAGTAATAGGAAGATAAGAAGAAGGAGGAAAAGGAATGAGAAAGGAAAAATAAGGAGGAAGAAATAAAAGAACTTAAGCAATTTAATTGAGGGAGCATTATAATGGCCTGTGTAAAGCTTAGAGTGTCACAGGAATAGACCTACCAGTGATTTGCTTGTAGAGAAGCCTCTCAGCCGGAGAAAGTAAAGGTGAAAACTAGATTTTAACAATTAAAAATAATATTCATGCTCATACAGGACACTTAACTCTCCATGGGGGTGTAGCCGTATTTCTACTATGCCATATTCACATTTACAGAAAAGAAAAGGAAAAAAAAATTCCTTAATCTAAGACATCAAGTTTGTATGAGAAATCAAGTTTTTATAAATATTTTTAACTACTACTATTGGTAACATGCAAAATTAACTCATGTATATACTTTTTGCAGCTAATTGTATTGCTAGTCAAGCTTTGCTTTTTTTGTGAGTAGTTTGATCAATTTGTTTCCCATTTGGAAAGAAAACATGAATCAAGTTATGCAATCAGGTTTTAATGAATGAACATTAAGAGTTGTGGGTAAGGAAATTGAACACTGGTATGTCCTGAGCATGTAGATAATGTAAGCAGCCTAAGAAGCTCAAAAGCCAGGTAGTCATGTTCAAATGACCTAAAATTGTAGATAGGGGATGTGCAATACCATGTGAGAGGTCCAACAGCCGAATGCAAGCCACACTTCCTCACACGTCCACACAGATGTCCCAGATAAGCAGTCCTCTCTCTTTCCTTTCCTTCCAGTCACTCAGCTGCATCTAATTATAGTGAAGACAGATGAATCAATGACACTTTGATTCAGTGTCATTGCTCCTAAAATCAGTACTCCTAATACAACTAGAAAAAAAAAAAAAAGATTAAAGAGAACAATCTGTCCGGATAAAAAGAAAATACCTTGTACATCAGAAAATTCTATTTTTAAATTGCTGCTAATAGAAGTGTATTAAAATCCAGTTATTTAAGTTAATTTTCCCAAGGAAGAATTCATTTAGGAATGCTAATAATACTCTTACATTAAGAAAAGACCCTGTATCCACACACAAAAAAGTGAAAAAAAAATGTTATAGGGAATTCTTCAGAAAAACTAGACATTGGAGACCAAGATAAATCTAGAGTTAAAGAAACTATCCAAATCAATTTTAACAAATACCCATTATAATGACAGGTAATTTCAAGTCATGGCCTTCATAAAAATTTGATGGACACAAAGTTATCTAAGTTCATTTCAAGTATGATAGAGAATGAAATTCTAGACATTGATAAAATTAAGTAACCTTTTAGTCCTTAAGAGAATAATTCTTTAATTCTATGTGAAAATGTTTGTATACATTCTAAACATAAAATTTAATTACCTATCTAGAGCAATGTTTTAGAAAAACAGTTTTTAAAGGGAAATTCATACTTAAAGTTACATACATAAACTTGATATTTCTTATATGTAAATGTTATATTTAATGTTTGCATGTATACATTTACTACTTTTCTTTGAGATATTTTGTCCATTCGAAAGTAATGTCTACTTAATGTTAGAAACAAATTTTAGGTTATACTCTAGGACCTATTATTAAAATTTTTAAGTCATTCATCAAGAATATTATATTTAGTTTTAAATAAATTCAAGTAGGCCAAAAAGAGATTTGCTACCTTCTGTTTATGCCAAAGTACTATTTTCATCAATATATCGTCATGACAAAGATGCTTCAGTTGTAAATTACTTTAGCCGTTATACAGACTTGCCTTGTGTTCCCTATAACTCCCATTTAAAAAATATAGAGGCTGGGACTAGAGAGGGGGATCAACAGTTAGGAACATTGGATGCTCTTTCAGGGGCCCTTGTTTCAATTCCCAGTACCTTTACAATGGCTCAAGACTGTCTATAATTCTAGTTCTAGGGAGCTTACACCATTACCTGGCCTCACTGGAACATCAGTCATCCACTCAGTGCAGAGACATTCATGAAGAACAACAAATAAAAACATAAAATGGTTTAAATTATAATAAAAAGGATATATTAAAAATTGTTGGCACCAAAAAAAAAAGCCCCTCTCTTTACCTGTAGGAAGCAATAGATCTTAGTTTCCTTTACACAGTGGCCTATACCTTTGAGGTAGGATCTTGAGTAAGGGCCTTTGAGTTAATTCAAAGGTTCCAGAGGACCAAGAAACAGACAAAAATTCATCTGAAACTGCCATAATTAAATCTGTTGTTAAAATAATAGATGATACTAGAAAGCTTTTCCTCTGAGTTTACATCATAGAATTAGCCATGCAAAGAGTAGGCCATGCTGAATCCCACTCTCCTAAGAACACATAAATTAAATGGCAAATTGAATGATTTTACAAATAAAGATTATAGGTTTTCTGGGTTTGTTTCACTACTGGGGACCTACTCACTTTAGACCTGTGATGTATTTTGGCCTTCTCTCTGGTGGTAATTCAATGAAAGTCCTTTCTTTAAAGGAAAATGTGGTTGTCCTGTTACATGTAACTACAGTCTTAGAATTGGAGATTAGGAGAATGGCCTCACTGCTACCTAGTCTTGCTGAACTGCTGAGAGCTAGCTTTAATGCTCTCTCCAAAACTAACAAGGAAAACAATAATAGAATAAACACTAGGATTTAACGTCCGGCCTCCCATACACTAGTCCATATATCTTCACTAAAACACACACACCCACATACACACACACACAGCAAATATCAATATGTCTCAAACACATAACAGCAAAAACAAACATACAAACAAATTAAAGTCAAAGAGTGATGCATTACATATATGATCATCCTAAAATATTTATGATCCTCAGGTTAATTATTTTATTAGCATATTATAAATATATTACAAAATCTCTATAAACACAAAATTATCAAATAAATAAAAAGAAAATCTATTAATTTTTAACTCCTTTAGAATATCGATGCCTACATTAGTTTCACAAAGAAAAAAATTATGTCTTATAAAGATAATCTTCCTTGAAAATGACCATATGCATGTGCATGCATCACATTACATAAGCACACACATACATAAACATGCACTTCTCTGTGTAATTATGTGTGAAGTGTAAGTAGGTAGTACACTTCTGTATTTTTCTTTGAGAACTTTTTTATAGGTTTTATGGGTTGTGTGAAAGACACAATTAGAAGGAAGGAGAAATAAGGAGGCATGAATTTGTTTTGGTAGCAAGGTTGGGAGCCTCTGGGAGAAAAAATATTATCACAATATATTGTATAAAACCTAACAAAAAGGTAATTGCCTACAATCGGAACTGAACATTTGTATTTTAAGGGTCAAGAGGTCTTGATACTAAGAGTTCAATAACTACGGTTATTCTGAATGTTTATGAAACTATGACTGAGCATCGTGGTGGTGGCACACGCCTTTAACCCCAGAACATGGGAGGCCGACGCAGGTGGATCTCTGTGAAATCAAGGCCAGCCTGGTCTACAAAGTGAGTCCAGGACAGCCAAGGTTACACAGAGAAACCCTGTCTCAAAAAACAAACAAAGAAACAAACAAAAAAAAAAAAAAAAGAAAGAAAGAAAGAAAGAAAGAAATTAGGACTGAGAACTCACAGCAGAAATATAATAAAGATGTCGCCCTAATCTTCACATATGTTTAATCTAATTTTAATGGAAAAAAGAAAATTAGTACATAGTGTTTTATGAAAAATGATCATAATCATATATACATGACTATATATGTGTGTGTCATGTGAATTTATTTTATTATATGTAATATAAATATAATTGAATACTCTAAAACTTTCTAAAATTCTTCTTAAGGTTATTTTTGCTTTACAGAAAATTCTCAAATATTCAAACATTCTCTCTTATGAAGTAAACAGGGGTCACCTTTTAGTAAGGGGCAATGAGGAAGATTCTGTAAATCCCACAGATTTTCTAAGAGGATAAATGCAAGGAAGAAGACCAACCAACTGAGCTGTCAAAAGAGAGTTCTTCCTTCTGCACAGCTGTCTTCAAGTGCAGACAGTGCCAAGGTTAAAGTTCTAATAGGCGGCACCTGTTGGTGGGGTTAGTGCTTTCATTTAAAGAGAGCCACCTACTGGATGGGAAAAGATCTTCACTAGCCATACACCCAACAAGAGATAATATTCAAAATATATAAAGAACTCAAGAAATTAAGCCTTACCAAACCAAATAACCCAATTAAAAATAGAGTACAGAGCTAAACAGAGAATTATCAACAGAGGAATATCGAAAAACTCAGAAACACTTTAAAAAATCCTCAACTTCCAAGTTATCATGGTAAGGCAAGTCAAAATGACTTTGAGATTCCATTTTACACCTATCAGAATAACTAAGATCAAAAACTCAAGTGACAGCACATGCTGATGAGGATGTGGTGAAAGAGAACACTCCTCCACCGCTGTTGGAAGTGCAAACTTGTACAATCCATTTGGAAATCAACCTGGCGCTTTCTCAGAAAATTGGGAAAAGTGCTACCTAAAGACCCAGCTATACCACTCCTGGGCATAAGCCCAAAAGAATGCTCACCAAACAACAAGGACATTTGTTCAATTATGTTCTTTGTGCCCTTAATCCTAATAGCCAGAATTGGGAAAAACCTAGATGTCCCTCAACTGAAGAATGGATAGAGAAACTGTAGTATATTTACACAATGTAATACTATTTAGCTATTATAAACAAGGAACTCTTCCTGTCTCTGAAGTTTTTGAGGACCTTATCTAACTATCCTTTCTTATCTTCCTATAGAATCATATCTATCTGCTTCACCTAAGATATATATTATTGCGATAAAAGCAGACTAGTGATTGACATGACCATGATTTGATCAGCTAACAATTAACTTGTTCAACTTATTTATCCTAAACAGCCTGCAATAGCACTTTCAAAATATTGGAAGTAAACCTAGTATTATAATTAACTTATATGGGTATAATACCACATATTAAAGTAGAAATATGTATGTGGGTGAAGAATAAACTTACATTTGAATTCCATACTACTGTATCTAGCATTAAACTGATTTTGCATCTATGTACAAAATTCTATACTAGTAATTCAAAAATAACCTTGTGAGTGACAATTGAGGCATTATGTTGAGGAGAAGATTCACTAATCTAATTTTTATAATTTTAAAAATTCACTGACAATGAGACAGATTAACTCCTGGCAACACACTGCCTACCTTAAAGAGGATGATGAACATCAAAAAACCTCCTCATGGAGATGGTTCAATTGTGGCAAACAAGCCGGTGGGAAAATTATCCTTGTTTCTACCACAGACAGAATTCTGCCTGAAAAATGGCAGGCTTGGATACAGGCGGAGTCAATGGCCAAACTCTGCCAAGACAGGGTAAATAAGTCTTCAAGAGTTCCTGCCTCACAAATATATCTGTCAGATATATAGGGCCAGAAGGCTGAAAAAGATGCTCCAATGTTATAAGGAGTTTTGGGTGACAATTCAGGTAGAAAACTGACTCTGTCATCTTCTCATTTGGAATGGTACTAACCTGCACTCCTGGAATACTCAGGAATCAAGTTTATTCCTTCTCATGTCTCTGATGCAGTTGAAGACCAAGTACCTTAGTTTTACAATGTTTAGGGATTAAGATGAGTTTAGGTCTAGATAGATGTTTTAAGTTGCTAATGACAAGATGTGATGGAGACTGATTTACATTCAGAATTTTAGATGCTCGAATATAGAAAAGATATTTTTTTCAGGGCTGTCAAATACAAATAACCAAAACAGTAAGAATGTAATGTTTATATAATTCCTGATTGTGTCATGATTATTCTTGCTATACATAGTTTATTGTATATATGTGTGTAATGATATAAATTTATATGAAAAAATAAAAACAAATTAAAAAGTCATTTAAAGCAAAAGAAAAAGAAGCACAAAACAAAACAAGGAACTCTTGAAATTTATAGGCAGATGGATGGAACTAGAAATGATCATCCTGAGTGAGGTAACCCAGACCCAGGTAGTCCAGCATGGTATATACTCACTTATAACTGGATATTAGACCAACATAGATGTCCTCTGAGTAATCAGGACCTATGCTGGGGCTCACTGCTGGACCATGGGTGAGAATGGTATGGAAGAATGGGGAGATATTAGGACGTAGAGTATCAGGAGCTCCACAAGATGACCATCAAGGCCAGTGGGTCTAGATCCAGAGTGGCCTGCACAAACTGTTGGACCAACCAAGGACAATGCATGCAGTAAAGCCTAGACCTCTGTTCAGATCAAGCAAAAAAACAGCTCATTTTTCATGGTTGTGAAGAGAGTGGTGACTGTCTCTGACATGAACTCTTGTGGCCCAGATTTGATAACTTCATCTTTGTGGGCAGGCCTGGTAGTACAGAGAGGAAGCAGAGACAGGTTATCTGGATGAGACCTGATAGCCTGTGGTCATATGGTGGGAGAAGATGTCCCCTCTGTCAGAGATCTGTGGGGGACAGAAAGGAAGGAAGAAGAAGATGGAGGGGAGGGATGGAAAGATACAAGGAAGTGGATGGCAATTGGGAAGTAATCTGAATATATTATAATAATTTAAAATTAAAAAAAAAGTTTCTCTTTTGTCAATCTGTTCCTGTAACTAACTCATAATCTGTACTCTTGTTAGTTAGTTGGAATTTAGTTTGTGTTACTTCTAGGATGAGTAAGCATGTGTGTTTTACAGCTTCCCAGGAAAAAATGACATGAGAAGCAGGGAAATAATTTAAAAAGACAACATAAAACATCACTCAAAACTGAGCAAAGTAAGCTGGTGAGATGCGGTGGCTGGTAAAGACCATCACTTCCAAGATGGCACCATGAATTTCCTCATTGGCACTCAGGTGTGGAGAGAGAGAAGAGCTCTCCTTTACACACATATGTCTCCTCTTGATACGTCCAAACAACAAAACATTAAAACTTAGCCAGAGTAATATCAAGTGATTAAGTTGCAGTTACATGTGTCCTCTAATAAATCACATTGTCTGAATTAGGACTACACTGATATATCCTCTGCAGATTAAATTAAATAAATTGAAATGACCTTCACCATAAACATAAGTATTTATATACTATCTAATGAAAAGAAGTTTATAAATTACTATGAATAAATAACGAAATGAAATAGAGCAATATAAATACTGTTTAGTTTAATATATAAAAATCTGAATCAAATAAAAACTCTATATTAATATCACTCCAAATTATTAAATAATGCTTGAATTGCACAAATTTTACGATTATGTAAAGGAAAGGAAATTCACTGCTTTCTGATTTTTTAAGTTTGAAACAGAAAATAATTCAGTGTGATATTTTGCCAGAGGAACATAATTTGTGATTCTACATGGCCTAAAATAAGATTCCATTTTCTGGTTAATCTAGGACATCTTTTGATACCAAATATATTCAAATTAAACATTTTTTTTGAACCAAGTGGATTGTGAATTTGAATAACCTCTTGTCTTATAATTTATTCCACATTTGTTTCAGATTACATACAAAGAATTATAAAATCAGCCATAATTTCCTTAAAACTCCTGTCTCCACAGTAGGTGGTAAAGGACTGTACTAAAGGAGTCTCACTGAATTGACCAAATACAACAGGAAAATAATGAAGTTGAACTTTCCATGAAGCAGTCGTGTTTTTGGAGGGCTCTGTCCCAACCGTCAGGCTGCACTCTTGTAATGAAGGTTGTTTGGAGGGTCTTGTGTCTGTCACTACTCCTCCAAGGAGCACCCTGGTTAGTGTGTCTTCTTTCCCATCTCTGCCTCTTTTCTTTCATTGAGTTTATTCAGCCCTCACCATTTCATCCAATAAAGCAATTTTACAGCAACATGACCTGAATCTATCAGTTTTTCATGGCTCCTGTTACAGAGCCCTGTCATCCTCTGTACAGGCCATGTGAACATTATGGCTTGCCCTCCTCTAGGCTTTCCTTGCTGATGCTTCTGTCAATGTGTCATCATTCCAAAATTTCATCTGTCAGGGTGTAATCAACAGTCTCAAATTAGAAATCAATGCTACAAAAGTTAATGGAGGGCAGGGGGAAGGACAGGAATATAAACCAAATAAAACTCTCCTGATTTATGTACAAGAAGGAATTATAAACAAATAGCCATCTCAATAGAGAAACGTGTCCCTATTTGACTAAAGTTATTTCTCATCTTAGTAAAATATCAATCTATGAAAACTAAGAAATTCTTGTGAACACTTTGTTCTCAGAAATACTAATTTTACTCATAATGTAAGTTACAAAAAACATTGTTTTTTTTTAAATTTAAAGTAACAAACCCCCAAAACTTATGATCTTATAATTTATCTTTCTGTTCATAACCAAAAAACTACGGTCAATAAGAGACTATTAATGAGAAGCATCATATCATAAAAGCCTGATTTCCAGTGGATGGATTTAATTCTTTGTAAAGCAATGGTACTGTAAGATATTTTAATATTCGAGTCATTAGGAGAGTTACGTAAGGAATGTCGCACATGAGGGAAAAGCAACTTGTGAAGGACAAACGCCTGATGAAGGATAGTGCAAGTGTATTTGGCTTTGTTTGAACTTACCTCAGACAAGATATATTGTTTGACTGTTTTATGTGATAAATTTGTAAAATAAAGACACGGTTTTAGAAAATAGAAAAAATAAATGTTAGCATTTGGGTCCTCGAGAAAAGACAGAATGTACAGAAACATGAGGGAATATTTCAGTATTATGATGGTCATGTGATTATGCTTTTATAGATAAATGGTGCACTATAAGGTGTTGCATGCTAAGGTCTGCACATTGCGTTTTATTATTGTATCGTTAGGCACATACTAATGTTCATTTCTCATATTAAATTCTAATTTATATTTTTAAATGGGTACTTATTTTACTGTAAATCCAGATTTTATAATGTTTCCTGCTTTGCAATGTTCTTGAAAATAGATGGTGTATGTAGGTAAGTACCATAGTATACCTAGTTTAAACATTTCAATCAATCTCATAGGAGTGATGTGGCTTGCTCCATGTTATTAGAACAGAATATAAGCTGTATTGTACAGTGTTCAACTCCTAAGAATGTTAAAATATTTAACATTTTATTCACAGCAAATTTCTCTATCAAAAAGATATGATTCTCTTCTGCCACTAGAAAATAACCTGTGTGCTCATGACACCTTGTCACTTATAAAGTATACTGTTAACCAACATTTATTTAATGTGTTAGCATATGCAATTTACTGCTAATTTTGTCATCATTCATTGTTACTACACAAATTTCATGTTTTTCCATTCTACAAACTGAAATACTTTACTCAAATACAATTTAAATAAAATCTTTAAGAGATTTTATATTATATATTAAATCTACATTAATATGTTAGTGATACATATTATATATTTATTAATAAAATAATATTATCTTCACTAGACTAGTTTTGTGTTCCTTTTGCATAAAATTATCAAATTATGAGATATTTTGTTCACTGTCTCTATGACATGAAAATATCTATCCTCTATCTTCCTTTATTTTTGACAGGTCTCTGTCATTGCCTCTGTGCATATCTATATTGATAATTTTATATTTCTCTCTTATCACTGTTTGCTCTTGTTTTATTTAGATAAAGTTTTATGGTTAACTAGAATCATTTATGTATTTATTTATTTGATAGAACACCCTGCACAAATGCCATTCTAGAGTCTTGGCAACTGCTTTTGGGGGCTTTTAAACATTTCTTTATTTATTTACCTCCCTTTGCTCTGTGACAGCAACTTAGGTTCCCTTAAATGTCCCTTTTCTCACAGTCAGAGCAATCCTTTAATAGGTTTATTGGTTCCTCAGTGGAATTAATAATTCAAAAACAAAGTTATTATAATCTTTTGGAGGTCCTGGTCTTATAACATTGTTTCAGGGCTTTTAATTTTTTTATATTATTTTATTTTATTTGTATATTTTCTCTCTTATTACTGAACATATCTTTTGCTTAAATACTATGGCATTCAGTTTAGTGATGGTACGGGATTCCTGAGTGTGAGATCAAGTTAGTTCCTGTGTCTATATCTGTTTCCAGTTCCTTTTCATATTTAAAAATATGAAATTTTCAAATTTAAAAATAGTTTTAAAATGCTGTCTACTGAAATAAAAGTTCTGTTAAAAGATATAATAATATATGAGAATAACAGTAAATCATTGAGAATTGAACACAATGTCCACTTAGCAGGTAATAGTACATTCAATTAAATTTATTGTTTAATAAACAAATAAAATATTGTTTAAAAGTGCATTCTGATAACTCCCTCTTCCTCCACTCTTTTCTCCTTCCCACTTCATCAAGATACCACTCTCCTTGCAATAGCCTTTCTCACTTCTAGGATTTGGCTTTGTTTGTGTGCCATTTAACTAGGCACCCAGCAAGCCCATGAATGAGGAATAATTCATTGGAACATATCTTCTCACAAATGGATACAGCATGCAAGAATATTATTCCTTCTCTTCAATATCCAGCAATAGCTAATAATTTCCTAGAGATATGTTCTACATCCATGACTGAATGATGACGCTTCAGTCTTGTGGAACCCCGCCACAGCAACCATAGCTGATTTGAGTATATGACTGCAGTGGTTGTGTCACACCCAGAGTACTGAATGTCCATGCCTTATCTCGGTAACCTAGCTCCTATATTTCTTCTGATCTCAAATTGTAATGCTCCCCAAGTCTTATAGGGAGTTGTTTAAATGTCCTGCTAGGAGTTGAGCACTCAAAAGTCACTTATTCTTAGCATGTTGTATAGCCATGAGTCTCTGCTTTTATGGACATATACTATAGAGGGAAACCACCATAATCAACACTATACAATGAGTAGAGTGGATTCATGGGTGTATATATATATATATATATATATATATATTGGCTTGATACCATAAAGATTGAGCAAAACAATAGTCATAAGTCTCTTGCAAGACTTATGAGGTCCCCAATTGTGGTTTTGAACAGGTTTATCACATAAGGACATGAATTAATGCCAGATGATTAAGCCTAAAATCTGTTCAGAAACTGGGTTATTAATGTCTTAATGTTAACATCTTAATTGATATCACATTGATATATGATAAAATTTCAATGATAAATAACATTTAATTTAGTCAAGCAAGTATTTATGTAAATCATCCCATGATCATTTCTTGCCTCAAAACAAGAACTGGATACAGATTTCCTTTCTTCATATTTTCTTTTGCAATTAGTTTACATTTGAAAGTCCATGCTGCTCTACTGGGATATACATGCTACAAGTGAACAGGCTTGCTGCAGTTATGAAGACATTTTCATAGTATTTTATTATGGATACAAGTAAAGTTAAAATTGGCTTCAAGAGATCATAGAAGATTCAGATGCATCAAAAAAGAATTATAAATCATTTAGCCTAAGATATAATTAAATGTTCATTATAAGAAAGTGAAAATTAGATTAGCTATGCCTTACAATTATTAGATTTTGAGATAAATGATAATTATGCATTTTAAATTTACAGTGGATAAGAGAAGAAATTTTTAGAATGGAATGTAGAAAAGAGATAGGTCTATCCAGCCTAGCTGTTTCATTTGAATCTTAATTTGATGCTTATCATATCCCTCTTCTTACCACTCAGTTTCATTTCTGCCTTCAACCTATTAGATACATATAATTCAAACATATAGCACCAGAAGTGTTAAGTAACTTCTCATGTTTTATCGTGAGTACTAAGCTACCACCCAAAGGAATTTGATTTAATAATCCTTGTTCTAAGAATATGAAAGTATTGTTTATAGAAATTCAGATTTCTAAATCCTTCCTATAATATATCTAAACATTTTGATGAGAATATAACATTAAATTTTTTTCATGAAAAAATATCTACATCTATATCTATATTTATATCATCTATCTACCATCTATCTACACATACATACATACATACATACATACATACATACATACACATACACACACGTACATAAATACTCACACATGTGCTTTTACCACCTTGGTCCTTTCCTCTATACAACTATCAGATATTTACAGTATTTCAATTGACAATAATTGATAAACTCTTCCAAATGACTATCTACATTTAAATACACGGTATTGATTCTAGACTTTCTCTACCTCTAAATGACCTATATATGTTATGTCAATGATGTGACTTTTGTTTTAGGAGACTTGACATTAAAGAGAGATGCTTCCATACTGAGCTTCATCATTGATTCTGCTTTGCGTCCATTTTCCCAGGTTCTTTCAGGAAGTCTTATATTTTCAGTTCATATTCCACTTAAAATTTTATTTCTAAAATTTTCAAAGAATTAGATATTCAATATTTGTTATGACATCCAGGGGATTGAATAATGTTCCAGTTGTTTAAATAGTCCTTTAAAGTCCTTTACTTATCTTTGAATGGAATTTACCATATTTTAAAGCATGCAACATGCTCTAGACAGTATGCATTATTTGTTCAATATGTGGCAATAAGTGCATGTTATAGTATAGTCCTTAATTTTCATAATTAACAGTTTATTGAAACCCATAGGATATGAGAATATGATAGTTTTTTTTTTTTTTTTACAATTTATAAACAATAGGAGTGTAGTGAGTTAGGAAATCAAATTATATGCAGGTTTTCCTAACATCTGAAATGGTAACAGAAAGCCGCCTACTCAGCCTCTTCACGGCTATTTAAAAAACTTTGTATATGTTTTTATTAAGTAATATTTGTTAAGTAATATTAACACAAATAATGAGTTAGTATTTTCAGAATTGAAGTAAGTCTGTACACTAAAACTAGAATTGTAGTTCCATTTGTGTTGATTTCATTATAAGAGTATATTTATTTATAGGGCTACTTGGGGACAGTCAATACCACTGTTTCATTCATTTGCTCTGTGCACAGTTGTGAGTCCCTCTAACTGACATGTTGATTTCCTCTCAGTAAGGGAGATATAATTAATGTGACCTTTGGATAAGTTGGGAGATACAGAGTGCTACAAGTGCTCTCCAGAGAGCTATTAGCAGCTTCTGAGCAATTTGCTAATAGTAGAACTACCTTTATTAAAATCATACAGTTAAGAAGATAATTGACAACCATAATAATGAGTGTGTACAGGAAAAGACGAGAGCCTAAAGTGAAGTAAAACTGTTAATTGTTTAAAAATTGATGAATTTACAGAGCTAACTATACTATGATTTGGGAACTCTGGATATAAGGTGAAGTAGATAATAAGCATGTAAATAACTGTGAATAAATTCTTTCTGAAAAAAATAAGTGTTATATTCCTATTGTCAGAAGCATTTTATTAAATATATATCTCTTATTAGGTCCACATTCAACCACATATGTGTGTGTGTGCATGTGCATGTGCATGTGTGTGTGTGTGTGTGTGTGTGTGTGTGTGTGTGTGTTCTATGCTACAACTGTTATTGATCTAAAGTAGCAAACAAAAGTCAGGAAAGCACCTGTGTTGGAAATGCTTTTGTTGTATTATGTGAGGTTTTTTCTTCTTTTCATCCACTGTGGAAAAGATACGGCAGAAGTATATATCAAATATGTTTTTCCAAGTATCATTATTCAACAATGTCTACTAGATCTTTAGGAAGTTTCTTCATATACTTATTCTGAATTGGTATATGCTGTTAAATTAGATGTAGTAATAAAAATGAATAATGATTATTCATTGCAAAATTGCAGTAAGTTTGGTAGAGTCTGAGAACATAAAATCACAAAACCTATATTGCTATTTATTTTGGAGACCAAATATTCTAATAAAAATAATAACAATAACTCAATTTGCTTATCAAGAAAAGAAAACAACAAGAGGCATTCTGGTTTACTCACTTATGTAACTATTCTGTGAGTGTATATTGGTTCTCTAAGGGCAAGTGTGATTGATTTATGCCTTATCTTTACATAGACTAATTGATTTTGGTAGATTGTGCTTGTGTTCTTGCAGCAGTTTCCTAAAAACTAAACCAATTGATTACAGATAGTTTTGTTTTTATTTTTGTTTTTAAAATATTTTAGTGGGTGATATCTTTTTCTCAATTAGTTAAAAATGCTAACCAGAAAAATGGTTCATCAAAAAATGCTAACCAGAAAAATGGTTCATCTGTAAATATATTTTAGTGGGTGATATCTTTTTCTCAATTAGTTAAAAATGCTAACCAGAAAAATGGTTCATCTGTAAGCTAAAGACTGTTGCCAAGCATAACAAACCTCCTGAGTAGGAAACAAAATAAAACACAAAACCAAAAACACTGCAGGTCAAATGTGTACTGGCTTTTAATTGAATTAATAATGTCCCATCTGTTGAACTTCTCACCTTCCCTTTTTACATTGGCCTAGCAATATATATGTGTCTCTTCTGAGGCAGAGATTTGATCTCTAGCTCTGTAATTGTTAATTGCTGGGAAAGAGTAGGTAGCCCAACATCTTCTGATATTTGTGCATTATAGAAGGATTTTAATCAGCAACATGGTTGCCCTGGCAAGGGATAACATCTAAAGACCTTCTAGGTCTATATGATCCAGCTGGCATAGAGACATAACTTGGATTAAAGTATGATCTATCTGGAATAAAAACACTCCCTTATTACACATATTTAATTCCAAACTATAAGAGTAAGAAGGTTTATAGAAGTAGGCATGTTTGAATTTGACTTCTAATTGAGGGGCAGATAATATGATGAATCAGAGAGATATGACAGATTGAGTCAGAGATAGAATCCGCCCAACTCTCAGGATAACAAGACAGGAGAAAGAGTTCAGGTCTGTGGAGTTCAGTTGAGTTCTGTCGAGTTTGTACAGTAACATTCAATTTGTGCAATCAGTGCAGTTCAGTTTCTGGTGCTAAGAGGCAGTTTTTCCAAGTGAAGCAAATCAGCCAGAGGCTAAGGGAAACAAATTTGAATCATCAGTTTGGAGAGGAGTTTGAGGCAGAACAGCTGAGTTGAATCAGCTAGCTAGAGAGACTTAGAAAGGGTGAGCATATTCAGCAGTAGGTCTCAGAGGCTGAAAACATTCTAGGCCACCAGGAGAACATGACTTACAGACTCAGATGAACAGGGCTCAAAGGGCTCACAGAAACTGAAGCCACAATCATAGAACCAAGCAAGACTTGCATGAGAAAAATTTCAAGTATCTGAAAAAAGAAAGCAAAGACGATTGGAAGATCAATTTTCAACTTCATATGGAAAAAACAAACAAACAAACAAAAAACTCAGAATAGTAAAAACAATCCTGTACAATAAAAGATCTTCTGAAGGCATTTCCATCTAGGTTAGCAGATGGAAGATGGAAGCTGAAGCCTTCAGGGTCCCAAATTACAGAAGATTAGATTGTATGGAGGTCAGGAGCTTCAAAGCCTAGGCCTAGGTATAGCGTGAACAGAAACAGAAATCTTCTGGGCTCAGCCCAAGCCATGTACTCTTAGAGGTTGGATATAGCTCTCTTTGCATCCAATTCTCTAAGGATGTAAAATCAACATTTACAGTAGATAACAAGTGTAGGCAGATCTAGTGCATGTAAAGGTGGATGGCTCACATTTTGGATAAATAGAAACTTACCTTTATGGTTTCAGTTGTGACAAGGAACTTGAAAGTTAGTACTTATTGAAGGGACAAAAGCCTAATGTGAGATTTATGTCTCTCTCTTGTCCAAATTCTCATTTTCATATTTAAGTACCAAAACAAAGCCACTTGATAGTATCTATGAATTATATATTAGATGTAATTGTAAAAATATGTCATATGACTTAATATTTTAACTAACCCATGCAAGTAGAAAATTTACAAATACATTTGACAGGTGAAAGGAATAATGGTATGCTCTTTATAACATTAGTTTTTAAATTATATTTAATTATATATAATGACAGAGGGGTATATGCATATGAATGCAGATGCCTACAAACCCTAGAGGTGTTCTATTCTCCTGCATCTGGAGTTGCAGGTGTTGTAAATGCCCTGTTATGGACTCTCAGAACTCAACTCAAGTACTTTATAATAGCCGTATGCACTTTTATCTGCTGAGTCATCTCTTCAGCCTTTATAAAGAATTCTTGACCCTGTAAAATTTAGACTAATGGATGAATAGATATGATAATTACACACACATACACACACACACACACACACACACACACACACACACCAGATCTGAAAAATCAATGAAATATATGTAGTCTTGATATGTTCAAAAATTCTCAGACTTATCAAATTATTTGAAATGTTGCAAAGCAGAAACACAAGACTGCTAGTGCTCAGTGTCCCTTGTTATTGAGAATGCTACAAGACTCAGCAGAGGAAGTTTCTGAATTATTTAAAATCTTTCAAGTATATAACATTGCCTCACATAGAAACACCGGGAACTTGACATATAATACACATTGCTACTTTCATTGTCATATATTTTTTTAATTTTAACTTTGTTCATATTCAGTAATCTTAAAAGGACTTTTAGACAAAGATTCAGAAACTATTCCTCTTGGAATACTTAAAAACATCATAAGGTTATTTATAAGGGAGGTATTAATATTGCAATAAAATTGCTGTTTCCCCATTGAGGAGGGGGAGAAATTATTGTGGGAGCCACCAGGAGAACATGACCTACAGACTCAGATGAACAGGCCTCATGAGGGCTCACAGAAACTGTAGCAGCAATCACATAACCAAGCAAGTAAAAGACTTGTATGAGAAAAACTAAGTATCTGGAAAAAGAAAGCAAAAATGATTGGAAGATCAATTCTCTACTTCATACGGGAAAAAAAAACTCAGAATAGTAAAAGCAATCCTGTACAATAAAAGATCTTCTGAAGGAATCTCCATCCTGATCTCAAGCTGTACTATAGAGCAACAGTAATAAAAATAGCATGGTACTGGCATAGAAATAGGCTGGTTGACCAATGGAATTGAAGTGAAGACCCAGAAATATACCCACACACCTATGAACACTTGATTTTTGACAAAGAAGCCAAATCCATGCCATGGAAAAAATAATATCTTCAACAAATGGTGCGAGTATAACAGAATGTTCACATGTAGAAAAATGCAAGTATATCCATATTTATCAATCTGCACAAAACGAAAGTCCAAGTAATTTAAGGCCTCAACATAAAACCAGACACTAAATCTGTTATAAGAAAAAGTGGGGAAGAACCTGGAACTTATTGGCACAGGAGACAACTTCCTGAACAGAACACAAACAGCTCAGGCACTAAGTCAACAATTAATAAATGGGACTTCATGAACTGAAAAGCATGTGAGGCAAAATATACTGTCAACAGAACAAAACAACAGCCTACAGACTGGGAAAAGATCTTCACCAACCCTGCACCTGACGTACGGCTAAAATCCAAAATACATAAAGTAATCACTATTTTATAATCAGTGAAGTCAAGTTTACCCTTCGCTCCTTTAATGCTCAGGAATCACCTTGGAATAAGGGGTAAATGGTAAAAATTAAATAGTAGACATCATAAGTACTAAGTATACCCACTTAACTCTTTTTTTTTTAATAAGAGGAAAGAGTGAGAGGAGAAAGAACATAAAATTGAAGTGGAAAGAAGTTTCTAAAGAAAAGTGGTTACTAGAAGGGAGGGATAGGAATGCATTTGTACAAAACACACTATATGCACATATAGACATTTCCTAGGTAAATATCAGTATATCAATCATTTAAAATAATATTTAGTGAAAACTGACAGGAATATAAGTTTTCATAACTATTTTTAGTTTTTTAGAAGTTTTTCTTTTGCTATGAAGAAACACAAAGACTCTGATAACTTATAAAAATGCATTTACTTGGGGTTTGGTTACAATTTCATAGGGTGAGTCCATGACCTCCATGACAGGGTTTATATCAACAGACAGGCAGACATAGAACTGGAACAATAGCTGAGAGCTACATTTTATCTGCAAGGGGGTGGCAAAGAGCATGAGATTGTATCCGAAATGGGCTTCTGAAAACTCAAAGCCCAATAACACCTACTTTAGCAAGGCCATACCATGCAGTTCTTCCCAAAACAACTCCACCAACTAGGTGAAAACCATTCAGTATTTGCCGCTGTAATAGTAGGCCATTCTCATTAATACATTGATAATTAATTATTATTCAAATATTAATTAAATTTATGTTTCAATAAACCTACTAGATGTTGACATAACATCTAACTTCAGATTATCATAAATGAGAAACACGAACAAATATATTTAACAATAGAGGAGGTTAGCATTAAGTAACCTTATTGGTAATCACTTGTATGTACATGTATGCAAGTATACTGATCTGTGTTCTGGTTAAGAATCCAAATGGAAAACTGTTTGAAAGTCATTAACTGTTTGACCTTTCCCAAGACCTGATTTCTACTCTAGAATAATTGCTAACTAAATGTCATCAGACGTTGCTGTAGTAGAGAAAAATATTGTGTCTTGGGAGTTCCTAAAAAGGGGCTCATCTGTGTGAAATGATACAGATTGTTCCCACTGGAAGGTGGCATTTGAACTGACTTTTAATCAAGAGTGTGTTTGCTAGGTTAAAACCGTGAGAAAAAACATCAAGTAAGCTTTGGATAATTCTGTAATAAATTTTGAAAAGGATGTATAAGAAAACATTAGGGACTGGACTGAAAAACTAGACATACTTTAGGGAAGACAGAATTTAATATAAAAAAGAAAGAATTAAAAAATAGGATTAGTTTCCATATCATGAGATGTCATAAGAGCACACTCCAGTACATTTAAGAACAAATATTTAAAGCCGGAGCTGATGTTGATGATCCAGAAAAACCAACAAAATCTGGAAGTTCCAGCATAGGGTCCTCTTGGTCCTGCTTCTGAAGTGCATGGTGTTGTGAGCGATAGCTACTCACCTTCCAGCTCTGAAGAACCATGAAGAGCAATGGCAGTCACCAGATGCTATGGGAGTGGCTTGGAAAATTCAGACCAATAAATTTAAAAAGGTCTATTGTGCTATGATTTGCACATGCTTGTATTGACGTACATGTGTGCATGTGCGCACACACACACACAAAATAATACACTATTTTTAATAATAAAATTATTTTGCTTGTAAAAAAAATGAGTGCTATTAGAGTTTATCATGTTAAAAGTTGTAAAACTAAGGAAGCAAATTACCACAGATTTTCTTTCACATACAAATCTACATATTAAAAGTAGTAAAATTTCTATTTTAGTTAGTAATATGTATAAAATAAATATGTCATAAAGGTCAGAAAAATTATCTCACAATATTTAGTAATTAGCTTATCTAATGAAGATAATTAGATAATATTAAGAAACACTGTGAGAATGTTAATCTTTTACTTTTTCCAACCAGTAGAATAGCTTAATTAAGAGAGCTATGTTAAAAAAAAAAAAAAAAGTGATCTATGCTAGATAAAAATTGTCACACACAGAATCGTAATTAAGGATGTTAGAAAAGAAGGAACAGGAGAAAACAAATCTACAGACTTGCTAATGGAAATCTCATACACCACATTTGCTTCTGCTCGAAAGTGGAGTCTAATTTTACTCATTTGCCTCAATAGGAACATAGAGCAGTATTTACTAATGTTACCATTTCATCATCATGAATAATTTATTGTTTTAAATGACATAGTTATTTATGATGTATAATATTTAAAAATTTATAAATAATAGGCAGACATGAAATGAGGACCAATTATTTTGAACATGACTTTCCTAAATGCTATCTAATGCATTTTTTATGTGTTTCTAGTCAACAACTTTAAGTAAATAGCTTTATAATTTATTTTGTAATGAATGTTCATATTTCAATTTTATATCCAATCTATGGTTACCAATAGAGAGAAATTAGTTGTTCAGAAATATTAGTGTTTCATACATTTACATAAATGTGCTAATAACAAAAATTCTTTTCAAGAGTAGTTTTAAGTTTATCCCGATTAATGATAAACTGTGAAAGGTAGTAAAATAGAATTTCTTTTCTACTAAAATTTTCATGGTTCTGGGTGTGAGAATAGGTATCACATACATGTGTGTGCATGAGGTTAGAGATTATATGTATCAGGAAACCTGAAGTGCACACCCTGTGTCTTCCTCTTTTAAAATACACCTTATAGTCATGTGGAATGCTGACTGAACGGAAAATGCCTCTATTGAGCTGTTTTAGCAACTCCAACACAAAGGCAACAGACATGATGTTCTGGCCTTTGATATGACTGTTGGGAGTCAGAACTCAGCTTCTCATGCTTGCTCAGTTATTAATTACTTTATCCTGTTATCCTGAGGGCATTGCGTAATTCACTTGATGATGTATTTTGAATTGAAATGATATGGACTTTCCAAAGAAAGAAAATGATTGTGGCTTCTTGCAATAAATTTTCCATTATTTGTTTTACAATGTTAGCTTCAAGGTTTATGTAAAGAAGAATTAAAATTCAATTTAAGGTTATGATTAAAACGTTGTAAACAATATAAGTTCATCATTTTTAGGATTAAAACCTTTTCAGCATGTTTGATTCAAGCTTATCCTCATTATATTCTAGGGAATAAAAATGTTAAGCAATTGAAATTAAAGGAATCAATAGAAATAGTCAAAGAAATGTTAAGAAAAAATGTGGCAGTCTTCCTTGAATTTGGTTATTCATTGCGACCTTACTAAAGAACATACCTCACAAAGTCATTATCCTATGTGATATCTATATTATGCACATTGAGCCTTTCAATTTAAATGATCATCAATTATTAATTTTCAATCCTTTATTAAAAGTATTGTGTAAACCTAGATTTAATAATGATCAGTAATTTTTATTTCACTTTCAAGTGAAGTATAGGTTTGTTCCATTTCAAGCCATCTCAGTCATGTATGACATTTTTAGCAAATATATTATTTAATATAAAACATGGGAAAATCAGAAATAATAAAATTTCACTGTTGAGAAATTTTCTATAGAACTTTGATTAGATTTCTATCATCTATCCATAGAGGATGGAGAATATATACTTACATCCTACATGTTCACATTCTGAAATGTGTTTAGATCCCAAATTTATGTGATTATAAAAAAAATTGAAAATAATCAATATATTTCACTTTTATTAGAAAGAAATTAATTTTTAAAGAAAAGTAAAGATCAAACATATTGATTCAGCATATAGAGAATAGAAAAGAATCATAATTGACTTTGTATCATTTGGGGGAAAAGTGAAAGTTTTATATTGACTTGCTTTTACCAATTGAAAAATTTCCACGTTTTGGCTACAAATGATTACTGCTGGTACTGCCAGAATTTTACTGTTGCTTTCAACTCTAAATTTGTGGTAATTTCTTCATCTGTTAAACTATTTCTAAACTCAGTAGGACTCACTAAATATGAAATATTTTAGAAATGATCAGAAATAAGGTAAATTTATATTTTAAAAAGTCACTTCTTTTTTTAAATTTTTTATTATTAATTTATTCTTGTTACATCTCAATGGTTATCCCCTCAGGAAAAGTCATAGGGGAGGGGAATAAAGGGAAAAGAGAAGGGAGGGAAGACTGGGAGGACACAAGGAATGGGATAACCATTGAGACGTAACAAAAAGTCACTTTTTAAGGTGTCATTTGTATCAGGTAGACGAATTCGAAATAAAATGAAAACATTCTTCTACATTTGAGATTCTCTCTTACATCCAAGCTCCATGGCTCAGAAAACATATCAATAAAATCACAGAAGAAAAATTCCTTAATCTAAAGAAAGAAAAGCATAGACATACAGGAAGCCTACAGTATTCCAAATGTATTGGACTAGCAAAGAATATGCCCTTCTCCACATAATAATCAAGACATTGTACAGAACAGAGAAAGAATACTAAAATCTACAAGAGAAAAAGGCCAAGTCATATATAAAGGTAAACCTTTCAGAATTACACCTGACTTTTCAACAGAGATTATGAAAGACCTAAAGGCCTGTACCAATCTCATGAAGATAATAAGAGACCACAGATTCCAATCCAGAGTTTCATACCCATTCGATATTCTTCTGTTGAGAATTATATGCTCAGTTCTGTACTCCCTATAACTCAAAAAATAAAAAATAAAAAGAGATGAAGAAGGGCACTTCATACTCATCAAAGGAAAATACATCAAGAGGATATTTCAATCCTGAACATCTATGCCACAAACAAAGGAGCACCCACATTAATAAAAGAAACATTTTTAAGCTTACATCACACATTGAACCCCACACATTAATAGTGGGAGACTTCAACACCACACTCTATCCAATGGATCATGGAAGGAACTAAATGAAGAAAAAATGAAACTAATAGACATCATGAACCAATTGGATATAACAGATATCTACAGAACTATTCACCCAAACACACACATAAAATTTTCTATTCTTCTCTGTAACTCATAGAAACTTCTTCAAAACTGACCTTATCCTTGGCTAGAAAGAAACCCACATACATATGGACAGTTGATTTTTGACAAAGAAGCCATAGAAACACACAGGAAAAATAATGGTGGATAGCAGGCTACCAAGAAGAGACTTGATACCCTATGAGCATATACAGGAGGAGGAAGTCCCCCTCAGTCACAGTCATAGGGGAGGGGAGTAAGGGGAAAATGGGAGGGAGGGATAAATAGGAGGATACAAGGAAGGGGGTAACCATTGAGATGTAATATGAATAAATTAATAAAATATATAAAAAAAGAAAATTGAAAAGCAAAAAATAATGGTTCTAGTCTAACTGAAAGTCTACTTATAGAAAAAACGCAAATAAATCTTTATTTTTCACATTTTTAAAATTTTATACATATATTTAAATATTACACCTATATAAAATACACTACACATAGCAAAAAGAATCATAGAACATTCAGTAATCACATTCATGCTAAATTCATAGTTTTTGGCTGTTTGCATTTGGAAACCTTGAAGAAAACATTTCCTATCTCGGTGAGTCTCAAATTCTAAATGTAACTCAATATGTATCATATCTCATCTATATCAACTTAAAACATCTATCTAGACCTAAAGAAATCTTAACCCCTAAAAACCTAGAATTAAATTTAAACTCAAATATTTGGTACTCAATCCCATCAGAGACTTGAAAAGGAATAAAATTAATTACCTGAGTAAACTGGAAGTGAGGATTAGCAGCTTCCAAATTTAAATTTTTATAAAATGACAGAAAGACGGTATGCTGTCTGAATAGTCCTTCATAGTTCAAATTATTGAAACATCATCTTCAGCCTTCTGGCCCAGTATAACTGATAGACATATTTGTGAGACAGGAACTATTGAGCACTCTCTTACCCTGTCTTGTCAGAATTTGGCCAATGACTGTGCATTCATCCAACTTGTCAACTTCTAGGCAGAATTGTGTCTATTATGGAAATGAGGATACTTGTCCAGTGGCTTGTTTGATATATTTGAAGTCATCTCCATGAGGAGGTGCATTGATACTCATCAGCATCTTTGAGGTAGGCTGCGTGTTGCCAGGAGCTAACCTGTCTTGTTATCAAAGAATCATTAATATAAACATCTTTAAATGCCATAAGATAGACTCTTATATATCACCCTGGACAAAACTAAAGTCCCATTGTATTAAAGATTGCAACATAAAACCAGACACACTAAATCTGTAGAAGAAAAAGTGGGGAAAAGCAGTGAGCTCATTGGCAGACTAGACATCTTCCTGAACAGAAAACTAACATCTCAACCTCTAAAATCAACAATTAGTAAACAGGATCTTATGAAACTGAAAAGCTTCTGTAAAGCAAAGGACACTGTCAAAAGAACAAAACAACAGTCTACAGACTGGGACAAGGTGTCCACCAACCCTCCATCTGAGAAAGGGCTGATATCCATAATATATAAAGAACTCAAGAAGTTAAACACCACCAAACCAAACTATCCAATTAAAAACTGGGTACAGATAGGAACAGAGAATTCCCAACAGAGGACTATTGAATGGCTGAGAAACACTTAAACAAATGCTCAATGTCCCTAGTCATCAGGGAAATGCAAATCAAAAAGTCTCTGAGATTTGCTCTTACACCTGGCAGAATGGCTAAGATCAAGAGCCCAAGTGACAGCACATGCTGGTGAGGTTGTGGAGAAAGGAGAACACTCCTCTATTGTTAGTGGGAGCGCAAACTTGTACAACCACTTTGGATCTGAAGGCGATGAGAGAGGGGGCTACAATTAGGATGTAAAGTGAAGTAACTACTTAATGAATAATTTTGGGTCTTGGGATCAGACACCATGATGCAGAGAAAAGGGACACATGAAGAAGGGTTGCATGGGAGGTAGCCCCAAAGTTAGTAGTTTGAAGATGGAATACATTTATTGTCTAGGAGCTTATAAAGACCCCACTCACAAGGTGTCAGCAGTCTTGAAATCACGGTATGAGAAGCTGACTTTAACAGATAGTCTTGGTGACCTTGAGTTGGACTGTCCTCCTGAGCCTTCTGTAGAGCACTCAGGCTGCCCAATGTCGTGATTGCAGCCTCAAGAAATATCAAGAATAAATCCCAGTCATATCATGCTGAAATTTTTCTTAATAAAAAGACATTTGTCTTTTTTTTAAAAAAAGAAAAGAAAACATTCATCTGCATAGATATTTTCAAAGGATCAATATATTTTCATGTATTTTGCTAAATCCATAAGATTATTATATATTAAATCAATATATGTCTTTTTGTGTATGGAAACAATGAAAAACTGTTTGTTCATTTTGATACATAAACGTGCATTTACTACCAACTACGTAGACCACCAACCATACTCTAAAATGAAATGAAAATTTTAGAAAATAAAAGATTTTAGCATAGTTCAATCAATTACATAAACAGAACTAAGTATTAGTAAGAAAAAAATAAAATATTTAAATTCAGTAATACAAAATATTTCCCCAGATAAAATGAAATGTAAATAGGTTTAGATTATTTTAAACTTGTTTTCTAGAGTTTAATGCTGGAAAGGAAGTTCCTTTGTGTGAGAGTAATCACATTTTACAAATGCCTCAAACTTTTTGTCAGATAGCCCTGTGTAATCTAAGTGGGTCATAGAACTTAAGGAAGCATTACAAACATTAAGTGAGGTTTGTGAGAAGAAATGAGTGTGACAAAGAAGCTGTGAGATAAGAGTGTTCCATATATAAGATATGTATATGTCAAATTGTCTAAAATCAAGTTTACTTGATAATAAAAAGATATAGTTTACAATGACTCTAATCCATTAACCTTTTATGTGAGTTTCACATTTTCTCTTAAGTCTATGCATGTCCATCAATGATTTAGGAGGAAAAAGTAAATGAATATTCAAATAAAATAAACATCTATAAGGAAGGACAGCAGGTAGCCAAGAAGAGACTTGATACCCTATGAGCATATACAGGGGGAGGTAATCCCCCTCAGAAACAGTCATAGGGGAGGGGAATAATGGGAAAATGGGAGGGAGGGAGGAATGGGAGGATACAAGGGATGGGATAAACATTGAGATGTAACAAGAATAAATTAATTTTAAAAAAGACAAAAAAAAAAAAAAAGAAGTCTGAAGAGATGTTTCCATCATTAAAGGACCTTTTAAAGCTTCATGGTTTGCTTCATAGAACCCACATCAAATACCTCACATGTCTATGACTCATTTTAGGTCTTTCAGCACCCATTTCTCACCATTATGGATACTTGCACACACAGTGCACATAAACACAAGAACACACACACACACACACAAGTACATATATTTTTTAAGTGGAACTGTATTTTTAAAAAGTAAAAAGATAGACTAACATACTGAGAATTAATTGCCTTTTTCTATATAACATAGATTTTAATCACCACTAAGTGCTCCAATATCAGCATTAAAATTATAATCAGAAAAGGAAGTATCATTGCCATGATGTAATTATAATTATAAAAAATAAATTTGCTTTTAGATTCTTGAAGTTGGAGACCAGTAAGTTTACATTAGTCTCTGGTAAACATAGCTAAAACTAAATCATTCTATACAGCATAATGAAAAAGGAGACTGTGAATTAGCACACACAAATATTGAGGGATAGATATGGGATATTGCAAGTCTTACCACTAACTTTAATATTTTATTTAGTTAATATATGTAAAATATAAATGATTATACATTTAAATGTATAAATTTTCAAACTGATGTTTTATAAAATATCTGTGAAGCCTGTTGGTGAGTGAGGATTGTCATCTGCCTAGTAACCTGTTGGCTTGGCCGTTTCCTAGGGAAGGCATCTGAGGCTCTTTGAAGCTGCCTGTAGAAACCCTCAAAATCATTGACATGGCTTGTAACAGTTGGAAGTGATCTAGTAACAGTTGGAAGTATCATACATCATGCAGCAGTCAACTTCCTATAATAAATTCAACAGCAATTACAAAAAAAATGGTGATGTTAAAACTAATTTAGCTTTGTTTCATTATTTAAATACCCTTTTGATATTGCACACAATAATATGCACCACAACCATTATGTGGACAAATCTTCCTCATGTGTGAGAAAAAATATGGACTTGAAAGAAAAAATGTATTGTACAGAAAATAACTATTAAGGAGGAAAATCACATATTTGTATACTGAGCTGGTGTTACAAATTAACACCTGATGCTGCTGCTTAATGAATTCTGCGATTGGATATAGCAAGTGATACAACTTTGAGTTGTATGTTGAATTTCTTTATTTATACTAGAAAAAATCACTGCATACTGGCATGCTAATTAACTATTCTAAAAATCCACGTGGTGGATATAGACTTGCACATTAAATTGTTGGTAAGGAACAGATAGCACTTCAAGAATTAGTCACAGATGGACTAATAATTTCTCTTCTATTCTTCAAGAAACCTGTTGTAAGAAGAACTATTTTTGAAAATAGTTCTATATCTAAAATTTTCCATTCCGTAAGTTTCAATTATTATATTGAATAGTTATATTCTCGATCAAAAGGAAATTTTATGTCACTGGCTAGTCATTTTCGCTATTCATTATATTTAATGTTAGAAAAATGTTTGTACAACCTGCAATGATAAAGTTTTGATTTGAGTGGCTACATTTTAGATCTACACAGCGAGTTTAATTACATAAATGCTGCTATCACATTTAGAAAGCAAACGTGTAGTATACCTTTGTAAACCATGCTAAATCAAGCTGACTACATAACAGAGATAGACATTCAGTAACTTTGTACTGTAATATGCTTGCTGGTGTTTTGAAGAGGAACAATCACTATATAAAGGTTACTGAGCCAGATCATGTCAATTTCTTTAAGGAACAGATGTGCAGTTTTCATGGTTCGCCAAAGAGCAGCAAGCACATGATGGCTTTCAAAGTGAACACATTGAAACAATCATAAAGATGTCAAAATTATGTTTCATGGCTATAGTTGGTTTCATAAACTCTGTGGTAAGAATCTATCAAGTCTTCAGCTTTCAATCCTACTGTAAATTCTGAACAATTCTAAGATATTATTTTACTTTGACTTTTTATGTGTTTTAGAAACCACAATTGGCTTTCTTAATTACTTTCAGGTCGAATATTTTTTAGAATGACATTCCACCTAAATATCGGGTACTATATAGAAAAGAACATATAGAAAAGAATGATATACATCTAAATATTAGCCATCAAATAGCATGTGTAAAACTTATGCCAAGAGTCACTGAAGGTACATGGAAATATCACCAGCAAAAACACATGTTTCTATGGTCACTGACCATGTTGTCTGAAGAAGATGTAGTTACTCTTCTACATTCCAGCTGTACATATCACACTACAAAATAATTGCAAAGATTGTGTAGAAGATAATAAAAACTACAGAGAAAATATATGTAATAATTGATCCTCAGGACATTTGAAATTTAAGAAGGTAAAATAATATAAAGATATGATCTCCCTCAAAGACTGTGAATATGATAAACCAATTATGCAGTGGATACACTTTTTTATTGGAAGAAAGTAAATATCATGACTCTACTTAACATATGAACTCTGACATTGAGCTAATATTGTCCACAGAGACTCATATATGATACAAATGAATGGACAAATATGTCAATAAAGTGTTACTAACAGCAACAGGATACAAATCAGGCCTTGATTTGTAGGTTGTACTTTTAAAATGCTTGTTCTGGTTTATACACACTAGTGAATATAAGTGATCACATGCAGGACTGACAATCTTTGTTACAAATCTAAATAAGTTAAAAAAAAATAAGGACCCCTTTAATAAGGAATTCAAATATTCACAGGAAAATAGATCATGAGTTCCCTAACTTAGCTAATCAATCACAACCCACTGTAACTTGGATAGATTATTGGGAAGTGATATTTACACAGGATGAAATGGTGAATGCTGCCAAAACAGTCTATTACCATGTCTTTTTTCAAATTTAAGACACAAAATGTTAACATACTACTCCAGCCTGCCTAGAAACCTATGATGTCATTACCTACCTGTCACTAGGTGTGCCCCTACCCAAGAGTATATAAAAAGACACTCCCATCCTGGCTTTATCTCCCTTACCTCCCTTTATCTCTTCTCTCTCTCTCTCTCTCTCTCTCTCTCTCTCTCTCTCTCTCTCTCTCTCTCTTTCTTCTTCTTCTTCTTCTTCTTCTTCTTCTTCTTCTTCTTCTTCTTCTTCTTCTTCTTCTTCTTCTTCTTCTTCTTCTTCTCCTTCTTCTTCTTCCTCTCTCTCTCTGTTTCTCTGTCTCTCTCTCCCTTACTCCCTCCTCCTCTCTTTCTCTATAACAAACTTAACCATTTGATATCTGTTGCCTGGTATCATATTTTTCATGTTTAAAATTGGTGACTACCTACTAGGAAAGGCTCTTCCAGAATTGCTGAGGGACTCTGGGATCCTTTCTATCTAATTTCTGCCCTGCAACAATTCGCTTTTTGTGATGAACTTTACTTTTCTCACTACAAAATAACCACCAGAGCTACCATTATCACACTGTAGGAGCTCAGCAGCAGCAATGGCTGCTTCAGAACACTTCCTCTTTCAGGTGCCTCAGGGGAGTAAAAGCCTTTCCTTTAGACCACGAATCTCTGCTGAAACACATAAATAAATGCTGTTTCTCCTGTCACCAGCGGCCCTGGATTCAACTACAGGCCTCCTGGCTAATGGATTTGATTCAGTTTTTAAATTTTTCTATAATATTCTGTTGTATTAACCTTCATTAGGTTACAATATTAAAACTTGATTGTTATGCCTAACCTTCATTCTCAAAGCCTAAAAAGTCACTGTCTTATGAATATATTTAGCCTTGTTTTTACTAATCTAGAATATGGCATTAAACTTTTATAAGCTATGGATTTTTATAAACTAAAACTACATCTATCTGTTCTGTTCTCTTTTTTATGGGCTGTGCTATAAACAGCTTTAAATTAAACAAAGTTTGTTTGTCTAAATATTCTTAAGATAGACAATTGTCTCACTGCCATCTTAACTGAAAAACTGAAGATAGTTCTTAAAGCCCCATATAGAAACAGGTAAAAATATTTTTTAAAATCTTTAAAACCTGGGAGAAACCTTTCCAACAGGCTCTGACACAGCAAAAACTCCAGGCCTTAGCCACCACCCTGAGGCAAGGAAATAGAGGCTTACACTGCACCTCCTGCAGGGGTCCAGCCTGAGCCAGCTTGGCCAGGGATCTGTTTCAGAAACATCAAGAAAGGGACACTGATTCCCCAGCTTCCTACAAGTAATATCCTACCTGCGTGCAGACTGCGCTCTGGAAGTCAAAATGGTCCCATGCAGACTTGTCTACTGTGCCCAACAACTGGATGTTCAAACAGCACAACGGCTGTAGACACTTCCAGTGTCCAAGCTCCTTGACCTCTCATAGTACAGATAGCTCTTAGATTCAGCATCCTCGCCAAATTCAGGATAACGCTACAGGTCTATTTTAACCCCATACTCGGGCTGCTCAGTCACCTTGTCAACTTCTATCATGGGAGGCTTCAGATACTTTTCCATTTCTCTCTATACATTGATACTTTAAGTTCCAGGTATATCAAGGTAGACTGTATCCTTGCCTGACTTAAAACAGGTCTCAGATACAATCTTTTACCATTCTTTTAGCTGAAGGACAGTGACTGCTCACAGCAATTTCATCTATGCCTTAAAGCTTAAGACATTTTGTGAATGTTGTAGAGTCCAAGAAGGTGTCTTAAAGTTGATACATGTAAGTTTTGAATGTTAGAAAGTCTAAAATGATGAATGTTAGAAGATCTTAGAAGGTATTTTAAGATTGGTAAATTCAAGTCATGAAGGTCAAAATATCTAAAAGGATGTTTTATTTCTTCATATTGATATACTATTGCTGCATTGAAACTGTTCAAGTGTTGACACTAATCAATGGATCTCTGATTTATTAATCTAACTATAGTAAAAAAAATTCCACTCTGCAGTCCTTTTTCATATTTACAAAGTCAGGAATACAAATTTCCTTTGGTTTATCTTTTAAATATAGGCTTAATATTTTCCCAGTGTGCTTAAATAATATACATCTAGTCTTCGAAACAGAGGAAAGCCCATCTTTCAGGATTTGTACAGATGCAAATGTGAGCTTTTGACATCCTGCTTTACAGGCAGTTTCTGTCCTTCCCCACATTATTGTTTCACAGATGTCAGGAAAATCGACAAGGCTTCCACCTTTCCTAAACTCACCTCCAAGAATATTTATGCGTTTAACCGAAAGCTTTCCCCCAAACCTGCGCTATGCTATAGGTCTACTGCCTTTTCCTACAATGTGTACATGGCTAGCAATGTGTATTACGCTACAGATTGCAAAGAATGATGCTGTTAACATGTCTAAAGTGTATCTCCCTTTATGTACTTAAAAGGGATTCTTGTAAGCTACAGGAAATACACCTCTCAGAACAAATGGAACCCAGATAAGTATTGCCAATTAGCAATCTAAATGTACCACCTTTTGCCTATTTTGGAGGGTGAGATTCCTCCCAACAGCAGCTAATTAACTGCATATTCCCTTCCTAGTTGGCATAAATGCTTCTTTTGTCCAAAGGACTATGGATGTCTGGTTCACTGGGAGTGGAGATACACAACTCCAGTCTTCACAACTGCTGCTGATCCTCCTCGCTGACCTACAGCTAGAACTTTTCCCACTTGGTGAGACCACCAACACAGCTTCCCCTGCCTCCCCACTGTCCCTCAGCTGCCACCTCCTGCCACTACCACAGATCCTAGTACTAGATAGGGCTGTGTCTCTGGGCCAGGCCATTACTGTTAGGGCTGTCATCCCTTGGTGGTTGGCTACCACTGACTAGCCGCTGGGATAGTGTACCTGCATTTTTTAATCACAATCCATTTCTGAGGATGCTCTAACAGATTACTGACTTCATCCCCTCACCCCAAAGGAAATAGTCCATCCACTGCCTCTCTAGCCTCCTCTAGGATGCCTTCTGGAGGATTTCAAATCCCTATGCCCACATTAAGGGCTGCTAAGCTTACACAACTCTGAATCCAACTTAGAAAGATAAAAAATGAGACCTATTAATTACCTCCAGCACTCAGGTAAAATGGAAAGGGGTTCACCATGTTTAAGCCTTTTCTAAGGTAAATTGGAAGGAGGCTTCTTATTTTCAAGCCTTTTCTCTTCTTTACATCCCAAAATTTTCAAATATACACCTAAAGTAAAATGAAAGGCAATTCCCTACATCCCAGCTTTTCTCTTCTATGCTCCAAAACTTCCATCTCTGCTCTTTCTGCCAAGAGTTTCCAATGTACACCTAAAAGGAATATTCTCCCAAACCTATTAACTTTGTCTTAAGCCTATATATATGTTCCAGTATTCTGCAAGATTTTCTACATTCAGGACTGCACCAAAGCAGCTAACCACAGTTGTGCCAGTCAGGCCTGACAGATCATGCCATCTGGATCTGCATTGTTCCTCCTAGCTGGACAACAAATACAAGAGCCTACTCTTCCAGGACCTAGCCAACATTTCAGCCTTTTGAAGCCCTTACTGTTAGTAGAAATCAGTCAAAGACATTGACTTCTTTATCCTTTATCTATTTACAAAAGGATGAAATGGTGTGCTTCAGACTCAGGCTAACACTCCAGATTCGTCCAACACTCCTTGGTCCCTGTCTGATGCAGGATCTGGCTAACATACTCTGCTCTCTAGCCTGAACTTTCCAGCACAAAGATTTTCCTTCCCCTTCACCTGAACATTTTGTTACTCTTGCTTTCTCTCAATATTTCCCCCTTACCTGGCCACCAAGAGCTTACCTTTACATACTTAAAATGCCTTACATGAAAAACAATACAATGACTCATTTTTTATTATATAAAAGGGAGGAATGTTAGCATACTCCTCAGTATGCCTAGCAACCTATAACATCATTACTCATATGCGACTAGGCATGTCCCTGTACAGGAATATATAAAAAGACAAACCCACCTACCTCTGTTTGCTCTCTTACTTCATTCTTCTCTCTTCTCTTTTCTCTGTCTCTCTCTGGGGAAGCCCTCCTTGTTTCTCTACCCCATGTTCATATAATAAAATTCTCCATATCATATCTGTTGTATGGTGCTAATTTCATATTTCATTACCTGGCATCTTGTATTTCATATTCTAAAAACACTTATAAATCTGTTATGATTTGGATAAGACCTGTCTTACCATAAAATCTTGGTGTATATATAGTGGCATATGCCTTTAATCCCAGCACTCAGGTGGCAGAGGCAGTTGGATAACTGCAAGTTTGATGCCAACCTGGTCTACAAAGCTACCACAGGGTAGCCAGGACTACACAGAGAGATTGTGTCTCAAAAAAATATCTTGGTATACACAGTACTTGTATCTATCTTTTACTTCGTACATTTTTCATTCTTAAGTTGATGTTAGGAACTTGGTGACAATAGCACATAAAAAATCAATTATCAGATTTAATACTTCTGCCTTGAGTCTTAGGAATTTTTTTATTAAGAACAGATAAAGTTGTTGAAGGAAAATGTGAAGGTTGATTATAATTTCTCTAAAGATTGTTTTTGGTCAATTGTCAAAATAATTGTGCAAAAGTTATGAATGCATGTCTACAATGACAAGTTATTAGAAATTCTCCAAAGATAATAAAATTATATAAGAACTCTAGTATAAGAATTTCTATCAGTGAATATATATATAGTCTACAGGAGTGGGTAATTAATATGAAGATAGACAAATTAGTATAATTAAAATGATCTTACTTGAAACTTAGTAAACATCATTGTGAAGAAATTATGAATCACTACCAGCATTCAACATGTAATTATAAATATTAAGATATATAGTATTTTAATTGTAATTATCTTTCTTCTAACACTTTAAAAAGTTTCTTTAAAAAAAAAAACAGCTATTCCTCTATATATGTGTCTGTATACTTAACAGCTTTACTATAGAAAATTTGAAAATAAAGAGATAAAATATATCACAAGCTGTTTTCAAAGACTATTTGAAGATGTATAGTGCATACATTTGAAAAAGAAAACTTCATACTTCAGTGACTACAGAAAACATATGAAACTGTTTTTTCTCAACTATAAAATTAAATAAATCTTAACATCTTTACTCAGCTTGTAAAAATAAATAGCTAATATAAAAATCCTTCATTGTCATGTAACTTTTCATATTTGAAATTTTGAAACTCATTTTCTAGTATAAAGGATACAGTGTTTCTCTTCTTATAAATTTTGCTTTAATGAAAGCAATTATAGGGGAAATTAAAAATAAGGTATAAGTACAAGTTTGGCCATAATGGTAATCACAGAGAAATCATTTAAGCCATTGTTGTTACACACTTGTTTGTCTTTGTTTGGATGGAAACAACATTGAATGTGTGTTGCTTGTATTAAGGGCAAATGCATGACCTTACATTTTCACTTTATTGCAAGAAAACTAACAGATTGCTTCATTTTGACAGGGAGAATATTCTGGAATAAAAAGACAAAGTGTGCATATAAGTCAAGTTCATCTCAAGCAAATGTAAAGTTGAAGCAATTAATCAATAATGAAGTAATAGAATTTTAGATGAATTGTGGTACTGATATGGGTTTTGTCATGTTAATGTCATCATGTATAACTGAGGACATCTGCCATCTGCTTTATTCTCTATGGTAATGTGGTACTTTATACATCTATATACTACTGCAGTAAGTCCTGTTACTTAGATCTTATCCACATCAAGACAGTGCACTCAGACAGTGAATGATTGGCGAGCCGTAGCTAATCTCTATGTATGATTTATAATCCTGTCCAGGATTGTTAGGGCTAATGTCCCCAGCAATGTAGCATGGAAGGAATAAAACAATATTTCATTTTAACTTTTTATCGTAGTTCATGATTTGGTATAGTGGCTATGAAAGGAATTGTGTGTGTGTGTGTGTGTGTGTGTGTGTGTGTGTGTGTGTGTGTGTGTGTGTGCTTTTAAGAACATATGCCTTTTAGTAATGAGACAGCATCACATAGAAAAGTTACATGTAAATGGAAGGCAATTATACGAACTTGAATCAAATGTTGATTTATCAACTTAACAACCTTGCTTGACCTTTGGCAAACCACACAATATTAGACTGTATACTTTACTAAAATAAAAATTAATATAAAGTTATATATATATATATATATAATTTCTGATTGGTAAGATAAATATACTAAATATAGCAAAAATTTGAGCTATATTTATGTATTTATTATGTATAGAGTGTTCTGCTTGCACACATGCACACCAGATCACATTTTATATTGGTAAAGTGATTTATTACCCAAATGAGTAAGTTTTAGATGTTTTATTTGAAGATTTTAAAATTATTTTACCTCAAATTTCATAATTATTTCATGATGATGTATTATGACATTTATATATTATTTTTAAAGTAATAGAAACTGTACTTACTGGAAATTACTCGTATGTCTAATCATTGTCTATTGAAAATAAAATTAAAACAAAGGAGACTATCAAGATTAAAATATTAAATAAATGCTAAAAGCTCATGTATTGACATTTTGTTTGCAGTTTAGTTGTGTGTGGAGATCATCTTTAGGAGAAGTCTCCATTGTTTGGAGGGCTCAATCTTTATAAATATAACACTTAACTTACATATTCAGAAACCAATGTTATTGGCAAGTTACAGAAACCTTACAAAAGGAAAAAATGAAGGAAGTACATTCTTGGGGAAAAGGCCATAGAAATAATGTTTAGACATGTATTCCACCCTTTCTCTGCTGCTTCCTGGCCAACAGAAGGTGAACAGCTGCATCGTCATGATCTCAGTGCAGTGGTACCATGTTATCCACAGACTAGCAACCAGTTAGTTGATTTAGAAAGTAAACTAAAACCTCTAAAATGTGAAACAAAATCAATTTTTCTTTATTCAGATTCTCAGGTACTTATTTATTAATGACATTAATATTTTAAAATATTATATTAATGATGATTTCATGATTTTATTACATGCATATACATAATTATTGAAAGTAAAACTGCATTTTTATTTTGGTAGTTTTTTGAGGATTTTTATAGCCATTTTGATTATAATTACCTTCTCTTATCCAAATCTGCTTAGATTGAAAGGTCTCTCCCTTCTCACGTATTTGTCTTTTTCCCCCCGTAAAAGCCAAAACATGCTGCTCCAGTATTAACGTATGACTAGAGCGTGTTCAACCCTTCCTTTCCCAGAAGCTAAGAATTTTCATTAGTTCTTCACTAGTGGCTCGACATCATAGCATCTCCCTCTCCCACATCGGGTTTGATCTTGCACTGCACAGGCTTTGTAGTGCTTTCACAACCACTCTGAGTGCATGTGTGCAGCTGCACTGCTACATACTGAAGATACTGTTTTCTCACAGTTGTCTATGCCTTCTGCGTCAAGCACTTACTCTGTCACATTTTCTACAATAATCCCTGAGCGATTTCAGGATTGTTTGCCTTGTATTTTCCACAAAGCACCAGGCAGTTTGCAGTTTCTTATTGCCTAACACACCAGTTGTTGGTGTCTGTGTTGAGTACAAACAGAAGCTCCCAGATGAGAGTTCATAGATGCCTGAATATATGGATATAATGTAAGTTATTAATAGTTGTTTGAATACCATGTCTATATGGTAGAATAATAGCAATAAGTACTCTCCTATGCCCTATTATCTTCAACTCATAGATTATTGGGTGGATAAGGCTGCCAAATATGAATTCCATCAGGTATATTAATTATGCCTTAAATCCAGTCCAAAGGTAGATTAGTTATTCCTACCACATTCATGACACTACTGAAGCAGTTGTGTTGTCTTAAAGAGCCTGTTATTATTGTAGCTCACACTCTACACATTTGGGTACCACCTGCTGAATCTTTCCCTTCTGGCAGCATGCACATCATCTTCCATCAGTATAGAAGCTGACCAGTAAGGGTGAAACTACCTTGTCAGTACTAACTTGATTTCTTCGTTTTTTTTTATGATAGATGTATATCATGTACTCAGTACTAGAGTTTTACTGCCATGTTCTGGAAAGCAACCAAGAACAATGACAATTGGCTATAATGTTCAGGGGATTTTGAAATCTCACTAACCACTAACTCCAAAAGAAGTAATTATGCTCTTTTGGTACTTAAGAAGATTAATGGATAATATTGTATTGAATCGATATTCCTAAATATCATTTCTATTTTTATTAAAGATTAATATTTGTAAAGTGAGCCAAGAAACATACATACAAGTATTGCTATCTGTTTCTACTTTTGTATTTATTGTTTTATTATATAAGTTATATATATATGTGTGTGTGTGTGTGTGTGTGTGTGTCATGTGTATATGTATATACATATATATGTAGAAACAATTAATTTTAAAACTCCATAAATTTGAAAGAGATAAATGAAAGAGCTATGAAACAATTTGGATAGAGGAAAAAGAAAGACAAAATGATGTAAACATATTATACTCTAATAAAATAAATAATTTATATATTTAACACTATTGGTCTTATTGTTTCTAAAACTATAAAAGCAAACAAAACAGTATACATACACACAAAGGACATGGAGTCCGAATTGTGTTGGTCAATGTTTTATGGACATGCAACCTGAGATGGAGTGTAGTTGATGGACCCACTGACACTCAGGTGGAAAAAATTGAGTTGCCCTTCCTAGCAAATATCAATTGCAGAGAGCTTTCTGGGTAGGTTTGGGACATTGTGTCTTCTTCCAGTTCTTAGTGTTGAAACATTGGCCGAACTTATGTTAATCGTGGCCATGCCGACACAGATATAGTCTCTGTGAATTCATGGTGCCCATCAGTTCTGCTGTGTCTTGAAGAGATTTTCATGAAGTCTGGGTGTTGCAAATTTTATTATAATTTATTCATATTTCATCCCAATTGGTCTCCCCTCACTTCTATCTTCCCATTCCCATCCTCTTTCCTTCTTCCACCTTATTCCCCTCCACTAGACCTCTGACAAAGGCATCCATCTCCCCCACCATCAGACCACAAATTATCATCTCTCACCCAGATAGCCTGACTCACTTTCGTAGCAGGATATCTGGACAGGTGCTGGGTATTACAATTTTTCTGACTCATTTTCTTCATAGATCTCAGATCCTTGAAAGAAAGAGCTTTCTAAAGATAACCAACTTAGGTCTAAGTACTTCAATTTATCGCACTTTGTACATTGTCCAGTTATAAGATTAATTACCATATCCTACGAGAAGAAACTTTCCTGATTAAGAGTGATCCCTGATGTGATATGAAGACTTCACAATATATTACTAGGAATCATTTGATTAGTATGTTCTTTTGTAGAATAAGAGTAGTTTTTGTCCCAAGACAAATAATTTTCTAGTCTCTGGTTTTTGGTCATTGTAGCGGCATTATATATGGGTTATACCTCATGGAGTGGACATTAAATCCAATCAATAGGGTTTTGTTACTACATAAGATTTGTGCCAGAAGTGTATGAGTATTTCTTGCAGGCATGTCTCTGTTGTGGGTCACAAGGTTTGTAATGTGGTGCAGTTGATGGTTACTTTTCTTTGTTAGTTTGCAGAGTCCCTTTCAGCACCATGAACACTAGTCAGCAGGCAGCACTGCCTTTCTGCATTAAGCACAGCCTTATTTTTCATGTTTCTTGACATAAGTATATTGTGTACACAGAGAGATATTGTACCGCCAACTAGAAACATAATGTACCAAGCAAAACAAAAGTAGTAAAGGACTATCACTTCTCATGCCCACTCCCAATTACATACCTCTTCCAGTAAGCTTCAGCAAATCACGTGCTCTCCAGACAATATTATCAACTGTAGACCAAACATTCAAACATCTTAACCTATGGAGGGACTGCTCATTCATCCCACGGCAAATGCATAATAAAAATGATGGAAAATTCTTTTTGATGAGTTCATATAAGTTTTATAGGACATGGAATATTTTTCTTACATTATTTAAAGCACACTTAACTATAGTAAAATCATGTTACAATAAATTAATCAGTAACTTTAACACTATGTAACATGATGGACTTCATATATTGTGGAAAAATTAAAGTACCATGAGTGCATATTTCAGGTTGAGATAATCCTCTACAATTAAAATAATACATCATTTAAAGTCACATTAAAATCAATTATTATACATTACTCATGTCCAACTTCCAAAGTATTGGGAATCATAATTTTATCAGATTTTATACATAAGCAATTAAAATAAACTAAAATTTCACAATGGAAAAGATAGAAGATTTGACTCTTGCCAAATATTTTCCACTTCTCTTTTAGCCTCATCAATGCTTTATCTGTGAATGATAGCCAATAAGATATATTGTCATCAATAAGGAAGTACAGCACAGAAATATTTCTCCAGCACAGAAACCTAAATGCCACTATTTAGCTCTTCTGGATTGGCTATATTTCAGGGAAGATAGCAGCAATATTTCTCAATTGTACCTAAAAGGTTTGTAGAGGTAGAACTCATGCTCAAGAAAGAAGAAGAAATAAGTTGGGACTTGATGGATGCATCACATAAAATTCCATCTGTGGTAGACTATATAACTGCCATTTGTCAGTGATTAGTAGATTTACTGAGAAGGTCTACCTAGATAAAAGGAAAAAGCCAATAACATCTGCACCCTCCAAAGAAAAAGCCATCAGCAAAAGGAGAAAGCACAAATGTGTCACTCATCTTTTGAGGTGATACTGCATCACATACAAAATTCCCTTTTAATCTACCACAATCACACATGTGTATGTTATATATATATATATATTTATACACCCCATACACACAGACACATACACACACATATACATACAGATGTATGTGTGTGTGTATAAACCTGTAGTTACATTTGGATAGATATAGACCCCTTTTGATAATCAAGTGAGAAATGTTACTCATATACTGCTCTGGAATATTTGAAGAAATCTTTATCCTGTCCCATGCTTTTAGAGTTAGTTTAGAAACTATAATCCCAATTTATCCTTTTCTTTGTTAAAGATCAATGAGCTGATCTTCAGTTGGTAATCAGTCTTTTTCTTGACATACTTTTCATGCCATTTATGTGCTAATGACTCAAGTCATCTTGATTTCAGTAGTTTCCTTCTAATGCTCCTGACCAGTCTCTGGTCAGGTTCCTTTGCCTCTGTACTATTCTATCTTTAGACCAGATCACTTCTCATTCTTGTGGAAGTGTGTGTCATGCATTATAAACATTCAGCAGAATCTCTGGCCTCACCACTGGCATTACAATAACACTCCCACTCCCCATTAGTCCTGACAACCTGTCACTGAGCACAGATAATTTGCTCTTGGGAAACTTTTCCTTCTTGTAACAAATGTTCAAAAACATTGTCTGTATTACAGATAGAAACATTTCCTGGAATATAGAGTTTGTTATGTCTTTCCCTAAACATTTTCAAATTTGTTTTGAATTCCTAAATATGAGATTCACCTGTCAAAAGTTTTATAGCTTTGTCTCTGTGTCTAGTCACTCAACAAATGCCTTGTACATATCAGCACAGGAGACAACTTCCTGAACAGACACCAATAGCTCAGGCTCTAAGATCAACAATTAATAAATAGGACATTATGAAACTGAAAATCTTCTGTAAGACAGTGTGAACAGAACAAAATGGCAGCATACAGTCTGGAAAACGACTTTCACCAACCCTACATCTGACAAAGGGCTAATTTATAAAATATATAAAGTACTCAAGAAATTAAACACCAACAAACCAAATAATCCAATTTTAAAAATGAGATACAGAAAAAAAAACAGAGAATTCTCAACAGAAGAATACTTGTATTCCTTAAAAATTGAAGTGCTAGACACATTTTCCATTGATATTTCCACGCTTCAGTTTAATGATATTATTGTATAACACGTAATAATTAAAAATACAATATATAATTAAAATGTAATGTAAAAGTCATAATAGACAACAGAGTGTAAATTATTCTGAGTTTTGGGAATTACCATAGAAATTATGTTGTTTTCTGATATCTAGAAACAATTTGAATATGAGGAAAGTTGTAATCTTTCTTGTTTCCAATTCATAAAGCAAAATTTTTGAAAAATGCAACCTAAATTTTTATTTTTTCTTACACTATAAAGTTAGTTGTGTGTTGCAAAGTTTTATATGCATTGTTGATGAGACAAACACGAAATGATTATGAATAAAAAGCAACTTAGGGGATACTTAGAATAAAATATTGATACCAATAGGGAGCACACCACAAAACATGCCCAAAGCTAAGCTTAACATGACATTTCTTCATTTTGTCCATGCTAATGACCTAGATTTCTAACTTTTGCTTCAGAAAATTGTTGCTTTGTTAATGTCAATTTTCTTATTGTAAAACATGTTAATTTTTATTTTAAGCAGTCATAGCTTCAAGAAAATCCTGAAAACATGGTTCTTTAAGGTATCTATATCTATTAAAATATGTTATACCTGTTTTATACGTGACACATATGCATGCATATTTAAATATTTTAGTTTAAAGGTGAAAAAATATTTTGATTATCTAAGAGCATTTTAAACATTTAATAAAACTTGCTCATCTTAATTGCAACAATTTCTTCCACTAATATTACAAAATTTTCTGTGTAAAACCTGTTGATTATCTGACAAGAAGGTCTGTCTCCTCCATATGCAATGTATTTACCGGTAAAAATTTCATTCACTGTTTTTATAAAGTACTTCTTGTTTCACTCTGGATAAATGTGTAAAGTCTATTATTATGTATAGAAAATACTTAGAATATAGTTATTCAATGATTTCCAGTAGATTTATCATTCTTGATTTATTATGGCCCATTTTTGGTATTATATTTTACAATATTTACCCTGAAACCATTTATTTTCTAGTTTGTATTCCATTTCAGCCTATGTATCAATCATATGAAGATATTCATTATTATTTTATAATCAAAGGATTATAAACGTGTTTTTTAATGAACCTAATTGGTTACTTTTCTGTCTACACGTTTTGGACAAGATTTACATTCCAAGAAACACTTTGAAAATATATTAATTCAGATTTATGTGATAGTATCCTCTTTGTGATTTTAGTTACCTAATAGAGAAAGAGAAGAATGAATGAGAGAAGTGCAGAGAACTGTAAAGAGACTGAGGGTATCTTTGGTCACAGATCTGTCTATTCACAGATAATATTCAGGTTGTTCTGAAAATAGAACTGATGAACTGAGGACAAAAGGCACAAAAGGGACAAATATCAAATAAATTTTTGTAATGTATCCAATGCCTACTGCATGAATTTGATGAAAATTGTTTCACATTAGGATAAAATCCAAATTTGGTAGCTTCTAATCCCATCTTAGAAACAACTGAAAAAAAAATTTGCAAAAAAACTTTCCAGTCAATGGAGCTGGAAAGATGTCTCAGTGGATAAGAATAGTTGGTATAAAGTTTACCTCCTGTATTGTCCTTGGCTGGTGCCTTAGTTTGAGCGGGACTCCTGGGCCCAAATCTGCCTATCATATTGTTCTACTTGTAGATTTCTAGGACCCTCTGTATCCTTTTATTTTGCTATTCTCCCATGCGTCTCTCATTTAGAGTCCCAATAGGATGCCTTCCCCTCTGTCCCAGTTTCCTGGTAAGTGAAGGCTTTCGTAAACTTTAAACCCCTACCCAGATCTAGCCAATGGTCAGAATATTCTCCACAGTTGAGTGGAGAATGTGATACGACTTTCTCACGTACTCTGGTGCCTCACATTTGACCATGTCCCCTGGAGGGGGAGACCTGGTGGCACTCAGAGGAAGGACAGCAAGTAGCCAAGAAGAGACTTGATACCCTATGAGAATATACAGGGGGACGTAATCCCCCTCAGGAACAGTCATAGGGGAGGGGAATAATGGGAAAATGGGGGTGGGGGGGGAGGAATGGGAGGATACAAGGGATGGGATAAACATTGAGATGTAACAAGAATAAATTAATTAAAAAAAAAAAGAAAACCAAAAAAAATAAATAAATAAAAATAAAATAAATTTGATAATCATAAAAAAAAAAAAAAAAAAAAAAGAATAGTTGGTAATCTTCCAGAGGAAGCAAATGTAGTTCTGTGACCCATAAGGACACTCACCAAGTTCTGTAACTCCAATCTCAGAAGACTGCATACCTCCTTCTGGCCTCTAAAAGAGCTTTAAGCAACTGCAAAATATACCTGCAAGCAAAACACAAACCTACAGTAAAAAAATAAATAAATAAAAGTAGTGGTAATTAAAAGATAAAAGTTTAAAGTCAGTATATTTCCTAAAGACCATCTTGAGTATAGGAATATGGATGATGAGCTTGTTGAACAAACATGAGGGCCTGACTTAAGGATCTCCAAACTCACATAAAACTATGTAAGCAACCATTGGGTAGTGGGTTGTAAATGTAATTGACTTAATTGTCGATTCCCATCACTAAAACAATGTTCAGGTGTGGGAAGTTGAGCAATTGGCTATATCATTTTGGGATTGTGACACTCCTAGGGAATTCTCTTGAATTTTTCAGTTGGTGGGGGAAACATAGAGTCCAGATGAGGATAGTACTTTTGGGTGGCAGCCCAGATTTAAAAAAAAGGTCAGGAGACAAGGAAGATTATATTATTTGTATTCACTTGACCTTTAATCTTCTGAGTTAATTTGCCCTGTTGTTATTCTTCCTTTTTATGTACTTTAATAATAGCAAACTTACAGGAATACCACAGGAGACAGAAAACATTAAAAACATGTACCTGCATGCAGGATAACTCAGTTTAAAAAAGTTTAGTGAATGAATGGAATCTACTGTGTGATAAAAAAGCAGACATCATTTAGTTGCCATCAATAAGAAATGTACTTATTTTTAGAAAAGCCAAGTGTTGCTATTGTCCAGAAGTTTTAACAGGTTTATTTGTAATTCTAATAAAATTGAACTGTTGAAATGTGTTCACTGAAACATTTTGCTTGCATTAGTGCTTTACACTTGCATCTATATTATAATTGACACACATAGGAAAGTGGAAAAACTTCAACTACTTGATTTATGTCCCCTTTTTTTCCACTTTTAAAAATATACTTAGGTACCTTTTGACCTCACGAAAAAATATCTAACATTCAGAAGTACTGATATCAAGAAGAAGAGAAATACATTTTGAGAATGAAATGTTTACCTTCATAGTGGACACTCAGGCATGTTCTCTGTGTAAGTGGCATGCTTCTGGGTGTCTTTAGACATGACTGTTACAAGTTTGGCATCTTTTCTCCTCACTGATACTATAATAATGGTTTTTGAAATTCTAAAATAGAGTTATGACCAAGGACTCTTTAGGAACACTGTAGGTTGTCAGCACCAGATTGGGACTGCTAAAACAAACAATATCAAGGACTAAGCATCTACATAGTATTTTATTTTATGAGACAACTGTCATTGAACTATTTTGAGCATATTATATTATTCTAATAAGTGATGTATATATGTACTGCTCCTCTAGGGAGCCCATCTAATTCTAGGATACTCAAAGCAGGATGGTTAATTTGAATATCCATGTAGTTGCCATAAGTGATCCCTGAGTTCAGCAAGAAATGTAATCTAAGTAAATAAAGTATACAACAATAAAAGAAAACACCTAATGTTGAATTCAGAACTCTTTTAAAATTATGCACATAACAAGTGCTCACACATACACCTATGTACATAAACCTACATAACTATATAAGTATCAGAAGAATTTTATTAAAACATATTTCATATGTAATAACATAGAATTTAATTGTTTATCAGAACACAGAAATTAACAGATTAGCTTCTTCCTTCTCTTCTTATTCTCTGTCATTCTTTCACTTGCTAATTATGAGCCTGCTAACAAAACTATAGTTGAAAAATTAAATGATGACATTAGTACAAATGGTAAAATTGTTTTCATTTCCCCTCTACTTTTTCTACCCAATTATCTAAGCCTAGGAACATCTGAACTACTTTTTATGTTCCAATTCCTAATTACAGTTTTAACCTTAGAGTGATGCCACTGGCATTTCGCGGTGATTTGTTTCGCATTTATAAAGTGGAACAAGCCAACCTTAACTCCATAAAAATTGTCGAATTAGTGTGATTTTTAAATAGTGCTGATCTATTTCCAATTTTCCAAATTTTCAAGAGCTTATGAGACTAGGAATTCAGTAATGCAAGATGTCTTTTATATACTTGATATTTAAACAACAAAACCTGTTGATGGTAATGTCTTATACACACTGATTATTCAAATTATGAGTAATAATTTTTGGATTATAATCAGTATGTTCATATGTAATGTGTAAAATTCAGTGAAATGCTTGTTGGATTTTAAACACAGAATTATATTTAATGGATGAGTTTTAGGTTAAGCTGTTTTAGCTTTTAGCAATCTCCTCTGGATACCTAAATAAGAACATGTACTTAGAAAAATGTAACATTTCTGCCCTAATGAGGGTTCAAGTCATGTAATACTTTTGAGATTTATTCTCCTAGTGAGAAAATGTTTTAAAGGATTGATCTACTTGTAATAAAAAGTAGCTACTAAAACTTGACTAAGCTAATTTGTAGATAGACTTTTTGATTCTCAGCATTATTTCTCTGACCTTAAATACTTTATGTCAACAATCTTAAAATTATGCATGCCTTAAGTGTGTTAAGGAACATCTTCTAAACATTTTATAAATATTTTCTAAACGTCACCAAATTTACTTGGCAGGTCAGTCGTGATATGTGTTAGGTAAATAATACTGTTATAGTGATATCATATGTATGATAAGTAAACTATACAGGGAGAAATAAATTTGTTTAAATGATAAGTACTGTTATTTTACTCAGAGATATGATGTAATAAGTATCTTTCAGAATTTGCTGTGGATATGGCTGAAAATGTGAAGATAATCTTCTTTATTTTAGTAGCTAACATATCAAAGGCAATACAAAGATCTGTATGCGGTCAAGAGCCTCCTTGACATGAATAAGAAGGCTTTTAGATATATCTATTTTCTTAGAAGGTGTATATGACATTGAATTATTTCACTGAACTACCTCTCTTTGTAGTTTGACAATCTCAATGGCATCATGAATCACATGACTTTACATTTTAAATAGGACTTCACTGTAATTAAGGAAGTTCTCAGTGACATTCAGAATGTATAAATTAGTTATTGTGGTGGTTTGAATAAATACAGTCCCTGTAGACTCAGAGGCAGTAGTATTAGAGATGTGACATTATTGGAGTTGGTGTGACCTGGTTAGAGGAAGATGGTAGGCTTTAGGTTTCAGAAGCTCAAGCCAGACTCAGTGTTACTCTCTCTTCCTGCTCACAGCCAATCCGGATGTATGCTTCCATTCTTCCTGACATGGAATCCATGGAGCTGGAAAACCATGGAACATAAAAGACAGTGGTGTGAAGATTATTTGAGCCATGGTTTCTCAGCTCAAGAGGTTTCACAGGAGAAGACTATTAGTAGGTGGCCTAGAGATCATTCTTGTGATATTTTGGTGAAGAATAAAGCTATTTCCTGTCTTTGTAAAAACAAAAATCTGCCTGACGCTAAATCAAATAGCTGCAGATGAACAGAATTGGCAGGGAAGATTTCCAGATAGCCATGTAGTGACTGTGTTTTCTGGTTATTAGTAGCTATATGTACAGAATTCTATGATGAAAAGTAGCAAGTTGAACAAGGAATGGTACAAAATGCAGTTTGTTCAGGAAAATGGAAAATGGGGTGGAATGTGTTGTATGTAAGAAGAAACTGCTTTTATTTTTTTTTTTTTGATAAATCTTAACAACAGTTGTCTCTCCCTTCATTCCTCCAAGCTCCCCACAACCCTTCATTTTCTTCAGTTCCACCCCTTTCTTTTCATTAAAAAAAAAAAAAAGTCTTCAACAAAATAATGGAAAAAGTGAGTAGTCAGGAACTGGAGACTGAATAGCCCAGAGTCCTAGAGTATTTTATTTTATTAATCACATATGGACATACTTTTTATTTTACTATCAATTTGACATGTGGAATGTAATAACAGGGAGAAATGATGTCCTCAGAAACACTCTGAATTGTATGATTTTGAACAGTACGCATCCCTATTATGTTGGAACTTATCATTGTTTCTTATGTACATCTTCCTCCAAACTGTGGGAAATTGGATCTATGTAGAAATCATCTAGAAGTATCTATCACATTGATTTTTTGGCGTATTTTCTTTTAAGACAATGTATCACCACATGTTTCACTGTAGGCTTGTTTGGTGTGATTTGGATCAGCAGTAATAAGAAACTTTGTACTAATTAATATAAGGCGTACATCCAATAAGAGACTTTAGGCAAACAATTTTTACAATTTTGAATCACATTTCTATGTTCAACAAATGGAAGTTTTACAGTAATGCAAAGCTTAAAATTGAACACCATTCAGTGGGTGATACTCATTCATCACAAGAAGGTGTTTCCTTTAGTATTTAATATACATGGTGTAAGATTTAAAAAAAAATTTGAATTAATGATATCCAAAACTAGTCATTAGGCTATAAAACAATTTTATGGCATGATAATATAGTTTTAGATATTGTTCGTAATTTACAATTATTTTTTTAATTAATTTATTCTTGTTACATCTCAATGTTTATCCCATCCCTTGTATCCTCCCATTCCTCCCCCCCCCCATTTTCCCATTATTCCCCTCCCCTATGACTGTTCCTGAGGGGGATTACGTCCCCCTATATATTCTCATAGGGTATCAAGTCTCTTCTTGGCTACTTGCTGTCCTTCCTCTGAGTGCCACCAGGTCTCCCCCTCCAGGGGACATGGTCAAATGTGAGGCACCAGAGTACGTGAGAAAATCATGTATAAATGACTTCATTAAAACTCAGGGTGAATCAGAATATCAAATTAAGTTTGAAAAGAAAATATTATACATATGTCTTTGTTTAAATCTGTAGTTAGCTTCGGAGCAATAATGACTTTGAGGTATTTCAATGGATAAGAACATTGACTGTCTCTTATGTGGCAGACCCTCATGATTTCTTGGGTATAGACTTTCATTGCTCTAACTGGAGACATAGAAGAAATAATAAATCCTCTAAATATGCATCGTGATATTCCCTAAGAGATAGAAAATTTAATTATGCTTTTCTAATTATATTCAAATCTACTTTGTCTGACTTGATTACAATGGAACCTAGATTGTGTGTAAGGTTACTGCTGAATTGGGACTACTTTAATTTCTGACAAATCTAGTTTGCTCATTTTTTCATGATCAAAATTATCTTGCTTACCACCACAAAAAAATTAACATTTTGTTGTGTTGTGTATTTATGCTCATAATTGCTCTAACCCCAAAGCAAGAAAACAAAAATTCAAGAGTTAAAGATGGTCACTAGTATGAGCTGAATGAGTAGCTGAGTTAAGTTGAGGAAACTAAGAACTCACTAGATGAACAGAAATGAAGAGATATTTTGCTGTTAGAGTGTACTGGCTTCCTGGATGCTCTGTGGAATTTCCTTGTTCGTATACCCACACAGCTACCCTATTTGAAGAAATGTTATATTGTTATTAGACACAATTGATGGCTGATTGGGGAAGATAAATAAATGGCTTGCACAGCAGACATAATTTCTTTGGATTCATAAAATTTATTGTTAGCCTGAGGTTGTAGCAAACATATTTATCTTGTCTTAACTCTCAGTTTCCAGGGCTGTTCTCTACTTTCTCTTGCGATGATGTGCAGATAGAGAAAATTATCTCCATGCTCTATGTTTTTCTCTAAGAAATTATGGTACTGTTTATTTTTAAAGTACCTTCATAAATACTTAACATATTGGCTAATGAAATCTTCAAAAAATTGATGAGAAGTGATATATACAGATTAGGTTTATAAGACCATATAGTATAGTAAATTGTCTCTCCGGAGGAAGTGTCTCCTGAGAAGTCTCGTGTGCTTTACAGGATAGTAATTCATACAAAATTTCAAGGAAGGAAAGGTAAGGAATAATCAGAAAATGACAAAAGTGCCTGTCATAGCTACCTACTCTTATAATAAATTCATTAGTGGTTAAAATACTTTGATCATTATTTATTATGTAAGACATAATTATATGGTTAATAGGAAAGCCAAATGCAGAAAAGATAGGAGGAATGAAGGAACAAAGAATTTAAGGGAAAAAATACAGAAGAAAAAAGTTACATAGTAATTATTATAGTGTATCATACAAAGATATTTTATCAGTATTATACATGTTATATGACCATTACTCTTCATTTAACTGCTCATCTGTATTATAATTTGGAAGGGTTTTTGTGTGCATTAATAAAATTCCATCTAAGATTTGAGAATTCGCATGCTATGTCTTGGGTTCTGGTAGAATTAGGGAGAATAGAGCTACTTGAGAATTTTTTTTAAGCAAATGTTAGGATGAGCTTTATTTTTAATAACTGGAAACTGGACAATGTCCAGCTCCTGGTGATTATATTACTATATTGCTATACATCTCTACAATGAATACCACTCATCAATATGGAGAATTTTTAACTAGAGTTAAACTGCATATGCAATAGCAATACTGATATTAAAACAGCCAAAAGTGCTAGTTATGTGTGATGCTAAATTAACTGATCAACTATCAATCAATGAACAAGATAGAACTAGTTTAGAAACCCACAGAAATAAAAGTCTACAGCTATTTAATAAACAGTAGCATTAACATTCTTTTTTTAGCACTAACATTCTTTTCTTAAAATAAACTGTAATTATCAAAAATATCTTCCAATAAACACATCCTCTGAAGATAACTTACCAAAATGGGTAAAGTTTAAAGTTTTTTAAAAATAGATTTCTTTGAGATTATCAAACATTAGGTAAATCAAATTAACTATAAGGATCTTCGAGTTATAAATAAAAAATGATAATTTTAAATGTAGATTCATGCTACCTATTGATAAATTCTTATGATTCAAGCTATCGCATTTACCACATTTAATCCTAGAATATACTTCTAAGATTGGGATGTTTTGAATGATAAATATACTGCATTGTCTCATATGTTTTAATACTTGTTTCCTGTTTGTTGACATTGTTTCGATGAGGATGTGGAGAATTTAGGAGATGGGGACTTTCTGGATGGAGGTAGTACTTTCTTAAAATACTCTTCATATATATTTTTATTCAAAAATAGCACTTATGCTTCAATATAACATATATTTCATTAATATTGTTAATAAGAATATGTACTAATCAAACACATAAACTTTTTACACATAAAAATATCATTCTGCTGCCAGGTGTGGTGATGCACTCCTTTAATCCCAACACTTGGGAGGCAGAGACAGGCAGATCACTGTGATTTTAAAGCCAGCCTGGTCTACAGAGTGTGTTCAGGACACAGAGAAACTCTGTCTCAACCTCCCCAAAAAAGAAATAAAATAAAATATCATACTGCACCTTCCCTAGTATGCAGACAAAAGCTATGTAAAAACCTAAGGAACATAACAGACATTTGTAGAGCATTTCACCCACACCCAAAATAATATAATTCTTCTCAGAACCTCATGAAATTCTATCCAAAATGTGCCACCTACTTAGACAATAAGAAAGTCATAATAAATATCAAAAATATTGAAATAACATTCTACATCCTATTGAACTACCAAAGATTAAAGCTCTGTGGTCCAAAGGAAACACAAACAACAGAATACTTACAAGCTCAGAGAAACTGAATAACTCTCTACTGCATGAACAATGGGCCCATACAGAAATTAAGCAAAAAAATTAAAGACTTCTTAGGATTAAATGAAAATAAAAACTTACGAGACACATTGAAGGAGGTTTTCGGAGGAAAGGTTGTACTACTAAGAGCCTATATAAAAATATTGCAGAGATCTCATACTAAGGTAACAGCCTACTTAAAAGCTCTAAACCAAAAAGAAGAACCCATACACCACAACATATTACAATACATATGTAAACTTGGGGCTGATATAAAAAAAAATGAAAACAAATAAAATATATGAAGGATAAATGAAACAGAAAGTTAGTTATTAGAGTAAATCAATAAGATTGACAAATCCTTATCAAACTAGCTAAAAGCTAGAGGGAGATGATCCAAATTACACAATTGAAGAAGAAAAAAAAAAACATAACAGCAGACGATGAGAGAATCTAGAAAACCATAAGACGATATTTTAAAATATGAACTGCACCAAACGGAAATAAAAAAAAATCAATGAATACTTTTTTCAATTTATACAACTTACAAAATGTAAATCAAGATCACATAGTAATTTAAACACACCTAAACAATCACTAGTGAAACAGAAACAGTAATTAAGTCCACCAACCAAATAAGCCAGAGCCAGGTCATTTTATATGGCCACAATTACCCTAACACCCAAACCATATATAGACCTAATGAAGAAAGAGAAGAAAGAGTATTATAGAACAATTTCCTTTATAAACATAAATGAAAGAATGATCAATAACATGCTTGTAAACCAAATCTAAAAATACATCAAAAAGATTGTTCACCATGATCCAGTAGGCTTCAACCAAGAGATATTGGAGTGTTTCAACAGATGTAAATCTATAAATTTAACCTACCATACATACAAAAAAATAGAACTCCACATGGCTATCTCATTAAATGGAGAAATCCTTTTTAAAAATTCTACATCCATTCATCATAGGAGTGCTAGAGGGGTGCATGGAAGGAAAGAGCTGTGTGGAAGAGGGGATGGGGAACAGATTAAATGGGAGAAGGACTTCATGGAGAAAGAGAACAAAAAGAGACAGGCTTCCCCCAGCAACTGATGGGGGAAACATATACAGAGACCCACAACCAAATATTAGGCTGAGCATGGACATTCTTGTTTAAAAGTCAGAGGAAGAATTGAAGAAACCAGAGAGGTCAAGGATACAACAAGAAAACCTACAGAATCAAATAGCTGGACACATAGGGACTAAAGCACCAACCAAAGAGCATTCATAGGAGGGACCTAAGCCCCTTCTACATCTGTAACAGATGTGCTACTTGGTCTTCATGTAGGTCCACTAAAAACTGGAGTAGGGGCTGTATGGGACTCTGTTGCCTGCTAATGATCCCTTTCCCCAAACTACTCTGCAGTGTCCAATCTCAATAGGAGAAAATGCAGTGTGCCAAGTTCTACTGCATTTTGATATGACAAGACCAGTTGATATACATTTGAGGCCTCCAATTCTCAGAGGAGACAAGGAAGGGATAGTAGGAGGATGAGGGGGAGAGGAAGATGGAGGGACTAGGAGAAGAGGAGGTAGGGTGGTTGTAATCCAGTTGCAAATTTAATTACTTAATTAATGGAAAATATGCTGGAAATTTTAGGGATAAAAAAGCCTTACCTACACATAATAAAGGCTTTTACAGCAAGCCCATAGTCAAATTCAACTTAAATGGAGAGAGACTCAAAATAATTCCACTAAAATCAGAAACAGGAAAAGTTGTCCACTCTCTACATAACTGTACAATATAGGAATTGAAGTCTTACCTAGAACAATAAGACAAATAAAAGAGATCAAGAACAGAAATTGGAAAGAAAATCAAATTATCCTTATTTATAAATGATATAATAGTATATATAAGTGACCCTACATTTCTACCTGAGAACTTCTACAATGGATAGACAGTTTTAGCAAAGTAGTTAGACACAAAATTAACTCAAAAATAAGCAAACAATCACCAGTTGCCTGATTATATACAAATTACAAATGGACAGATAAAAAGATCAGGGAAACAAAAGAGTTCAAAATAGCTTCAAATAATATAAAATTACTACACGTCATTAATTTCATGGTAGAAACTTTAAAACATTGAAGAAAAGAATTGAAGAAATTATCAGAAGATGGAAAATTCTCTGATGCTCGTTGGTCAGTGGCATCAAAAAAATAAAAACGGACAAAAAGCAATCTCTATGTTCAATGCAATCCACATCAAAATTCCAACACATTTTTCAGAGATATTAAAAGGACAGTTTTCACCTTTATGTGGAAACACATTCACCACACCAACAACCAACCAAACAAATCAACAATAGAAATAACAACAACAAAAACATTGTAGCTAAAACAAACATGAATAATGTTCAGAAATTGCAAATGACCTAGATTTCCATCAATAAATGGATATAAAATAAAACTCACATTTATCTAAATAACTATTTATACACCATTAAGAAATAAAACCATGAAATTTTCAGGTTCATGCATGGAGCTACCATCTTGGGTGAGGTAAGAGACTCAGAAAAATAAATATGACATGTACTCTCTTTTTTTTTCCATTTTTTAATTAATTTATTCTTGTTACATCTCAAAGTTTATCCCATCCCTTCTTTCCTCCCATTCTTCCTTCCCTCCCATTTTCCCATTATTTCCCTCCCCTATGACTGTTCCTGAGGGGGATTACCTCCCCCTGTATATGCTCATAGGGTATCAAGTCTCTTCTTGGCAACCTGCAGTCCTTCCTCTGAGTGCCACCAGGTCTCCCCGTCCAGGGGACATGGTCAAATGTAAGGCACCAGAGTACATGAGAAAGTCATATCCCACTCTCCACTCAACTGTGGAGAATGTTCTGCCCATTGGCTAGATCTGGGTAGGGGTTTAAAGTTTACCGCCTGTATTAACCTTGGCTGGTGCCTTAGTTTGAGCGGGACCCCTGGACCCAAATCTGCCTATCATAATGTTCTACTTGTAGGTTTCTAGGACCCTCGGGATCCTTCTACTTTGCTATTCTCCCATGCTTCCATGCAAATGGTCACAAGAAGCAAGCAGGAGCAGCCATTTTAGTATCGAACAAAATAGACTTTCAACCAAAATTAATCAAAAGGGATGAGGAAGGACACTTCATACTCATCAAAGGTAAAGTCAACCAAGATGACATCACAATTCTGAACATCTATGCCCCCAATACAAGGGCACCCACATTTGTAAAAGATATGCTAAAAAAGCTTAAACCACACATCGATCCCCATACAATAATAGTGCGAGACTTCAACACCCCACTCTCACTGAAGGATAAGTCATGTACTCTCTTATATGTGAAAATTAAGTGACTGTTAACCAAGCTACAATACATACGACCGCAAATGTTGGAGATAGTTTAAGAGACTAGGTGTTGGGTAGATGGATCTCTCTAGAAAAGGGAAAACAGAATGAGGAGATATGACTAGATGAGCATGGATGACATATGAGGATCAAGTAGGGAGACAGAGGGAAGAGAGGAGATACGGGAAGGGCCAGCTAGCCTTATTGATAATTTGAAGGCTTGTTTGGAAACACTGTAGTAGAAGCTTTCTAAATACATACATGCCTAAGACAATCTAGTGAAATCAGCAGAAAATGGGGCAACAGAGATCTAACTTGACACGCCATACCACCAAGTGACACTTTCTGCCCCACAATTGAGTTACACCTAAATGAGTTACTGGACAAAGGGTCCACAAGGGAACACTCAGAGAGCACAGGGTGGTGTTAAGACTCTGGTTTTTCTCCACAACCTAAAGCAACACTCCATTGCTGACAACACCACATCCACTACTCGCTGAACATTAAGAAAGTGTTAACATTTTCCAGAAGATACAGCATGAGGGATCGGAGGAAAGGAGCCTGTGGGCAGGGAAGCAAGGTGACATATGAAAGGAGGAAGCTAAGTAAATAAATGGGGAAAATGAAAATGCATGATAAAGGCTTTAACTTTGTAAGCTAACTTAAAACAGAAACTAACACAATTCTTGCAGCGGAAAAAGTCTTAAACAATTTTTAGAAATGTGACCTAATGTTCTTATGGCACAGCATACGCATATGTCTTCATTGAATCCCACCACATCCCTTTAAGTTCTCTTCCATTTCTAGAATATTTCCCATTAGAGAAAGCAAATGCTCATCTTCCTTATGATTTTGCAAATCCATGTATCTTGGACAAAGGATAATGCTGAAATTATTTATGAGTTTGAAACAAGACCTCTGTGTGAGTACAACAAAGAAAAAAGCATTTTCCAAACATATTCAACTATATTCTGCCATGATGCAAGTATCTATAATGGTCACCAGTACACAAAATGTTCCTCCATATGTTTAAACAAAGTACGAGTTCTAAAATAATATTGTGCCTACTTTACACTATTATTTCTCATTTCTTAAGACTGACTTATTTTCTGCCTGTTTTGTTTATGAAAGCTGAGCGTTTTCGCTCAAAATAGTTTGTCACTTACTAAAGTCATGTTATTTTTGCACACCTGATGTGTGATGAATGCTGTTTTTGTTAATAAGTTTCTAAGAATAAACATACATCTCTACTGCTGCTCACTTCCATCATATCAGACAAAGTTAAGAATACAATAAATAACTTGTTTATTATATGACAAATAGTTATAGAAAGAAAATAGTGGTGTAAAGTAAATGGAAAGAGTGGGTACATTCACTCAATGGTAAATACATCTATGTGCTTATATTAAATTAAATTCTAAGGAAGGACATGTGTAGAAATACATTCAGATAGAAGAAAAAATAACAAACCCTTGAAGATGTGGCTTATGTATACTGTATTAACATAAATGCAGTAGTTTGATGAAACATCTTCCATCAAATCCTCATCACAATAGAAAAAACATCCCTATTGATCTTACTAGCAATATGTGAAAATGCATAAATAGCAGTGTGAGACACTATTTTGGTTTTTTATAGTTTAATATATGTAAGGTGTATTTATGCGTATATATTCACCCAACTTTCAGTCCTTACCATTATCATATAGTGTCCACCCTCATGTATTTCATTTTCAGATACCTTCACATTAAGAAACTTTGTATTTAGTTTGCATTTTGTGTGGGAAGCTGCCACCTTCTGGTGGTACATATAATTACTGCCAAAGAAAATTGAGCAGATGATTTAGATATAGTTTATATTCCATGACAGCTACAATAAATATGAATGTCCTCAAGACAATTTAGTGTCCAAAAAGATGAAATATCATGTGGCCTCTTCCCTTTGCTCTATTTATTTAATGAATTGAACTTACGGATTTTTGTATATCAATCCATCTTGTTATCACTGAAAAGATAAAAAATAATCCTGATTACGGTTGTAGTGGTTTGAATGAGAATCATCCCTATAGTCTCTTGTATTTGAAGATTTGGACATCATTTTGGAAATGCATGTTTCTTTCAGGAAATATATCACTGGAAGCAGGCTTTGAAAGTTTAAAGCCCCCAGCCATTTCCTTTTTTTTTTTTTTTTTTTTTTTTTTTTTTTTTTTTTTTTAGTTGAAAAATATTTATTCCTAGGCTGGAAGCTCTGATGCTAAACTTTAAACCCCTACCCAGATCTAGCCAATGGACAGAACATTCTCCACAGTTGAATGGAGAGTGGAATATGACTTTCACACGTACTCTGTTACCTCACATTTTACCATGTCCCTTGCAGGGGGAGACCTGGTGGCACTCAGAAGGATAGCAGGTTACCAAGAAGAGACTTGATACCCTATGAGCATATACAGGGGGAGGAAATCCCCCTCAGGAACAGTCATAGGGGAGGGGAATAAGGGGAAAATGGGAGGTAGGGAAGAATGGGAGGATACAAGGGATGGGATAACCACTGAGATGTAACAAGAATAAATTAATAAAAAATTAAAAAAAAAGAAAACTATTTATTCCAAATAATTTTATTGGTTCAGCATAGAATAAAATACCACTTTGAAGTAAATATTCACTAAAAATGTATTTTGTCTCAGGTACAAGGCCTTCTACTTAGAGAATAAACGTTTTTAATATAGTTTATTAATTTATTCATGTTACATCTCAATTGTTATCCCATCCCTTCTATCCTCCCATTCCTCCCTCCTTCCCATTTTCCCCCTACTCCCCTCCCCTATGACTGTGACTGAGGAGACCTCTTCCCCCTGTATATGCTCTTAGGGTATCAAGTCTCTTGTGCATATACTTCTGAGCTTTCTGCTCCAGCCACTGGGTGTGCTGCGTGATGCTAGGCTGTCCTTGACAACTTGTACTATAGCTCTTTCCTAGGTCATGTTACTTTTATTAAAGCACCAGAAAATTAACTAATACAATAGGAATAATCTTTTCTATGAGTTCTCAAGTTGGGTGTGTAATGATTTTATCTCTGTGTATCAGCCAGATTGCTCTACAATGGTATCAGGATAGTATTGGCTTCATGAAATGGAGTGACAGTCTTTTTTATTTATTTTATGGGCTGATTTGTGAAGTAGTATTGTAACATCTCCTTTTGAGTTTTGAAAGAATTCAGCTGAGAATATGTGTGGAGTTTTTCCATAAATTATTGGTTTTAATTATTCAGTAATATAATCATATTCATTTATTTTCTTTAATATCCAAAAGTTTGAGAATTCTTTGTGCTTTCTTCACTATTATCAGTAAAATACTAGCAAGTTGTTTCAAATTTCCTTTATTTACTGTAACATCCTTTATGTTCCAATATGTGATCTGTTATTTACAAAGTTCCAGTGGTTACTGCGAAGGATGTGATTTCTGTTTGTTTGGGCGGGCCATTCTGTAAGTGTTTGTTTCATCTATGATACCGTTTCATTCAGTGCAATTTTATTTAATTTTTTGTCTGCATGGTTGGTCTGTTTGTGAGAAAGGGTATATTTATCATTCACTGTTGTTGTGTTTGGCTTAATCAGTGACTTCATTTTTGTTGTGTGAAATTGGGCCTGTCTCTGTTCACCCAAGGTATATATGTTTATAAGTAATATATCTTCTTGACAGAATGTTCCCTTGATTACGGAAAGAAGTAATACTTTATCTAGATTTTATTTGAAGATGACTTCATCAAATTTTGGAGCATTGACGTCTGCATGTTTACTGGTTCTATTTGTTTAGGGTATTCTAATTTAGTGTCTGTCTTTAATAATGAGATATGTTTCCAGAAGGTAACAAAGACAAAGATCATCTGCTGGTCTGTGACTTTTTTTTTTTTATTAATTTATTCTTGTTACATCTCAATGTTTATCCCATTCCCTGTGTCCTCCCATTCCTCCCCCCCCCATTTTCCCATTATTCCCCTCCCCTATGACTGTTCCTGAGGGGGATTACGTCCCCCTATATATTCTCATAGGGTATCAAGTCTCTTCTTGGCTACTTGCTGTCCTTCCTCTGAGTGCCACCAGGTCTCCCCCTCCAGGAGACATGGTCAAATGTGAGGCACCAGAGTACGTGAGAAAGTCGTATCACACTCTCCACTCAACTGTGGAGAATATTCTGACCATTGGCTAGATCTGGGAAGGGGTTTAAAGTTTACCTCCTGTATTGTCCTTGGCTGGTGCCTTAGTTTGAGCGGGACCCCTGGGCCCAAATCTGCCTATCATATTGTTCTACTTGTAGATTTCTAGGACCCTTGGATCCTTTTATTTTGCTGTTCTCCCATGCGTCTCTCATTTAGAGTCCCAATAGGATGCCTTCCCCTCTGTCCCAGTTTCCTGGTAAGTGAAGGCTTTCGTGGGACATGCCCCTTGTGCTAGTATGCAGATATAAGTGAGTATATACCATTTGATTCTTTCTGCTTCTGGGTTAACTCACTCATTATGATCATTTCTAGCTCAATCCATTTATCCACAAATTTCGGGAATTCCTTGTTTTTAATAGCTGAGTAGTATTCCATAGTGTATATGTACCACAGTTTCTTTATCCACTCTTCTACTGAGGGACACTTAGGCTGTTTCCATGTCCTGAACAGAACACCAACGGCCCAGGCCTTAATGTCAACCATTAATAAATGGGACCTCATGAGGCTGAGAAGCTACTGTAAGGCAGGAGACACTGTCAAGAGAACAAAGCGACAGCCTACAGACTGGGAAAAAATCTTCACCAACCCTACATCTCACAAAGGTCTAATATCCAAAATATATAAAGAACTCAAGAAATTAAACACCACCAAACCGAATAATCCAATTGAGAAATGGGGCTTGGAACTAAACAGAGAATTCTCAACAGAGGAGTATCAAATGGCTGAGAAACACTTAAAGAAATGCTCAACCTCCTTAGTCATCAGGGAAATGCAAATCAAAACAACTCTGAGATTCCATCTTACACCCATCAGAATGGCTAAGATCAAAAATTCAAGCGACACCACATGCTGGCGAGGATGTGGGGAGAGAGGAACACTCCTTCATTGCTGGTGGGAATGCAAACTAGTACAGCCACTTTGGAAATCTATCTGGTGCTATCTCAGAAAAATGGGAATAGGGCCTCCTCAAGACCCAGCTATTCCACTCCTTGGAATATACCCAGAAGATGCTCCAGCACACAACAAGAAAATTTGCTCAACCATGTTCATAGCAGCCTTATTCATGGTCTGTGACTTTTAATAGGAGCAATGACACGTTTATTGTTCAGAGTTGTATTTGAAGAGTGTATATTGAAATGTGTATTTTGAATCTAGTCTTTAAAAAAATTCTGTGATATTTTTATTTCTTGATCTTTATCTTAACTCTTCTCTTATGTTAATTTTACCACTGAAACTTCCTGAATGTGCTGATATTTTTTTTCCTCTTTAATCCCAAGTGTTTTTTCTAGTCTTATTTCCATAAATTCCATGAGATATTTTTTTGATATGCGAAGTATTTTTTTCTTTGTATCAATGCAGATAGTTTTGTCAGGTATGTTACCATAGAATTTCAGTTGTCTTTCAAACTTGATACACTTCTTTTCAAACACTTTTTGGTTGTAGGTTAACTTAATAAGGAGGAGTAGAGATTGAACTCAGGTAATGTAAAACAGTTTCCCCTCTTAGGGGAATTAATAACAGAGAACCTGTTAACAAAGCAAGTCTATATCTTAGGAGAAATAAAAGAAAGGGTAAATATAATGAATAAAGTGAGATAAAAATAAAAAATAAAGGCACAAAAAGTGAGAAATGTGGCAACCTGTTTTCTGGACTTTGGATATCATGTAGTTAAGACATGGCTGTAGAAGGAAAATATGTTGCACGGTGACAGCTTAAGGGCTAGAGACTCAGGACAAACTCTTTGTCCTTATGAGACCTGAAGTGACAGCTCATGGCTAGCAGCCCTGTCTGACTTCATAGCACTGGAGACAGTTGGGTACAGTGTCTCTCCATATTATATGGACTAAGAAAAGAACTCATGAATGAGACTTAAGTCTTGTCACTCTCCTTGGCTTCAGAACATGACCAGAAGAAAAGTCTTATGTCCAGTTTTTCTAATTTTATACAAATGTTCTCACTTCTATAGATTGTCAACAATCACTTGTCTTACCCTCCTGAGTCCTGAGATCTACAGCTGTGAGCAGCCATACTAATGTCTGGATTTGAAGTTATATTTTATAGTATGCTTTCGTTCACTGGATGCTTTAAGAAAGCGTACATATTCAGTAAATCCTATGTCTGGTAAGTTAGTTGTATCCTATTATAGTATATAATTTTGACATTTTGCATGAAAATTAGAAAATTGGGTTGTACAATATTTAATATTTAAAACCAGTTGATTTCCTTACTCTGTTTATTTATTATTGATTGATGTAGAGTTGGCTTTCACTGAACTAGTATTACCATTTTATTAATTGATTTGGGTGGCCAGAATTCACAACACTCGTATAAAGATGTAATATTTATTAATGTTATTTAGAGATTTGTTCTTGTAGATTTTCATGATTTCATTCTATGTTGTTAGTGAAAGACTAGAGTTTAGATGACATTATACCAGTACTGTATTCATGTTGGCAGATATATAAGAATCCTATCTTATTGAGTGTTTTTCTTCAAAAAGTATACATCAATGTTAAATTTCTAATATGCCTATATCTTTTGAGAAATTCCAGAATCATCTGAAAATTTTAATGAGGCACACTAATTAATGTAGTAAATACAGGCTTAAATAATGTTGACACTAATGGATTGCATATCAAGAATAAAAATAGTTGTGGATAAGAATTATTTGAAAGCTCAACTTAGATAACAGTGAAATATTGCTTTCTAAGTTTTTTGTTTTTTGTTTTTTGTTCTTTTGTTTTTTGTTTTTTTGTTTTTTGTTTGTTTGGTTTTTTTTTTGTGGTATAAAACTGAAGGTGTTAAAGCCCAGGAGAGCTTTATTTTCTGTCTTTCTCACATGCTTACTGTCTCTCTGTCTCTGTCTCTGTTTCACTTGCTCTCTGTCTTTTACTTCTTGCTGTTTCCCTTACTTTTCTGTGTCTGTCACGTGCTTGCTGCTCTCCTTGGGACACCCCAGTATATTATCTAAAGTGAAGTTCAATTTTTTTCTCATTATAGATTACATCATGATTTTTCTCTGCTTTTACAATCAATAGAAGATTTACAAATCAACAAAGCAAGAGAACAGTCTAACAAGGAAATACAAGCAGTTCTGCATAACCTAAAATAAAACATATAACAAAAATCAATCAATTTCCAAGTAGTAGCCAGCATACCATAATTATTATTTCTTAAACAATACTTGGGAAAGTTTAATCATAAAATTCCCTAGGCTAAAGCCATTGTGTTTACATGATTGTTATAGCAACATAGCTTGAGCTAAATGTTCTCTAATAAAGTAAAAAAGCTGACTTACTCCCAGTCCCAAACCAACATGTGTGCTATCTAAGCCTAGACTAACTGCCAAGGGATCATCTACAGTAGAATATCTGACACAGATGACATTCCAAGCCCACCTTCTATTGCTCTCAAAGCAGAGTCTAAAGAAACTTTTCTGCAGCTAACAGTATCTATCCAGGTACTCTTATGTCAAGGTCCTAACTTTGTTTCCTGCAGTTTATACTTGGGTTTTCACTGTCAGAGCAAACACTGGATCATGGTCTCAATGCTTTGGCCTGAAGCCTTCCTTCAACATTCTCTGAGGGAAGGAATTTTCCCTTTGTGAATTTCATTAGTGCTCAGTCAAAGTGAGATATTTAAAGAAACACAATTTTAGAAGAAACACAGATTGAAAAATAATTTGGCAAAATTACAGATAAACCATAAATAATACTTAAGGGCAATGGCGATCAACCAGATATCTCTTATATTTCAGCTTCTAAACAAAATTGGAATCCTAAAAATATTATTTATTTTAAAATAGGAATGACCATTATATGCTTCAAGAATATAAGCATTACATTATTTTAGAAGCAAAAATGCCTACTTGTAGTATGTAACCAAAGACATAGAATATATAAATATCTAGAGATATAGTACTAATTACAAAATTCAGAAATTTTAATAAACACCTGAAATTAATTTACATTAATTACATACTAATTCCAAAATATGATTAATGAATACTCAATGGCACATAACACATTAAAAATATAATGAAGATAATGCATAGTTTTAATTGACTTCTAAAAATTTTTCTCTAAATTTAAAATATTTGTGCATACTGCAAATACAGATTACATTATTATATATGATAGAAAATACTTTAACAACTATAGAATATGCATAAAAATTGAAATGATGCTTTCATACCACAAGATGGCATGTGTGGGCCATTGAACAGAACCTGCCAGCAATTGTAAGGTTTTATTTCTTTTTCAAACACATTCTAATTTTTGCAATTTTAAAATAAAGTAAAACAAACTAATCAGAATTTGGATATAAGGTACTATTTGGAGTTAATCTATACCAAGCAGTATTATTCAAATACAAACTTTCTACTTTTTCATTAAATTAATAGATGATGTTTTATTGTAAATAATAAAATATTTATTATGAATAAAGTAATTATATTGCCAAATATTTATTTATTGTATTTTATTTGCATCTCATAATATTTTCATTATATATATTTTTCATTATATTTTTCTTAATAATTGTGCTGTGATCATAACTTTGTAATATAATAAATATTTGTTTATAGTTTTAAAATATAATACATTTGTTTAGTAATATTTATACCTTATTATAATTACCATAGAATGAGAAAATTATAATTAAAGATGACTAAAATATAGAATAATGACATGATAAATTTTCAGGATATGTGTTTGTAACTGGTCAGAAATCTCAATTAAAAAAAAACTACATTTTAGGAAACAGGATACTGTGCAATATATGCTTCTAGTACAATGTGTGTGTGTGATTAATATGGCAAGCAGCCAAAACTAAGAATATACCTGAAAATAATTTCAGGGATCTACCAGCAAGATCAAAAGTTTTCATCCCAATACTTTATTATACTTCAATTTAGCATTCCAGTAATGTATAAATAAACTTTTGAGTTTTTTTACTTTAATTTTTATAATATCATGCATGAATAAAATTACATTTACATCATTTTCATGTGTACTGCTCTAAGTGCTCTCTCTCTCTCTCTATATATATATGGCTTTGAAGGATGTCTGGATGTTCACACAGTGTTGTCCGCTCAAAATCCATGCAAGACCACATCAGACACCCTCTCTGTGGGATGAAGCCTAGATTTAATATTTCTCACTACTACATGAAGAGCTCGAGGCATAAATGGCTCATGTAAGAAGGAGAATCAGTTTTATCAAGGAAAGAGGCCAAAGAAAGTTTCTCAATCCTAAGTATTTTGCCCTAAGCGTGTAATTTTTAAAAATATTATTAATGTGAAGGCTTTCGTGGGACATGCCCCTTAGGCTAGTATGCAGATATAAGTGAGTATATACCATTTGATTCTTTCTGCTTCTGGGTTAACTCACTCATTATGATCATTTCTAGCTCAATCCATTTGTCCACAAATTTTGGGAATTCCTTGTTTTTAATAGCTGAGTAGTATTCCATAGTGTATATGTACCACAGTTTCTTTATCCATTCTTCTACTGATAGACACTTAGGCTGTTTCCATGTTCTGGCTATTATGTATAAAGCAGCAATGAACATGATTGAGCATATGTCCCTGTTGTGTGGTAGGGCATTTTCTGGGTATATTCCAAGGAGTGGGATAGCTGGGTCTTGAGGAAGCCCTATTCCCATTTTTCTGAAAAAGCGACAGATAGTTTCCAGAGTGGTTGTACTAGTTTGCATTCCCACCAGCAATGAAGGAGTGTTCCTCTCTCTCCACATCCTCGCCAACATGTGGTGTCATTTGAGTTCTGGATCTTCGCCATTCTGATGGGTGTAAGATGGAATCTCAGAGTTGTTTTGATTTGCATTTCCCTGATGACTAAGGAGGTTGAGCATTTCCTTAAGTGTTTCTCAGCCATTTGATATTCCTCTGTCGAGAATTGTCTGTTTAGTTCCTAGCCCCATTTCTCAATTGGGTTATTGTGTTTGGTGGTGTTTAATTTCTTGAGTTCTTTATATATTTTGGATATTAGACCTTTGTCAGATGTAGGGTTGATGAAGATCTTTTCCCAGTTTGCAGGCTGTTGCTTTGTTCTCTTGACAGTGTCTCCTGCCTTACAGAAGCTTCTCAGCCTCATGAGGTCCCATTTATTAATGGTTGACATTAAGGCCGGGGCCGATATGACTTTCTCATGTACTCTGGTGCCTCACATTTGACCATGTCCCCTGGAGGGGGAGACCTGGTGGCACTCAGAGGAAGGACAGCAGGTTGCCAAGAAGAGACTTGATACCCTATGAGCATATACAGGGGGAGGTAATCCCCCTCAGGAACAGTCATAGGGGAGGGGAATAATGGGAAAATGGGGGGGGGGGGAGGGAAGAATGGAAGGATACAAGGGATGGGATAAAAATTGAGATGTAACAAGAATAAATTAATAAAAAATATTATTAGTGTAAAATAGATAGAACAGTAATATACTATTTAGAATTCCATGGGTGCGAGGGTACTAAGAATTTGAGGCAACCAATTTTTTTTTCTTTCTTTCCTTATTTTCTTTCTTTCTTTCTTTTCTTTCGACAGAATGCAATCATGAATTACTTATATGTTAGTTAAACTGTCTCTAACATTCATGACTACAACATAGAAGACTAACAGATTCAGAAGAAAATAGCTAGGCATATCTTTCTTGTGGGCAGGTAGATAAACAATAAAAGGAGCAGGGAAAATATCACTAAGTTACCTTATAAAGGAGCTGTTTCTCTGGAATTGTTCAATGAAGAAGGAACTAGTACAAGGCACCGTATGAGTGTGCCTGTCACGGAGGTGTTCTTAAACTGGAAGAGCTTGACATTGTTTTTAAAGTAATTCCCATTTGGCTAAATTACAGATATGTAACAAAGTCTCTTTCTTTTTTTTAAGAAAGGGGGGCTTTTTTTTTAAAAAAAAAGTTTTTATTAATTTATTCTTGTTACATCTCAATGGTTATCCCATCCCTTGTATCCTCCCATTCCTCCCTCCCTCCTGTTTTCCCCAAGAAAGGTAGTTTAACTTTATTTATTTATTCATTTTACATTGCTGAAATTATTTTATTACAAGTGAAAAGCAAACTTAAACAGGCACCATTAAATTGCATAACTGGGTGATAATGATGAAGATAGCCAGGTAGGTATGATAGGAAAAACTAATGTGTATCAATGGAATGGAACATGAGTCTCAGGGGTAAATGCATATAGCCTTGAATACAGAATTTTTTGATAGGTGTCAGGAATGTACACTGAACAAAAGCATTTTCAGCAGACTTCTCTGGTGAAGGTCATATCCATAGAGAGAAAAAATCTTAGAGCTACATCTCTCACTTTACCCTTAAGTAAAGTCAGACTGCATCAAAGAACTTAAAATAAGGAGTGCAGAACCATTAATGGAAAGCATTTTTAAAAGTACTGAAAGATATAGGTTTAAACAACACATTTCTGAGCAGAATCTCATTGGGACAAAAACTGCATCAAGATTAGGCGAGTGAGACTACAAGAAATTACAAACCTCTTGCACAACGAAATCAACTATCAACAGAATAAGTCGGCATTAATGGAGAGAATAGTGAGGACAATATAACATATTAGACGGTGGATTCCTGGAGAAAATGGTCACTTTTCCTCCTTCTAAACCTTCCTATATAAACCTCTTTGCATTTTTTTGTCTTTGTTTTTGTTTTAATTTGTGTCATCTCTTTGGAAACAGGAGGTTTCGAGATAAAGTTTCTCTGTGTGTAGCCATGGCTTTCCTGGATCTCATTTAGTAGAACTGATTAGCATCTAATTCACAGAGATCTGTTTGTTTGCCTCTGCATCTAAAATGCTGGGATTAAAAGCATGCACCACCACAAACATTGCATAATCTATTTTTTCATTAATTCTTGTTAGATATGTATGTGGGTGTGTGTTCCTAAATACATAAATACAACCTTCTCAGTCTATATTATGTTACTTACATGCATGTTTATATGTTTTCTTGCTACACCAGTTTGCATTGAATTATTTTTATTAATTAATAAATTAATTTACTTTACAGTCTGATCACAACTTCCTCACAATTGAATTAAAATACACTATCTTTAATACACAAGTCATTAATAATATAATGGCTTAATATTGTGTAGAATAAGGACACTACCAGTCTATTACAACTGTCATGATTAATGACTAAAAGGAAGTTTATAAAGATAGTGAATTTTCCAATTAATATGGTATACACTATGATTAGATTGTAAAGGAGGATACCCTTTAAATAATGAGGAAAAGGTCCACTCTGTGTGAAGAGAAAAAAACAGTAATTACATATATATATACATATATATATATATATTTCTTTTTAAGCCCAACTAATGAATATAAGTGATTTAATCTGGGAGAATACTTTGGAAAGATAAATAATGATAAGATGAGCTAAGGATGTGGGTGGCCATAAGTAATAACTGGAATCTAAAGAATTTACAATACATGGGATAGTTTCAAGGGAATATAAAACTGAGAAATTATAACTGATAAATGGGCATATAAGAGCAATGTGTAAAAACTGAATTAATCATAATTTCCCCTCCTAAGTGAAAGGACAAAAATGATTTGGATTTTCACATTTGCATTTCTTGGGCTGAATATGGTGCCATAGACTGCTTTCATGTACTGACTCCGTTATTTAAAAAAAAAAAAAAATGATTTCACTTACATTTCTCTCTAAAGAAACCTCCAGTCATGATGTTTTTCTTGTATTCTTTTTCTTCCATGTTTGACAGTTAAGAGCACTGATATTCACCTAAGTCAGTTAATAATAAAATCACCTGATTTGGTGCATACGTTGCATTCAGGGTGAAATGTTATCTGTAATAGTGATGCGTTCATCTTGAATGTGTAAGTAAATTAAGTATATGTCGTGATTCAATAAAAGATTAAGTAGCATATATCATATCAGTAAACATCCATCGGGCATCTCCAACATTTGAAGAAATAAGAAGGGTTAGGATGTGGAGCCTTGTGGGAGGAGCTGTGCCATTAGTGGTTGGTCTGGGGGTTATGGAAGTCCATGCCAAGACTAGTCACTCATTCTGCTCTCTGAAGATCAGAATGTAGAACTCTGCAACTGATCCAGTGCTGACATATTCTCCTTCATGAGGATAATGAACTAAACCTCTAAAATTGTAATCTAATGCCCAATTAGATGCTTTCTCGTATGAGAGATTCCTTGGTCATAGTAACTATTCACGGAAATAAAAAGGTGACTAAGGCAAACATGTAGCAGAAAGATTGCTGTGTCCCAGCTGAAAGAATGAGGAAAGGTTATGTTGTCAAATTAGAGGCTGAAAAATCATCTAGTAGAAATCAAATCATTTGAGGAAATTGAGGCAATCAACTGGAATTGACTTTCTGATGTAATGGACTGCATGTAGAACTGAGAGCGGACTTAAATTGTTTTTGTTGGTGTGTTTTTACTATAGCAACTGAAAGGAAATTAGCACTACTTATACCAAGTCATGTCTGAAATCATGTACTTAGCACATAACACTATAGGGACTGAATAGGTTGTATGTGTGTGTTTGTGTGTGTGTGTGTGTGTGTGTGTACAACAATCAAAGAAAAGAGGCCATGATTTTGAGAGACAGAAACTTGATCCATACAGGTTAGAAGAGGAAAATGGTGTAACTGTATTGCAGTCTCATTTGTATATGTAAAGTTGGAACTAGCTAACTGAGAAAAACAAAGTGAATTATGTTTAATAGATTATCTTGAACCTTAGATATGAATTTGGACTTGAATTTTGTAAAAACGCTGAGACTGTTAAAGACTCCAGGAATGTTGGAGTTTGGATTGAATGCATTTTGTTCCCAGAGATGGCCATAAGTCTATGGGGTTCAGTGATAGAATATATATTTTGAATGAGATGTCCTTTATGAGTATATCTGTTTAAACAATTGGATACCATGTGGTAATGTTGTTCAGGAAGCAGTGAAAAAAAAAGATTTGGGAGTGTTAAAAAAAAACTGACACATTACAAGAATAAAGTGACTTCTTGGAGGCACTTCTTGCAGCTCTATGACCTGTTCACAACCAATATTCAGTCTTTTTTTTATTATTAATTTATTCTTGCTACATCTCAATGTTTATCCCATCCCTTGTATCCTCCCATTCTTCCCTCCCTCCCATTTTCCCCTTATTCCCCTCCCCTATGACTGTGACTGAGGGAAATTATCTCCCCCTGTATCTGCTCATAAGGTATCAAGTCTCTTCTTGGTAACCTGCTGTCCTTCCTCTGAGTGCCACCAGGTCCCCCCCTCCAGGGGACATGGTCAAATGTGAGGCACCAGAATATGTGAGAAAGTCATATCCCACTCTCCACTCAACCGTGGAGAATGTTCTGACCATTGACTAGATCTGGGTCGGGGTTTAAAGTTTACCACCTGTATTAATCTTGGCTGGTGCCTTAGTTTGAGCAGGACCCCTGGACCCAAATCTGCCTATCATAATGTTCTACTTGTAGGTTTCCAGGACCCTCTGGATCCTTCTACTTTGCTATTCTCCCATGCTTCTCTCATCTAGAGTCCCAATAGGAAATGCAAATCAAAACAACTCTGAGAATCCATCTTACACCCATCAGAATGGCTAAGATAAAAAATTCAAGCAACACCACATGCTGGCAAGGATGTGGGGAGAAAGGAACACTCCTTCATTGCTGGTGAGATGCAAACTAGTACAGCCACCTTGGAAATCTATCTGGTGCTATCTCAGAAAAATGGGAATAGGGCTTCCTCAAGACCCAGCTATTCCATTCCTTGGAATATACCCAGAAGATGCTCCAGCACACAACAAGAAAATTTGCTCAACCATGTTCATAGCAGCCTTATTCATAATAGCCAGAACATGGAAACAGCCTAAGTGTCTCTCAGTAGAAGGATGGATAAAGAATCTGTGGTACATATACACCATGGAATACTACTCAGCTATTAAAAACAAGGAATTCCCGAAATTGTGGACAAATGGATTGAGCTAGAAATGATCATAATGAGTGAGTTAACCCAGAAGCAGAAAGAATCAAACGGTATATACTCCCTTATATCTGCATACTAGCCCAAGGGGCATGCCCCATGAAAACCTTCACTTACCAGAAAACTGGGACAGAGGGGAGGACATCCAATATTCAGTCTTTGCTTCTGATTGGTGAATATAACATGGCAGCCAGCCATCTTCTCAAGACACCATTGCTTTTCCGCCTACTGTTATGCCCTCTTGGTCCTGGTGGACTGCTCTCAAACTGTAAGCCAAAAGAAACACTCCCTTCCAAAATTAATCATGTCAGATAACTTAATACATGAGAAAGGAACTAATATAATAATCATCATATGTATACTATGGTTTTGGGTGATGTGATACTCCAAATATCATCTTATTAACTTACTAATGTATAATGCTGACATGTAAATGGAATAAGATCTAGAGCATTTTTAGAGAAAAAAAACTATACATTTTCAAAATTTCTATGAGTACAGAGTCACTTATTTTTAAATAAATTATGATAAGTAGGCAAATACATAAGAATGCACAAAAATTTAGAGTATATAAAATGTATCCTTAAACAAAATGACCTACCAAGAAAGTGTTCATTGCTCAGCCTGGGAAAGCTTGGGGTGTATTTGTATGGTGAGTATTCAGACCATGAACAGTTCTTTTGTAATGGGAACCATAGCATTGAATAAAATGAACCTGTGGGAAAATTATTAGTTTGTGTAAACATTCATATAATGTACCTATGATTTAAATACCACATGATAAATTAATCATATAGTTTGAAGACATACTGTCAACAATTAAAATTGTTAGATATTAATAATACCATATAATAGTTAATACATATAAAAACTCAGCAGAAATTCTGGACAATTAGCATTCCAGGTAAAAACGAGATGCTTGGTAACATTTAGGTAATTAAATAATTGTTCCTCAAATTCCTAAAATAATTATTCCTAAAGTCGAGTTCTATGACTTTGTTGTTAACTCTCAAAGTTTGTATCGGTGAATATGAAAGTGTGCCTTATGTATGGATATGATTTTGTATTCTTGTTAGAAATGACATGCATAATGTTTATGGTGTACTGTTGAAGGTGGAAGAGAGACCAAAGGTGAATATTTATTATTTTAAGATTACTGTGGAATGAATTGTGATTAATTATATATCTATATATGCAACAAATATTAGAAAGTCTACTACCAAACTACATTCAGAACTGTAATTTAATACATTTGACCATTTAACAACTTTTTGGAATGCAATGCCAAGAGACACCATTAAATTACAAGGATAATATAATTCAATATTTTGTAGTTTTATAAATTTAGTGTGAATTATATAATTTCCTTCCATATGTACATATGTGAATATGTACAAGCATTTAACTTTTTCATAATGCATTTTACTTTAATTTTGAGAAGAATCAGTTGAATATGTTTTTATTAAACTATACTACATAATATTTAGTTCAATGTCTACTAAAATTTAAGAAAGGCTTATTAACAATTTCCACTCCTTTGATTCATCTAACATTTGTATATAACAACAAAAATATGCTTATAAAGTCAAATAATTGCTTTGTAATGCTCTTGCTTGGTTTGAAATTATTTTTCTCCACAAGAAATGTTTTAAAAGGAAATATCCTGTATATAATGTTTATAGATGCTTTATTTTTTGTTTTAATCTTTTAATTACTTAACTTTTATTTTTATATGCTTTCTGTTCTTTTTGAGAGAGTATCTCACTCTGTAACCAAGGCTTGTCTCAAGCACATTAAGTAGTTTAGGTTGGCCTTGAACTTACAGCTTACAGTGATTCTTTCCTGACTGAATCATTCTAGAGATTAAATGCTTCTTCATTCAGGAAAGCTTTGATGTGAATATCATCTTCTGTTTATTGCATTCATTCAACTACATTTGTTTTTGTCAGATATCAACTAAGGAAAAAATTAAATAATTAAGATTTGTAATTATCTTAAGCATTTGGAAAAATAATGAATAAGCTTCTGAATGAGGGATATTAGTGCACAAACAAATTCATAGTATGATATTGGTCTTGAAAAAAACCATCTATATACTTAATAAAAGTGTAAAAAATACCTTAAAATGGTAATTGTTGTAATTTGAAGGACTTAATATTCTGTTCAGAGGTTTGTGATCAGGACTAATTATAAGTACTGCTGGTATTATGAAGTTATGACATAGGAAATCATAACAGAAATGCAGCATAATGTATATATGCCATTAGACAAGGAGCTATTGTGGACCTATAGTCCTACAGAGGCTATAGGCAAGATGCTAATGAAATAAAAAGCATAAAAACAGTTAGCTTAGTTTCATTTTCTGATGTGATAAAAGCCTTTAAGTTATTGTAACTCTCTAACCTAATCAGAAGAACTTCTTTTTTCAATAGATAGTTATTGAGAGAGAAACCCAGAGTTAGCCAAGGTCTAGGATATAAGAGGCTTCAGAATGCTCAATACAAAATGGGGTACCCACAGCACTGTCTACATTAAGACTTGGCAATCAGTTCTGGACCTGTACAAACTGAGAAAATGCTTAATTCTATCAAAGAAGGATGGGAAGGCCTGGACATGAACCCTCCCCACTAGGTCAGAGGTTGTTTGCTCCAAATAGTTGGTGGAAGAGGGATAATTATCTTTTTAAAGGTTTTGCCTCTGTATGTTGGGTCTGCTACAGAGAATGCCCATAGACTTAAGATTATATAGGAAGCAATAATTGGGTTTCATGGGCTAAAATAATTGAACACACAAATTTAAGTGAGTAGTATATAAGAGTATAGTTTTTATTCTTTGCATATAAACATTCAATTTTATCATCGCAATTTATTTAAGATCCTGTTTCTTTTTTATGTATGTTTAAGACTTCTTTGTCAAATATCAAGTGACTATAGGCACTTGTATTTAAGCTTATGTTTCCAATTCTATTTCATTAGTCTATTTTGTGCCAGTACTATATTATTTTTATTACTGTAACTTTAAAGTATACATTGAAGTCTGAAATTGCAATTCCTGCTTTGTTATTAATTTTTCTCATGATTGTTTTAAGTATACAGGGTATTTTCTGGATCCTTATAAATTTTGAATTTTTGGTATTTCTAAGAAGTATTGTGTGGGTGTTTTGCTTTGGATTGTATTTAGTCTGTAAATTGTTTTGGGTAGGAATATCATTTTTGCAATATTAATTCTATTGATACACCAACACAGACTGTCTTTCCATTTTCTAGATTGAATCTTTCATTATAGAGATGTTCACCTTATTGGTTCTATTTATTCCAAGATATTTTCATTGTTTGAGGTTATTATTAATATAAGTAGGCCCATTATCTTTCAATGTTGAATAGAAAGTCCATGAATTTTTTCCTTCTTAAATTTGTACCTTGTCTCTTTCAAAGTATTTATTATTTTTCCAAGAAGCTTTCTAATGAAACATTTAAGTTTCTCTGTGTATAGAATATCACATAAAAATAGGAATAATTTAATTTCTTTTTCTGTTTGTATCAATTTATTTATTTTTTTTACTTGCTTTGTAGCTCTGCCTGCTTCTTCAGCACTTTATTGAAAAGGAGTAGGGATCATCGACATCCCTGTCTTATTACTGATATTAGTAGGATTTCCTTAAGCTCTTCTCCATTTAGGGTGATGTTGACTGTGGGTTTATTATATGCAGATTTTATTATGTTGGGATACAGTTGCACAATCCTTACTATCCCTGATAATTTTTATTATGAAAGCATGTTGAATATTCTCAAATAATTCATCTACATTTATTAATATTATCGTATATTTTAAAGTCAGTTTAAATTATTTCTTCTATTAATTGATTTTTATATGTCAAACCTTCCCTGTATTTTTAGGTTAAAGCCCACTTGATTGTGAGGAATGGTATTGCTAAACTATTCCTGTATTAAATTATTAGTATTTTACTGAAATTATTTTTTGCATCTATTCTTTATATTGGTTTACAGTTTTGGTTTTGGTTGTTGTGGTGTTTTAACTCTGTGCAGGTAGAAGAGCAATACTAGCATAACAGAATGAGCATGAGTGATCCCTCTACTTCTATTTTGTTAATAATTTGAATGTTGAATTATGTTATCTTTTACAAGTTTTGCAGTATTCTGCTTTGAATCTATCTTTGCATGATCACTATTTAGTCAGAACACTTTTTGTTACAGTTTCAGTCAATTCCCATTTTATGGGTTTCCTTAGGTTGTTTACTTACATTTGGTATTAGCTTGGCAGCTTGAATAAATCAAGAAATACAATGATTTTTTGGTCCTATGTAACAGTTGTAACTGCTTTTAACCAATGAGCCTTACTGACAGTTTCTGAATCATACTATTAAGTATTATTTTTAATGAACATTTAAACATTTTCACGCTTACTTTTATTAATGAAGGACTAGACACTAAATTTATTAAAATTGCACATGAAATAGGCATAATTCATGTGAATTATATTATTGTTATAATTATTTTGACTATCTACTGTTAAACATGCATATGTACAAACACAAAAACTGAAACACACACACACACACACACACACACACTTTTATTCCATTAAAAAAATAGCTGGAACTTAAAATACAGGATAATTTTACTTTCCTCAAAGAGAGATTTTTGAAAAAAGGATTTATAAGAAAATACACAATTTATTTTTATTCTGCTCTTGGGAACCACACTGTTCTCTTCCCTCTACGGTACAGCAAGGATGTTCTAGTTTAAAGGGCACTGCTTATGTGTTGTCTATTTAAACTTCATGTAAAAAAAAACGGTTTCATTACTTCAGTAGCTGAGAACAGAATGGCAAGGCTACAATGATTTCACCATTAAGGAGACCAAGGCTGCAAAGGAACCATAACTTCATTAAGCTTAAGCAAGCACATTGCCATTATGTCTAGCCCATCTGTCTTTTTGTCATAAGCTAATCAAGGATGTAAAAACAATCATAATAGAAATTTCTTTTAGTACAGTGTACAAGCTAAGATCTTGAATTCCAGATGCTGGTATTTTAAATACTATGGACTCTATGTGTAACATAGACATATAATTTAATGTCTCTAGGCTTCAACTTTCTCCTTTGGAGAATAAAAATAAACATCATTCCTGCTCCTTTCATTTGAAGTTATCAGTAATAAAATATAACACGTAATGTTATCTATTATCAGGTAAATAATAAGTTGAGTGAAATTTATAATATTATTGAAAGAATTAGAATATAAGAACAGAAGATGAAAATATGTAGTCAGAAGGATACTAACATATCATTAAATTTCGAAATGATAACATTGCTATAGGAAACTAGGAAAAGTCATCTTGAGGTCTTATTTGCTCCTTTGTTGTATGCATGTTTGGGGTGTGTGTGTGTGTGTGTGTGTGTGTGTGTGTGTGTGTGTGTGTGTGTGCACGCGCCTGTGCGTATGAGCAGGTGTTTTCATGTACACATTGGTGGGGGTAAGAAAGGGATGTGTGTTCTGATCTATTGTTCTCAACCTAGTTTATTTGAGATAGGGTCTCTCATTGAACATAGATTTCATTGTTCCAGCTAATTCTTCTCAACCAATAGATGTTGAGGTGACTGAGACAGTCCAGCTTTCATGCCTCAAAACACTTGCTCTTTCTTTTTTCCCCATATTTAAATTTTTATTTTATTTTAAATTATATATATATGTATATTATTACACATATATACAATAAACTACCTACAGCAGGCAGAACTATGAAACAATCAAGATTATATACCTATTACATTCATAGTGTTTTCACTATTTGCATTTGGCAGTCTTGAAGAAAACATTTTTCCTATCTTGGTGTATCAAAAATTCTGAATGTAAATCAGTATCTACCATATCTCATCATTATCAACTTAAAATATCTATATCTGTATCTAAAAACATCTAGATTTAAAACATCTTAAGCCTTAAACAAACCCCTAAGCTCTATTGTAAAACTAAACTCCAAGGATTCACCTTCCCAGCTGTAAATGCAAATTTTAATATATTGATGCTTTAATGGTAAATATCATGGTGTTATTATGATATGGCAAAGTGCACAAATGGTATTTTAAAAAAGAACACTAACTAACTAAAGTGTTTACTAACAAGATTTTGCTTGGAATTATCTTAAATGAAATGAGTTACTTGATGAGTATGTACTACTAATTTTATACATTATAATGACCACAATTTATGTTACTTCATGAATTCCAAAAAAAAAAATGAAAGGAAATAAAACAATAACAGATAAATTATATTTTTAATTAAATACTAAGAGAAATATGGGCTTTATTCTATCCTAAATTACATGCAAAAATATATCCTAAGCGACTACTTGCATTTGTTTGAATGAATATGTGTATACACACACACACACACACACACACACACACACACAATTTCCTACATAGTTTTGGTATACAATATACAACCATATATTTAATATGCTAGTGGCAACACACTACTCCTAATTTTAATATAATCACCTACTTTGGTGCATATCAATAAAGAAATAGATAAAGAAAGTTATTATTCATAGAATGGAGTATTAGGCATAAAAAGAACGCAAACTTTTCATTTCTGAAAAATAATAGAACTGAAAAATATCAGACAATGTACTCATGGATTTATTTACTTCATTTAAAATTTTGTAACAGAAAAAGAAAGTTGACATGTATGATTGAATTGAAAATTTACTAAAATGAAAAATGGAAATTCTGGTGTGAGAAAATTAAGTAAACATCCATGCAGTGGTATAGACTTACATATGTGTGTGCTGGGTGGTAACAATTGTGTTTACTAATGCTATGGAGATCGTTCAAGTATGAAGTACCTAGAAAGGAGAGAAATCAATAATTCCTTTATGGGATTTAAAATGGAATCAAATTAGTGAATATGGCTTTTAAAGTTTTGGGTTATTGGCTAGATGATGACTCAGTATAAACTTATTTGTTTTTCTAGAACCAAGGAAATATAGTTCTACTAAACAGAGTTTTGAATGAGGGATTTTATATAAATCATTTTTATTTAGTATCATTTATATGCTAAAAGAAAAAAATGTATTAACATTTTATCAGTATCTTATAAATAAAGGAGTAATTTCGTTCTGTAATAAGGACCAGTAGTGTCAGGATGATATAACCATATTAACAGGCATAGTTAAGAGTAAGATGATGCTGCAGAAACTTTCATTCTTATGAAGTATCATTTATTGTACATAAAATTATGTGCAGAATTTCTTACTTGTGTATATAAAATGATTTCTTTACAAAATACCAAATAAAGCTCAAATATATATTTTACTGAATAAATCATGACTATTTGCCATGTTGCTTTCCCTAGTCATTGAAAACTTCACTAAATAGACTTACCTACTAATTGAATCTTCAAATTGGAATTCCATTATATTCTCTTTTGCATGATTTTTGTTCTGTCTACTTTGTTATGGTATGTGTGTGTATGTGTGCGTGTGCATGCATGTGTGTGTTTGCGTATACTAGAAGGAAGGAGAGAGAGTAGTCAACTGTATTACATAAAAAATAAAAGTTCAATGTTTGCATTTCAAAAATTTTAAGCAAAATAGTAGTCCTTCATCAGCATAAACAAAGAAATCAATTCTATAGATTTATCCTCTGTGTTAGCTTTTATTTTAATTCTACCTTCATCATGTTATTTTTTGCTACATATTTTAGGGTAGTATAACTTGGATAGCTTATATTTAAAGAATAGTAATGAAAATCTGTTCACTAACTCTAGAATGGCATGTAGTGTTCTCCTTGGATATGTCAAGTGAGTAGAATCAACAGTCTGATTCTATACTGTTACATATATACCTAATACAAAATACAATACCAATACTAATACAAAACGTATTTAATTTAAATGCAGAAATCTTTTGGGGTTAGTTTTATAAAGCAATGTTTGTTTCTCTTAGCTTCTGTCTTTCTTTTCCTGCCTCTTAGTTTCTTTCTTAATCTGGCTATCACACAAATAATTGATTTTCTTTTATAATACAAGTCTTCACAACACAATCTTGAGCAACTTGAGTCTGTTCTTAACCCTCTATGATATTTTGTCTTAATCCCAGCAAAGGTCGCAAAGATACTTGCTTAGCTTTACTCAGTTACAACTGCTTCCTCTTGCTCTTCCTTGGACTTCTAATCAGGGTTGAATCTCCTATCTCCTCTTCCCCTGGTGGGCAGGAAGTCCAGCCCTATCCTCTCCCCTGCTCATCAATTGGCTATAAGCTGCTTTATTGACATAACAGGAGAAAAAATGGGGAGCAGAGTTTCCACAACACTTAGACAGGAAATCAGAATTTAAACTACACAATAAGTATATGCCTGCAAAAGTTCAAGTTAAATGAAAAAAGAGTTTTTCTACAAAACCACAAATGGAGAAAATATAGAAAATTATTTCTTAATTACTAAAAATAAAACAAGAATATTTCATCCATAAGTTTTAAAGCATCACCGAAGCTGTACACATACAAAGAACATTTAATTCTACTAAAGCAAGACCATCCAAGTTACCTTTACTAACTATTATGTCTCGTCCCACTTCTTATGTCTCACTTAAAGCAGTTAGAGACATGAATGGAGACGTTGCATACAGACGTTTTCTAGATCATCTATTTTTACTATGGTGAAATTAAAGATGAGGTTATGCCAGTATTTAAAAGTCTTGCAAAGAAATATATTCCATGAAAATTAAGCAAGCACATAAAATGGACAGTAAATTTTTAAATAATAGGGTCTTTAGGTGCTTCACTATAGTGTTTGTTATATAAATAGCTAATGGGTCCCAATTCAATAAAAATGAATGTATATTGTCTCTGACAACTTGCATGCCTTATATGCACACGCACACACACACACACGTATGTATGTACGTATATGTGTGTGTGATTGTGTGTTTACCTATACATACACACATACACATATGCTAATAGACAAATATAGATATATGTACAAATATATACAAATTATCATCATTTCTACATGAAAGTAATTTATTTTTGAAAGCAGTAGAATGCAACTTATCCTACTCAGTTGTTTGAATGTACTAGTTATCATATTAGCAACTATGTAAATTCCTACACTTATAGTATTTTAGAGATTAATAAGAAATAAGAGGGGTTCTTAAATGATTTTCATTAAAAAAAAAGTTTACATAGCCTCAGTATCTTTCTGGAACAACAGAGCAAGAATTTCTATGGTCTATCATGATCAAAGGATCTTGAAAAAGTAATAGATTTGCGTCAGTGAAATCTAAAGAGTATAAAGATCTGGAAATATGAAAAGTTTGTATTTCCATCACTACTTTCAAATCAACATAGATCACTATAAGTTTATTAAAAACTGCATTCATGTTGTTTATTCATATACGCATAGGAATATAGAAGTTGGTAGCAATAGAGCAAGAATAAAGTAAGAGGTCAAGATGAGATTAAAAAGTACACTATAGAAAAGTTAGCATTATATGAAATAATTTAAACCAGTGAGAATAAAATACAATGGTGAAATAAAATTAACGAATTTTAATAAAATTTCATGTAATTTTTGTTTCTTTTTATTACCTTTCTCAAATAATAGAGATTAATTATATGACTTTTAAATTAAGCAAAACATCACAACTCCTCTATAATTACAGAATGCCATGAACTTTTTTTAAAAAAAAATCTAGAATCGATGTTTTATTTAAACATCATATGTCAAACACAGTAATTTTCATGATATAAGTTTGTATCTTGAGTATCAATTTCTAGTTGATCATTATATCCTACAAGCAGAGCTTACATTTTTTATTTCATTTATTTTATTGAAATGTGTATCTCCTTGAATTTAGTTGAGAAAATGAGTTTCATGTAAATCAAGTTCTTCATGGATACTTGTCCTGTACTTTAATCAGGCCAAGTACTTTGGCATTTCTGTGCTGGTAATTGCACCACAATAATGTTTAATGTGTTGGACTATTTAAACAAGTGTCAAGTTAGTTTTTTAGAATCCAATATGAATGTCGAATGGTTTAAAAACAAATTAACTTCTATAAATATACGTTTTTCTTGATGTTTTGACTAATAAAAATAATGATGGTATATTTATGATTTAGAGAGTGAATGAATTATAGTTCCAAGCATGTTGTTTGCGCAGCTATGACTGTGTGTGTAGTGCCAACTGTCTAAGCCTTATCTACTGCCTTTAATGCTGATGCTACACTCTCGTCTGGTCACCAATCCCGTGTTATGTTTATTTATGAATAACACAGCATACATCATTATTGAACTAAATATCCAGAGTTTTGCTTTCTTTTCTTGCTCTAGATTCATATAAATTGAATTTCCTTTTGCACAATGAATCTCTTTGTAAGGTAGACATCATTGTGGTTTATAAAATGAGCTCATTATCATACCCTTCTATACATCTGTTTCTTCAAGTGAATTGTAATAGATTTCTTGTGGAAATTTATAATCTGCCTTTGATTAAACAAACATTGTATTCCATATTAACTCTTGGTCTCATATGAAGATCTAATTTTTTCAAAAAGTGCCATTAACTTGAATGTCAATAAAATATTAATTATTAAGCTGTACACAGAAATAATCATATTAAAAGGATATATTCATTAAATCTCTTCACTATGAACTATGCAGAAGAAGAGGCAGAAAACGTGCATGCAAGAACCAGAGTGGAAGAAAATCACCAAGAAAACACAGCCCTCTAAATCAATGTGTTCACAGCTCATATGAATTCAGAGCCTGGGGCAGGACATACAGGGCCTGCATAGATCTGTACCAGGTCATGTGTACATATATTATGGCTTTAGTTTAATGTTTTAATGAGATTTCTGATTGTACAAATGTGTACACAGACACATTCATGCACACATGTGCATACACACACACACACACACATACTAAATAAAAAAAACCTATGTAGGTTGATATACTCAGCATCACACTGTTGAAGAAAATTTATTTTTCTTCTTTCAACAGCTATCAATTGCAATCTTGACTAGGTGTGGATCTTTTGTCCACTTCTAGAACTTTGTTTTCCTCGAACTTGTGCAAGTATTACTCAAGGTACCATTGTCCCTGAGTACGTATGTGTATCATCCTCTCCTCTGTCTGGAAAATTCTCTGTACTTATGGTTGTCTCTGATTTCTGACCTCTGACTAACAATCATTCTGACTCCTCTTCTAAAGGATCACCATAGCTTGATAAGAGGGCTATGATGTGGGCATCCTATTTAGGGATGAGCTTTCCAAAGTTTCTACTCTCTGCACATATTTAATTATTAGTTTCTGTTATAATTAACACTGAAAGTTTCATTTCATGTTCAACATAGATGGTTCTCTGATAAGGATGTACTGATGTACAATGTATGGTTATCACAAAATGCTATTAGGTGTCATTCCGTTCTTCTATTGATTTAGCAGAATAATAGTAGAGTTTTTCCCTAGTGCCCATACCTATCTAATTTCAGATTTTGGACCCATTAACAATAAGAAATGTGTGTTGCATCTGAAGAAGTAGATCTTAAATTCAATCAAAATGTAGTTATGATCCAATATAATGGCTCAGATCACACAGCACTTCTGATCAGCTGCATGTTGACCTAAAGATCAAATTTAGATCTACAAAGCACCAGTGCTGCTGATTCCCTTGTGAGAGGGATCCACATTGTGTGGAGCACGGGTGCATCCAAACACTGGCCACCCAGCTAACCCACATCTTGAGAAAGACTGTGGGACACCCATGAAGTTTTGGGCTCTCATCACCCATCTGCTGCTTACTGGATATGTGACAAAGAGCAAACAGAAAGAGCTGAGTCCCAGTGTTGGCTACAATCCTTATTAGCGGCCATCCTAAGAACAGCTTCCAGCTGGATCTCTCTCAACCCCACAGCTGCTTACTGGCCTAGCCCATCTGTATCAGAGTAGATAGAGCCCTGCCATCTGGAAAAGGCCTGTGGAGCACGAGAGCAGCTTTTGGACTCCACTCTCTCCCAGGCCTCCAGCTACTTACCAGCCTGGCCTATCTGTGACACAAAGCATACAGGCAGAACTGAATCCAGGTGTAGGCCACACTCAATATTAGCTGCCATCCTACTAGAAGCCTCAGGCTCTGATCTCTGTCTCTGGTCTCTGGTCTCTGATGCCTACTGGTCTGACACAGCTAGGATGGAGAGCGGACAGGTCAAGTAAAGACCTGCCCTCGCACACTCCACTTTAGTTGCCATCCTGAAAGCAGCTTCCAGCTCAGATCACTTCCCATGCTCCTGAAGGCTAATGGTCTGATGTAGCTAGGCCACAGAGCAGACAGGCAGAGCTCAGTCCTTTGGAGGCCAAAATCCACATTAGTTACCATGCCATGAGCAGCTTTTTGTTTGAATTTATCTCTGTTCACCGACAGCTTATTGGCCTGGCTCATCTAGGTAACAGAGCAGACAGGCAGAGCACAGACCAGCGTAGGCCACACTCCACTTTACATGCCATTAGTTGAGCAGCCTTAGCATGGATCTATCTCAGCTGGCCAGGTGCTTACTGGCCTAGCCCATCTGGGACACAGAACAGATAAGCAGAGAATTCATATTTAAGAATATTCTTCACACACACGCTCCCCACCACCCCCACACACACACGGGAAAGATGTTTTCTTCAAGGATGCCAAATACAAATAGCCAAAGCATTATGAATGTAACATTTATATAATTCCTGATTGTTTTGTGGTTCTTCTTGCTTTAGGTACTTTATTGTGTGTGTGTGTGTGTGTGTGTGTGTGTGTGTGTGTGTGTGTGTGTGTAATATATATGCAATAATATAAATGTATATATAAAAATGTTTCATAAAATTTGTTTTAAAAGGTAGGTATATACTCATAACATTTGTGACAGTATTGCACGAGTGGAAATATTTGTAGACTGGTGAATAGTGTTGTTCACAGTGTTTGTAGTTTTGTGGGATTGATGATTAATGCTTACTCTGGTAGCTTGTACAGTGCTTTTCAACACTGTGAAGTATAGTGAGTATAGAGGAATATTCAGTTTGAACAGCAGCTCCATCACTTCACTTATTTGGTGAAATAAGTAAGTCATGTTTTCAGTAAGACTTTTTTTTTTTTTTTACCGACTTTGGGTCATAAATGGACAATGAACAGAAAAGAGGAAAAGGGGAAGAGAGAGACAGGTGAAGAGTAATAGAGACAGAAACAGAAGGTGAAAAAGAGACAGAGAACAGACAGACAGAGGGGAAAAAGGAGAGAGGGAGAAATCACAGAACAGATAGGTAAAAGAGGGAACCTTTATTTTTAATATTTTTGAGAATGAAATTGCTGTCTGGATGGGTTGGCTAACTAATAGTGCCGGCAGCACTTGTGATATATGGATGACATCTGTGGAACCCTTTGACTAATAAGTCAAAAAGATGTAACCCATTTTTGATACTTGAGATTATATTTGGCATAAGAGCTCTACTTGTATTGTTTTCCTTTCCCATTAATTGGCTACTCCACTTAAATTCCTCTGCTTTGTGTATTTGTTTTAGAATGCTTCTACATTACTATATTTCCATATGAATTTTCAAAAGACTTACAATGTTATTTATTCCCAACCACTTTGCTCTCCTCTACCAAACTGTGTCTTTACATTTGCTTGACTGGAATTAGATATCACTATACATTCCTGATAAAGTGAACACCAAAGCACATGGAATTTATGCAATATACCTACTTTACCCTTGTGAAAACTTAAACGTACTTATTAATAATTGAATTCATTTGTATTTTAAATATATAATTAGTTGCACATATATCTGTACACTTTATATTCATTGAGAGACAAAAGGCCTTGAAATGTTTACATACTTATATTGCTGTAGTTTATTATTATTTAAATACACTATTGTAAAAGAAGTGAGAAAATACATGTGTTTATAGGTTATAAAATGTTTACCAGTATAAGACTCAAAAATCAAACATTCAATACAGTGATCGCCCTGAAGTTTTATTCTCCATAATTTTAAACAATGCATTTGATTGTAATTATTACCACTCTTCAAACTCTTCTCAGATATACACACTTCCTTTATGTACCCACACAATTTTGTTTCCCTTTCAGGAAATTAAACCCTTTAAAGCTATTTTGTTGTCAAAATATTCTCAAACATGTGACCTTCAACTGGTACCAGTGTAAGTCAGTGTAAGGTCAGTGTAAACTCACCTTCTCTCTTTTCTTTCAGTAAAGTTGCTGGTAGCTCCTAGTTTAACCATATAATTTTTATCCCATTCTATTTTCTCTGTTGGTATGTAGCTGTTTTGTGCTTGTCCTGGTTTTACACATGCTGTTGCCACCACTGTGAATTCCACTGTGTCCAGAAAATACTGTTTCCTTATAGTTATCTACCAACTATGGCTCTTAAATGCTTATCCCTCCTCTTCTAAGATAACATTAACCCTGAACCATATGAATAAATAATGAGGTAAATAAATAATTTTGTATGTAGTTTCCATTTAGAGCTAAGCATTTTTTTAAGGATGCAAATTTTAATTCCTAGATCAACAAGAAAATTGAGATAACAAATTAAGTACTTTATTTTTTAAATTTTTTTTTATTAATTTATTCTTGTTACATCTCTATGGTTATCCCATTCCTTGTATCCTCCCATTCTTCCCTCCCTCCCATTTTCCCATTACTCTCCTCCCCTATGACTGTGACTAAGGGGGACCTTCTCCCCCTGTATATGCTCATAGGGTATCAAATCTCTTCTTGGTCACCTGCTGTCCTTCCTCTGAGTGCCACCAGGTCTCCCCGTCCAGGGGACATGGTCAAATGGGAGGCGCCAGAGTACGTGTGAAAGTCATACCCCACTCACTCTCCAGCATTTTTTAGTTTCTTATTTTGTATATTTTGTGAACTCATGTTTTTTGTTTTATACATTATCTACGACAAATAGATTTGTATGAGGCTTGAAAGATGTACTAATTTGTGGGTATTATAGTAAATCATTAGGGTCCATTTAATACAGTTCTTATTTAGTAGTATAATAGTAGTTGGTTTTTCCTAAGGCTTAGGCCCAGTCTAGCTATAGGTTGTTTGCTGGATAATGGTGCCATGTTCAGGGGAGTTTTGTCTTGTGGAGTGAAACCTAATTTCAATTAGAAAGTGGTTATTTATGCCCATGAAGTTTCTTCCCATATTTCATCAGTAGGCATGTTTTAGTTACAATTCTAGTTGAGGTGTTTGTAATAGGAAAGATTGGTGTTTACATTTTTTTTTCTTGGGGTATGCATAGCATCTTCCAGTGCTACGAAAATACCTAGTGGGATGAAGGTTCTAGCTTTATTATTTTCATGAACTATGACTCAATTATGTGGTGTTTTTCACATTAGAGTTTTTCTTTAATGTTTGGGGATCCTATGCAAACTCAGTGGCCAAGTGCTCTAAATGAAGTAACCAATTCCTGGGACTTGATATTTTATTCTTTAGTCGTTTGTGTCTAGTAGAGGTGTTGATTCAAAAGGTCATTTGCAGGACACCTGTAGTGGTTAATGAACTATTGAGGCATCTCTGACAGGGATGCTCTTAAGGGAAAATGATGTGTAATACTAAGTTGGTGGAAGAGAGAGCAGCATAAAAGGCATATGATGAGGGATAAATAGTTGCAAAAAACTATTTAAAAATTCTTAAGAAAACCAACTACTGTTTAACCATCCAATAATATATATTTATACATATGCAAAAGTAGTTAAACACATTTCCCTAGTTAGGACAATACATCTCCTACTAGACACTATATGGGAACAATAGTGGAAGTCTATATCTAAATTGTTGGAAAAGATGAGTATAATATAGTGAATATACAATCTCATATAAATTTCTCAATGAGATAATAAAAACATTTAAAAGATAAATAAAGAGCTCAGAATTTTTAACTGAAGAGACATATATTTGTTGTTTTTCTATCTATGCAAAAAATGAATAATTTTACCCACCTGATCTTATGAATTATTGTATATATTTTAAGTATAAGGAAACTTCTGAGTAGCATGAAATATATTCTCAAATTAGTAATAATTTGGATCTTTAATTGCTAGAAATTTCAACAACTTTTTAGATTGGTTTTAGTTAGTTTGATTTCTCCTGTTGGGAACTCCTTATACAAACCCACAGATCAAATTTTAAATAGGTTTCTTGATTCCATGACTATTTTTATTTTAGTATTTTGTATATTCTGGACATAATCCTCTATCAAATGAACATCTGGTAAAGTTCTCTTCCTTCTGGGGGCTTTCTCTTCACTCCATAGATTACTTCCTTAGCTGTACAGAAAAATTTTAATTTTATAAGGTATCATTTGTCAACATTGGCCATAATTCCCTAATGTATGTATAGTGCCAACATTGAATGTACTCAGCAGATCACATTTGTATATACATGTGTGAATGTATGCATATAATAAAATATATTTTAACAGAGTGTATCAATGTTAGAGGGATTTGGGGAACAGAGGAAGAGATGAGGATTGAGGAAAAGCAGGGAATAATATAAAGAGAGTATGTATATATTAAATTCTCAAAAACTGAATTGTAAAAAATAAATTGATTTTATTGGATATAAACTATCATATGACACATTGAGTGGTGTCTGGTGCATATCATGAAAGTACCACATAAATATGAAATAAACGATTTAAAGAACATTTGATGAAACCCAATACTTATGACCCAGGGAAATTTCTAAATATTGTTTCAATGTAAAATAGATAAGAGAAATCAGGAGAAACCTGACGGAACCAGAAAAGATAGCAGGGAGAAATAAAAATGAAAGTTAGAGAGCAAAAAGAAAAGAAATGAAGGTATTACAGAATGCATTTTGTTTTGTTAAGAAATTACTGTTATAAATAGAAATTGTTCAACCTGATTTCTTTTCCCAGTTGGAAGACAAAAGGATTCTTATGTCAATTTCAAATTGAAATTCTCTTTTAATTCTTCAAACAGTTGGTAACCTGAATGCTTGCAATTTGAATAAAAAGTAGAATGACTCCCAAGGAAAGATTGTGTTTTTAAAATTCAGGTCTTTCAAATGGGAATTGGAGATCAGTTCTCTGTTTGTGCAAAGCATTGCCTGCTGTTTTCATTAAACAGTAACTGTGCTTTTTTTGAACCTTTGCCCCATAAAAATAGAGAGGAAAAGAAAAAGATCAAATAGATTCAAGTCAAACAGTTGGAGGGCTTTTCTTTTTGTAGAGCTGTTGTATTTTACTAAAATGTCAAGCACTTAAATGCAGATGGTTTATAGTCAGTGTTATTTTTAAAGTGACATTCCTTGCATTTGAGCTGTTTCTGGTGAAAGTGATTCACATTCCCAAACCCTCAGGAGCAGAAAACTCAGCTTGGAATCATAGAACAGTAAAAGCACCTGGCTGAGCCAAAGGATGCTACCCTGCAAACAGATCTTTGTGGGTTTCTTTATTGATGCCTTAGAAATAGCTTAATAAACTGTGTCTAACAAAGAAATAACATAGACACACCCCTCCAATGAAGCAAGCGTTCCAACAATGGCATTTAAGGTAGCCTTTCTTATTAATGAATCTGCAAGAATACTGGCAAAATTCCTCTCATATCAACATTGGTCTCATTTTCAGTGGTGAATTTCAGCCCATTTTATGTGACTCATAATAAATATATAATTTGGAGGTTGAGGAGATGGGGAGGCAGAAAGGGAGTGATCCTTAGGATTGCTTATCAGAGAATTGAGCTCAATGAACAAACTCCAGGGTCAGTGACACTCTCTAAAGAATAATCTCTGCAGCTATTGAGGAAGATATATGACATTAATGTCATTTTGTCTTCATAAGACAGGTAGCATCGTTCTCTTGGATCTTTATACAATTGATATTCTTAAATTTCAGATTTCCACATTCAAAAGCTAATTACTTTTGGAAGGTTCCAAGCTGAAATGCCATCAAAATTTTGGTAAAGTCTTTAACACACAATTTTTGGGAACACATAATCATTAAATCATTAAACGATGAATGTGCTTCCGCACACACACACACACACACACACACACACACACACACACACACACACATACACACACACACACACTCACACACACACACACACACATACACACACACATACACTCACACACATACACTCACACATACACACACAGACATACACACACATACACACACACACATACACACATACACACACACACAAACACACACATACACACATACACACACACACACATACACACACACACACTGCACCCATAGATTTATGCTATATATAGCACTCAAATCCCTTAAAGATAAACCAAGAAAAATACTTCCTATTTTAGTCAACAGGAACAAACTGCTTATTTGAAACAGAATGAGGTTATTTGAGTAAAGTATTGCAAATGCATCATATAGGATTTTAGCAAATTATTTGTGAAAAAAATGTTTAGGAATTTAATTTAAAGATCCTATAACTACTTTGATAGAAGATTAAATTCTTATGAAATCTGAAGCCTTAAACAATATTCAAGGGACCAAACTGTTTAAACATCCCTTTTGGGATCTCAGGCATCTCTAGAAAAGTTGTGCACAGTACATGTTTCAAATTATTGTGGAAAAAAATCAGTATCCATGGAATAGATAATATGTTAGCTAATAAAAAGTTCTTCTTTGGTAATCAAATAGTTATGATCAATTACTAAATTAATTTTACTAGATTATAAATATTCAATATTTATGACCTTCTCACATCTACCCTATGTGGAAGCCTATTTTCATATTAATTTTCTGATTAGTGGTCTATTTAGGGTAGATAAGCTCACCCCTTCACAAAACCATGCGACATTATATGTATTCTTAGAAATATTTATATTTGTAAATTAAATTGCTGAAACAGTTTTCAAATTACCCAGTGAATCACATGTAATTTTAGACTGTATCTAATTCTAAATTAAAATTTTTTATCCTAGCAATGATATTGTCTAAAAAGTATGATTTGTGGTTAAAAACAGAAGTGTATTTTTAAAGAAAATAAATAAATAGGAATTTGTGGTTTTGTTTTATTTTTTAACTCAGAAGTAATGTCATTTACTGCAGATTGTTTTGTTGCCTAGCACTCCAAAGACCTTTTTAAGACCTTTTTATTTCTGAAATACAGAGAAAGAGAGAGAGAGAGAGAGAGAGTTAGAATCCAATTTCCGTAGTAAAATTCTTGGTTACATATATGAACTTCATTAAAATTATACAATACTAGATAGTTATAATAAAAAATACTAAAATGTAGATTATATATTACAGGAAAACATACATTAGAAATTGTGTTAACACTGTTAGATGAAGGCAGTACTGTAGTCAACTGATGAGAAACCTGTTTAATACTACTAATTAATCTTTACATTTCATATTGATTTCCACGATAACTGCAATGGTTTGCATGTCTTCTATTAGTGAGTATAGGATTCTATTTCCACATTTCTCTGCCAGCAGTTGTCATCCTTTATTTTCATTACGTCATCATGACATGATTGGTGTGAAGTGCAATGCCAACGCAGTTTTAAATTACAGTTTTCTATGAATTTTGAGTAGTTTTTTCAAAAGTACAGTGTCTGTTGTGTTTCTTCCTATTCAGTTTTGTTGTTTTTGTGTTCTGTTTTTGGCATATCTATAATATATTTGTAGGAGTAAGGCTTTTAATTTTATTTATTATGTAATCCATATGTTAATCACCTATTTAATATATAGTTGAGATTTTTCCCAATTTTTGGTCTGTTTCTTTACTCATGGTGGCTTATTTACTATATGAAAACTGTTGACAAATAAATAATTTTATTTATTGGTTGGCAAAATTGTGTAGCTAGAAGGTGGCCTTTGACTTCTCTCCAGGACCACATCTGCTTGCATGTAACCATATTTTCTGCCTTGCCTATAATGGACTAAACCTCTGAAAGTGAAAGCAAGTACCAATTAATTGTTCTGCTTTATAAAAGTGGCTGCAGAACTTCGTATCCTCGTGCAGAGGTTCCCCCAGTGTAGAGAGAATATCTTCCGTATTGTGTGGATGCAACACCTGTCAAAAAGGAAAAAAAGAGCTACAGCCTATGGAAAAGAGCAGTATGGAAGGTAAGATCTGAACAGAGGAAAGCAGCAGTGTAGCCCAATGCAGATGAGTACAATGGGTTGTCTAAATTTTGAGCGAGTCAAAGAAGAGCTGAGGTACTTGCAAATATATTTTGAGTCTCATGACTTATTATACCTGGAGCTTAGGGCCAGGAGTATAAGCATACACCCTTTAAAGGTGGTACCTGCTGTGATAGGCATATAAGCCAAACTCATCTAAAAATCCAAGCTTAAACCACAAGATTCAGGTATTAATCCAAGAGTTCCAGACACAGGCGCTGGACGAGAAAGCCAGGCAAGACCCCTTTAAGAATTGTGGTGGGCTGAGCCTCTATATGAAAATAGCTCTGAAACTGCATAAAGCATGAATGTCTATGCATAGCCAATGCATCTTGTTGGCTACAAAGTCCTCAGGATTTATGCCATTCTCTTATGTAGCATAGATTAAAATTAGTATTACATTTCAACTATCTAATAAAGAAGATTGGTATCTTTCATGTACCTAAACAAAGTGCATAAATTCATCTTCAATTGATCTGTGCAGTGTGCACAGTCCATATATGTGTTATTATAGAACTGAATATTACTTTTGAGAGTCTATATATTTACAGAACAAAAGATAAAACACCAAAAGAATGTGGACTGCCTTGACAAGACTCACTCTCCAGGATGCTGAAATGCTGAAACACATTTATTCCAGCATCCTGCTTGATCCAGCTTTAGACTGCTTCAGTTTTAATTTCATTAAAACCTGCTTCAAGCACAAATTCAAAGCCACTAGCACAAACTGGCCACCATCATATACTGTACTAGTTATCAACTAAATGTCTTTTGTAGTGGACTTTGATTTTGGAAAACACACAATTCAATTAAGCATAAATACATCTTTTCATGTATTCACATCATTTCCTGCTGATACATAATTTGGATGTGGTTGGAACATGTACTATTACTCTTGGTAGAATTCTAGGAAACAACTTTAATTTTTACATATTACCAGGTCTGTGTGACATCTGTTTTTGATTCATATCATCTTCAGCCATTATTTTCTCATAATTAATTGTTAATAAGCATATGGAGTGAAGTCAAGTGGCCTTTCTTGTAGTTTTACCAAAATGATTGAACTTCAAGGCTAAAAGGAAGCCTAATGTGTAACATTATTAAATAGGTTTATCTTAGTGAGATTTGTGATGCTAACATTTTGGTCTTAATATTTCTATTAATGAAACATTTTTCTAATTTAGTTATACTTCTAATGCTATGGATTTAATGAGAAATTGCACATTTCTCACTTTGTATTTACATTGTTTGATGCTGTGCATTATTGACTGTCAGTTATAGCTATTTTTCTGACACTTAGCTATATAACTCATGTTACTTTTTAATTCTACAAAATTCATACATTTTTCACAACAGCTTGCTTTTTATTACATATCAAATTATTGATATAATCTTAAACTTTCATTATATAGTAAAAGATATACTTAACTTTAAAATCTATGTGTATCTAAAAACATGAGTTGCTAATGAACAGAAGTAAAACTTTATGATAATAATAAAAAATATTGTTATTTTTTTTTCTTCAGAGATGTACTGAATTCTAACTAAAAATAAATGTATAATTGGGTTAAACAACCGAGAAGTTTGGAATTTGAATTTGTAGCACAATTCAGAGTTCCAAAATTATAATTTGCCTACTTTGTTAAGAAATTCCTATATGGACAAAGTGATATATAATCAAAGCCACATAATCATTTATATATTCCAGTTCCCCATATCCCACTTCCACCAATGTTTCCTATGCCAGTTTCATGGATCTTTTCATTTTACTTTTTGGTTAAAAACTAAGTTCAATTAATACTATCTATGTATGCATAGATGTAGTGACATCCATGAAAGCATTGGACATTTGTCTTAGGCACACTTTCAAGAAGAATACTTTTTTGCCACAGAAATGACCAAAAGCCAATATATACTCACGTAAGGATGAAAACTGAAGATCTCCAATGCCAGAATTGTGCCCACTTTGCTCTTGTGCTCTATTTTGCAGGAAACCACAGCTACTTTGTGTTTAATAGTTCAAAGGCCATGTCATGTTCAGTCTCAGCACTCCTACTTGTCTTCTAGCTCTTAATTTCTTTCCATCTCCTCTTCCTTCAGCCTTGACAAGAGAGGGAGGGGGGGAAATATTTATAAAGATATCATGATTAAAGTTGAAACTCACTTTCTTAGAAAATAATAATTTGAGGGGCAGCTGTAATCAATTAAAGTATGGTTACAGGGATTAGCTTAGATTTAAATAAACTGAATTGTATCCTTGTAAGAACTAGAAAGTTTTAATACAGAAACACAAAACAGGAATATAGTGATGTTAAACTGGCTTCTGCTTTGATTATTTTCCAACTGATTCTCCAGAAATATAAGATAGCACAATTGTCATTGAAAGCCTGCTAGTTAGTGCTAAGAGTCCCAAGAAATCAAAGATACTAGTAAAAATACACAATTAAGAATCAAAAAAGTGTTCCTTGGGGTTTATTACAGAATTTTTTATTATTATATCAGAGATACTTTATCTCACTTATTCAAAAGTGAAAATATATGCAATTGAAATACTGATGTTAAGAGAAAACAGTTGTTTCCGTGATGAAATTATGTAAGACACTCACTGAGAGATTTATTTTAAAAATTACATAAAGCAACCATCATTAGTGAGTTTGGTAGATCTATGCATATTTAAAAATATTGTAATATTACCCCCAAAAGAAAGTAGTAAAATATGGTCATGTACATGTGAGTATATAGAAAGTTGGAATGAAAAATCACAATGTATTGGACGATCAGAAACTATGAATCCCTGATGAAGGAAAATGATGAAGTATAATTTCAATGCAGATAGGACACTATAAACATAGGAGGTTGCACTTCAGAGAGAGGGAATGATGGAAGGTGGAATCCATTAATTTGTGTACACTTCCGACAAAACTGACGGATCTAACATCAGAAGTAAATCATGTACTTAGAATTCCCACTTTAAACTTCAAAGTTCAAAATATCTGATGATAGCTTTTATACACAGGCAGACAAGACACGATGGTTTCATGAATTAAAACATATCGAGTGTTTAGCATCAAGCTGTCAAGAGATTCTTGGCACAACATCATCTTTGAAACTTTAAGTACTCAGTATAGTCTTTCAGGGGTCATTACTTAGTCTGGTTCTATTACACGTTTTTAATATTAATGATTGGGGTGGTGAACCAGAATGTATCTTTATTAAATTTGCTGATGACACCAATTTGGGAGAACAATTAGCACATTTAAAAGCCGGATAAAAATTCAAAATGACCTTGATGAGTTGGAGAGGAGCCTGGATATAAACAAGATGAAGCTGATTAAGTTCATGCACTATAATTCATTTAGACTAGATCACATTCATAGTGGCCAAAGCATTATGCAACTGTGATCAGAAACTTTTAATCAAATAGTTTGGGCTATCATCTTTATTGGCATGTTGTCACAAAAAAAAGTTCAGATTTTTTGGAGCCAACTGGCAGTAAACCTAAGTTATTAATTTAATCAAACTGCCAAAGTTATTCCAGTCATGAACACTACATTTTAGATGGAAATGCATCCACACAAAATTAAGTGTGGTGGGTCAGTCTTTTTGAACTAATAATAACTAGTAAGGCATCTGTATATTAGAGAATCCAAAATAGTCCTGTGGCTTGACATTGCACTAATAAGAAATAAAAAGTTTAATGAGAGAACACACAATTTTAGGTAAAAATTTAGACTATATTACTCACAAAACATTTTGAGAAAAGTTACATAAGTATCGAGCCATTTCTAATTTTAAAAATGAAAATTTATTTTGTTTCATGTGAAAGACTGCTGAGGTACTACATATGCACCTACACCAAATGTCTGCCTGTTGCCAGGGAGTTTAGAAGGGTGCAGATATTTTGAAACTAGAGTCACTGATGGTTATAAGTCACTGTGTGGATGCTGGGAACAGAACCTGGGTCCTCTGCCAACTTAATTAATAATGTTAACTCCTGAGCCATCTCTTCCATGTGTCAAGATATTTTACAATGTGATTAAAGTTCCTTTAGAAAATAAAAAAAAAAAAATTGAAAAAAAAATGGAGCTTGTGATAGAGCTCACATGGCAGAGTGCTTCCCTGAATGCTTAAAGCCCTTGGTTCAGTGTTCAGATTCATACAAAGTGCAGTGGTTCACCTCTATCATCACAGTCTTCTGAAGGTGAAGGCAGGATGACGGGAAATTCAAGGTCATCTTCTGTTAAATAATGAGTTCAAACAGTTGGGAAATAATGTTTGAAAAAAAAAAAGCAAACAATCTGTGTTACAAGTTTGAAATGAAAACCTCCAGAATATAGTGAAATTTTTCAAGTTTTAAATTTGAGGCTAAAACATGTCATACACATTGAAGAGAATATTGGTACAGTAAACTCAGACATAGCTTGCTTTCTTTTGGTCCCTGAAACAAAGTTAATAGTCAAGTTGTCTGTCTGTAGTTCTGGTTATTTTTTTTAATCTAAAATAATTGATGTCATCCCATAATTTTACAAAACACATTGAGGTTAAAAATTAGCTCCCATATAATGTCTCCCTTCAAAATTAAGTTATCCATATTAATAATATCATTAATAATGTCTTCAGTGCCTTTAAAGATCCTATGCAATCTGTCCCTTACCCTTTGTATCCTAGAAGCCCTAAGCTTTTTATTTGTATTTTAGAGAATATTATATCATTGTAATCATATAATATTATTTCCAAACTAACTTTACTATTAACATTCCCAGGAATTCATACTGCTTGAAAGCTCATTTTTTACATTATTTTATATAAGTACTTTCAAGGAAACTATATATACTATAAAATATAAAGTAAATATGATTTTATGCTCTGATGATAATGATTAAAGTTACTACACTATTTTATTCTCTACAATTAAGTGGAGAGTGGGGACTGATTTTCACATGAACTCTGGTGCTCATATTTGACCACGTGCCCTGGATGGAGAGGTCTGATGGCACTCAGAGGAAGGATAGCAGGCTACCAAGAAGAGATCTGACACCCTATGAGCATATACAGAGGTAGAAGGTACCTCTTAGTCACAATCATAGGGGAGGGGAGTAGGGTGAAAGCGGGAGGGAGGGAGGAATGGGAGGATACAAGAGATGGGATAAGAGTTGAGATGTAATATGAATAAATTAATAAAAAATATATAAATATTTGTCTATTTTGTTTAAACATAATTTTCCAGTGTTTGGATACATAGACTGCAGGGGCAGACTATATGCTTATAAATTAGTATTGTAAAATATGGTGCATCTACCATTTGAATGAGTTACATTGTTTTAAATTAAGAACAGAAGTCAACTAATGGTTTTTCTGTCATCACTCAACATTTGCTATTGCCATGGTTTTGATATTATCCATTATAAATGAGATTTCTGTTTTTCACTGTTTAACCTCATAATTCAATAATGACAATATATGATTGTTATATTTTTCACATGCTTATTTGCTACTTGTATGGCTACTTTGTTGAGGTGCTCATGTACATGTTTGTGTTTATTTTGTAGTTGGTTGTACTGTATTTTAATATATATTTGAATTTATATGAAAGTCCAAGTTTCATGTCTGCTAAATCTTCATTTTACCAGCATCCTTCTTAAGATTTATCTAAATGTTTCAGGACAATTATTTAATGACAAATATTACTGCAGTAAATTGAAATGATACTGATAGATAAAATTAATTATTATTAAAAAATAAAAGGGGCTGAAAGGGTAATGATGTGGGGAAAAGGAAACAATGTATTATATTAGAGTGAATGGCACCAAATTCAATGCACAGGAGTATTAGTAAGGAAGCTCTTATAGAAACTGAAAATATAAATAATATACCAGACTAAAGAATTCCTGATCATATCTCAGAAGAAATCAAACATATACACAAGCAACTATATGCCATTGTTTATCAAAACATTTTGCATTTATTGTGTTATGGAATCAGTGTAAGAGAATATCAATTGATGGATACATAAACTAAACCCAATACAGATGTTCAATGTGCTATTTTTTTCTTTATAAAGCCAAACAGTATCATATTATTTGCAGGAAAGGAACGAAATTGGAGTCCATCTTGTTAAAAGAAATAAAATATTAAGACAAATATCATGTAAAAAGACTATTTAATGCAAACATGGAAAGGAAAGTGGTAATATTAAAAAGAGGGGTGCATCAGATGAGAAAGGAGAGCAATAATGGAGTGAAATTGAATATGATCAAGCTGCATTAGCATATTTATGAAAATGTCATAATAAACCTCTTTTTCCTACAATTAATTACATGTCAGTAAAATATGATATAAAGATATTATAATTCTAAATTGAAAATCAAAGGTTAAGCATTCCATAGAAACATTTGAGAACTTTAAAATACAGTATTAAAATTGTTTAAATCACTTAAAGTTGAAATATAAAGTGTGCTGCAATGTTTTAATTACTTATAGTACACAAATGAATGTATCTTTAAAATATTTATGAAATGGTAGATCCATCAAATGTGTGCAAGTCTTAAATATTTTTATATCTCCACTATTTGAAGTATATATATTTTACATAATACAATTCAGAGGAATTGATTACTAAAAAAATAATGTTTGTAACTTAAAATTATTTTAATCTATTTTTAATTCATATATTCATTTTACATCCCAATCTTAGCCCTTTCTCTCTTCTCCCCCAGGTACCTCCCTCCCACCCTCTTCTCCCTACCTCTCCTGCCCTTGTCCACAGAAAAGGAGCACCCCCCCACCAGCTGACCACAGCACATCAAGTAGCACCAGAACTGAGCTCCTCTTCATCCACTGAGGCCAGGAAAGGCAACTCATTTAGGAGGAAGTTATCAAAAGCAGGCAACAGAGCCCATATTATAGACAACAGCTGCTCAACTTGGTAGGGGACCTACATGAAGATCAAACAGCCCATTAGTTACATGGGTATGGGGGGCCTAGGCAGAGTCCATGCATCCTCTTTGGTTGATGCTTCGTCTCTGCAAGCCCCCATGTTAGTTGACTCTGTTGAGTCTATGTTAGTTGACTCTGTTGTCTGTCTTCCGTGGGGCGGGTCTCAAGTTAAGCCAGCCATTGACTTGCCGTTCCCTCGATCTCTACTCCATCTTAATCCCTGTACCTCTTGTATGCAAGACAAATTTTGGATCAAAAGTTTTATGGGAGGGTTCCCCTCCCCTGACTGGAAGTCCCACCTGGCTATAAGAAGTTCCAATTTTAGGCTCCTTAACCCAGGCTGTTAAGAGTATCAGTTATGGTCACTCCCCTAGGCTGAGCTCTGGGAGTGTTGTGGAAGAGTGGGAGGAGGGTTAGTGGGAGCCAGAGGAGTCAAGGACACCACAAGAGGGCCTATAGAATAAGTGAACCTCGGACCACGGAGGCACACAGAAATTGGACCACCAATCAAAGACCATGCCAGGCACCGGACCTAGACACCATACACATATGCAGCAGATGTACAGTTTGGTCAACATATGGGTTCTCTAACAATAGGAATAGGGACGATCTCTGACTCTCTTGCCCGCCTCTGGATCCCTTTCCCCTAGGTGGGCTGCCTTGGCAGGCCTCAGTGGGAGAGGATGTGCTTAGTCCTCTGTGACTTGAGGTCCCTGGATGGTTTGGTATCCCTTGGGGGCCTCCCCTTCTCTGAGAATGAGAAGGGGAAATAGGGAACATAAGGGCAGGACTGGGAGGAGATGAGGGAGGTAGCTAGGATCAGGCTGAAAAGTGACTAAATGGGTAAGTAAATGAAAAAAGGAAAAATGCTCTTTGAAGCAAAGTAAGAAATAACATTCTGTTTTCAATCAAGGTTCTTTTTTATTTTATGTTGCAGTTTTTTGTTTGTTTGTTTGTTTGTTTGTTTTTGTTTTTGTTTTTTTTTTGTTTTTTTTTTTTGAGACAGGGTTTCTCTGTAACAGAGCCCCGGTTGTCCTGGACTTGATTTATAGACCAGGTTGGCCTCAAACTCATAGATATGTCCCTGCCTCAGCCTCTCTAGTGCTGTGATTACTTGGGTAGTTTTATTTGTAAGGTTTAATTGTATGGCTAGAAACCTCAGAGCGCCTGAATGTCACCTTTTTATTTGGTTTTGACCCTAGAAGAGATTATTTCATATGAGGATGAATGTGCAAACTTTTAGGTTTTTTTTTTTTTTTTTTTTTTTTTTTTTGTAGTTGTGCTTCACCAGTTTGAAGAATTGTACCTCAGTGTAGCGTCTCACAATTTCATAATTGTCTTATTTTATTCATTATAAAAATGTTTTCTCTGATGATGTAATTACACAATGTTACACTTTATTTTCTTAACGTAGTGGTTACTTTAATATCTTCAAGTAGCTGTGCATTTCCATTAATTCACACTAATACAAAATAATACAGAATATTCCATGTATTGGGAAGTGGTCCGCAGAATCTGTGGAGTGTGTTCTGCAAGTGTATATTCAGAGAGTACATGGCATATAGTGTTTTAGTGAAACCTTTTTGTGTTTTTAATCAATGGCATAATCGCCTCAATAGACCTTTTCAAGAGTAATTTCCTTACCTTCTATTCTTCAATTTAATTCACTAATCAACCCTTTATTTCCGTAATAATTCCATTGAAAGTCAGCTTTCAAATTTACTGATTTTGTCTTTATACTTGGAAATTCAGTTGCTTTTTATATTTCTCCAAGGGCAGATTTGCTTTATTCCATTTCCAGAGTTTCTCACTTCATCTAATCTAAGTAATTTCTTAATGTACACTTGTCACTTTTACATATTTTTATGTATTTTTCTATTATTGAGGTTCATTATCAATATCTCATTTTTGATAAGTAATTTGATTGATTTATTGCTTTGAAAGGACAGATGAAATTTTTACGTGCATATTGATCTTTCTAAATATATTTTTGACTTCATAAGAAATTTATTCCATATACTCGAATAATTGTTAAACATTCACTTTCTCATTGTAATTAATGGAATAACCCTTAGGTAAAACTTGTCACCAGCTATGAGTGAGAAAACAGGCTCAGAAAATGGGTGTCATATTCAGCAGCATGCTGTTTGTCTGTCCCTGATATCTTATCTTCTTAAAAATTGCTTATTTTTAATTTATTCACTTTACTTTCTCATAGTAGCCCCTTCTTTGGTCTCCTCTTGGTCCTACCCTTCGTCTCTCTTTTCCCGTCCCTCTTCCCTCACCTCTTAGAAAGGGGGAGCCTTTCTCACCTACCATCTGACCCCAGCCTATGAAGTCTCATCAGGACTACCTGCATCCTCTTCTTCTGTGGCCTGGCAAGGCTGCCCTGCCAGAGGGAAGTAATCAATGAGTGGGCAACAGAGACCATGTCAGAAGTAGCCCCTACTCCCCTTATTATTTGACTGACGTGGAGACTGTGAGTCTGAGAAGGAAGTCTATGTCCTCTTCATGTATCTTCCTTGGTACGAACATGAGTCTCTGCATGAGTTCCAGATTTCTTGGCTATTTTAGCTCCATTAGTAAGGTACCTGACTTTGAATTTTATCTCCGTTTTAATGTACCCAACTTGGGAAACCATAAATAAATTAATTCTTTTGACCCGATTACCTGGGACTCAGTGCTGTTATCCACCCTCACTGCTGGCAGGGGTACATTGCAGTTTACTGGTTATTGATTTTATTTCACTTACCATTTCCCTTTTTGGTACCTGTGAGCCACGTGTGCCTCATTGAACACTGGCTGCTTCATCCTTGAAACAATTGCCATTTGGACTTGCTGTATTTCTCAAGCTCTTAAAAGAATCATTCTGGCTACTAGCTGGCCTAGCTGGCCAGGGCCACTGTTACCTGAAAAACACCAATTAGACTGCCCTTTCTTGGCACTAGATTGCCCTTTCTTGGCACCAGCTGCCACCAAGGGTTTCTTGTATGCAAGTTGGAAGTACAGGTTATTTAACTGGAGATCTTCAAGTTCTGAGTATCTCTTCCCATTTCTGATTTTCTACTAATCATTTGAGCACAAAAAGGAAAAAAAAAAAAACGCCTTTTTGAGGGTTTGTGAGTTTCAGATCATGCAGCTAAGCCACACTCATCTCCCCATCTCCACATTTTTACCCTTCACCCTTGCAAAAACCTCCCGGCAATACAACACACATAATAAACAAACAAGCAAAACAGAAAATATCTTATTATGGAAGCTGTAGTATTTGACAGTATTTCTCACAGAATATCACTCTGTCCACTTGTGTTCATTTAGAAATGCGTACTGCAATGAGCCATTGGTGTGGTTTGAGATCCCTGGCTTTTGTGACACTGCCAGTATTAGATACTCATGGAAACTTCATCCGGTTGTCCTGTTGTTGCCTTGTGTTATGGAGATTCTGCAGCTTTGGAATAACAGAACCGGCCCTTTCATGTGTCCCAATTGTTCACAGATGTTATAGATTTGGGGGTGAGCTGAGTGAGAGCCCCAGATGTGGGTCTGAGTGGTAGCTGAGGTGCTCTGTCCTCTGGCTTTCCCTTATTTGCATCATCAGGCTGAGCTCACCAGCAAGGCTCTGGCTATACTACCTAATACCACTATCTGAAGGAAGAGGGGTCAGATCTCCTGCTGCTCATGTCCTCAGGCCAGTCCAGACTTGCCCACACCCACACTTCCTGAGCCAGCTCTACTATACTGCCCAGTCAATGTGTGGGAACAACTCATCCAATTGCTGCAGCCTACGACTGGCTGGGCCAGTTCTTCTGCTCTCATACCCTCCTGGCTGTCTCACCCAGGGCTCTTGACCAAGAACAAATGAACTGTGCTACCCAGGTGAGAGGCAGGGCCTGCTCTACCTAGTGCTGCAGCCAGGGAAAGGCAAGGTCAGATCACCTCTTTTGTAGCTCGAGGGCCAGCTCTCCAAGTACCTCAGGTGTCAGAGAACAAAGGGAGTAGAAGTATCCTCTAGCCAGTCCCTGCCTCCACCCCATGCCACCTCATGGCAGAGGAATGGTGGGTACAGATCTCCCACATTCTCTTTTTGTTGGCTCACCTGCACTCCTGCCAGCAGGGTCAGCTCTGCTGCGCTGCCCAAGGGAGGTGCAAGGCTTATTTTCCTAAGTGCTACAGTTAGCAAGGGGAGGGATAGCTATTCTGAGCTCAGGACCCTACAGGCAGCTTTCCTGACTGCTGGAGGTGTTGTCCGGGAATGGGGTGGGGTGGAGAACGGGATCACATCTGTGTCTGTGCCACAGATGGCAGATGAGTTGTGGTGTCAGTACTCCCATACACAGGGCCCGGCTTACCCACACTCATGCTTTCAGAGACAGATCTACTGTACTGCCTGCAAGAGGCACGAGGCTGCTCTCCTGAGTGCTACCACCAGTAAGAGGTGGGCCAACTCTCCCAGAGCTGCATCCACTGAGGGGTAGGGCCTGTTGTATACAGCCCCTGTATATCGATGTGGTCCCTGCCGGCTGCCCCATGCAGGAGCACTGTTATGATCTCTAGTCATACGAGTCACAGACATCAACACTAACCCCTGTAACTAGGTACCTCATCATGCCCCGAGGTGGCATGGATGGCCACCCACAACAGGCTACTCCTCTCTACCATTGAGTCTTTGGTTTCATCTTTCTAATTTGTAGGGGGCTCCACTTTTTTTTTTTTTTTTTTTATTCCCATCAGACCACCACATACTCACATATTGTGTTGCCTTCTGGTGCAGGCTGGTCATGGAGACTATGGGCCCTTGGGTGACATGTTCCATCTATGCTGCATGCTATAGCAGTCAGCAGGTATCAATAGATTGCCTAAGCCATACGCTAGATGGCAAGTCGCTGGGTGGCATGCTTGTCCACAGGCCTCTGTCTGTATTCTTCTCCTGTGCTGTGCTACTTGAATTTGATTTGATTGATTTTTATGAGTTGTAGCTATAATAGAGCCAGGCATCAAGCTATAATCAACAAAAGACTGCCATCTGCTCTGCCCCTGACTGGCGTAAGAACACCACCACCAAAAAGGTGTCTCTTTGCCCATTGACAAGGATGGGGAAGGGGCATTGAGCACTCTTTATACTCAAGTTGTGGCTATGTTGCAGAGGTACAGTAGCAGCCATGCCAGTAACATCAGTTTCAGCTGCTTCTGTTTCTGAGGATGGAACAAGCTTGGTTCTCTGAAGGTCTGAGGCTACCTCAATGCTGAAAAAGTCACCTCAGTTGGCAATTTAAGACCTTCATTAAAGTGTAGGACAAAAAGGAGATGATGACTTGCTTATAGAACAGTCATGCCTAAGGATGACATATGGCGTCTGGAAATTCCAGAGAATAAAGGAAATCTGTACCCAGGATAAGGATAAAGGAAATCAGATTACCCAGTAACACTTGTTCCAAGACTTGCAGATAAATTTCTTTAGATATGCTGTCCAATTCCGCAGTGAGTCTAATGAGGTCTCAGGATACTTCACCTCCCTCTGTGACTGACATGCCTGTTCTACCCTAATATAATTTATTGATTTCAAATAATCCTCATTTTTCTTTCTGAAGAACTTTATCTTAAAGAATATTTATTTTATTATTTTAACTATGTATGTAAGAATATGCACATAAATGCATGTTCTCACCAAGTTGAGAGTCAGATCCCAAGGAGCTTATGTTAGAGCTGCCTGACACAGATGCTCAGAACTGAACTCAACTTCTCTGCAAGAGCAGTAACTGTTCTTAACCTCTGAGCTATCTCTTTAATCCAATTCTCCCCATTTTATTTTTTCTGTTTTCGTTAGCATTATCTTTTATTTATTTCTTTGAGTTTTAATTTATTCATAAGGTTTTTTTTTTAATTTTTTGTGAGGTTCAGGATGTTGATTTGAAAAACTTCCTTTCTTCAGATAAGCTTCCTGTATCAGTGTTTCTTTACTGATTTAGATGTGTCTTATTAAATTAAATGTCCTGGACTCCTGGACAAATCAAACAGGGTTCCCTGGAAGAGGGAGGGAGGATTGAAAGTGGGAGACAGAGACATGAGAAAAATTGAGTCAAGTCTGGAGATTTCTGATCAAGACTCTTTTTAATGCTTGCAAGAAGACTTTATGCGCCAAGTTCAACACAAACTCTATAATGTCACTTCTCCTAGCCCTCAGGAAAGAATACAATCCTCTGAATAGCTCCCTGTAAGAACTTCCTTAGTTCTCTGCGTAGTTTCCTATCAGAACTTCACTGTTTCTCTGGGTAGTTCCATGTAAGAACTTCCTTAATCTTCTGGGTGGTCCCCTGTAAGAATTTCTCTATTTCTTTCAAAGGTAAACAATCCAAATACAGCCTAAATACCAGACTTCCTTCTACAAAGGTCAACAACTCTAAGGTCACAGCCGGCAGCCTAAGCACAAGAGACTTCTAACATGGCTGAATTTAGCATCGCTCCCCACAATTCAACATCTGTTCTAATTCATATCAAAATTATTATAATCCCAGTAATAAATTCTCCATACTTGACCAATATTTGATCATATTTTCGTAAGTATTCTCTCAAATTTCCATGTATCTTAAACTTTTCAATTTCTAACTTTATTCTGTTATACTCTGGTACAATCTTAACACAGAGTGCATTAGAACTTGCATAGGACAAAGGTAGATATTGGAAGAATACTATGAGCCTTTAATCATAAGCATATCTGAAACTAACAGGACAAATTCTACCAAACTCTATGGCCTAGCATAGCTGTTCTCGAGAGGCTCTGCAGAGCAGAGGATCAAAACAGATGCTGAGACTCACAGCCAAACTTTGGGCTGAGCACAGGGAGACTTGTCAAAGAATGAGGGGAAAGAAGAGAGGGGACAGGACCTCCACAAGAAGACCAACAGAGCCAAATAAACAGGACCCAGGGAAGCTTAAGGAAACTGAAGCACCAACCAAGGACTACACATGGGCAGGTTTATTATATAGGCAGCTAGGTTTTCTTTTGGGTTCCCTAATAAGTGGAGCAAGGACCATCTCAGTCCTGATGCAACTTGATGTGCTCATGTGGGTTGGTAGGGACAATTCCCTTTTCAGAGGAGTAGGTGAAAGAGGATCTGGGAAAAGAGAAGTAGAGTGCGATCAGCAAGAGAGGAGAGAGGGGGCTAAGATTGAGATACAAACTGAATTTTAAAAATTAATTTAAAAATATGTATAAAAGCCATGCTGTTTGTTCTATACTTTGAAATTTTATTCATGTAAATATTCAAGTTCATTGCTCAATAATTTTAGTTTATTTTCAAAGTGGAGCATAAGCTTATTCAGTAACTTGCAATTGTATATCACACATTGTCTTTCCTCCAGTGTACATAAACATGTTTTTTTTGTTTGATCCATGCTCCTTTAGAACTCATTATTTTAATTTTTCTTCCATGATTTCTTGAACTAGTGAAAGCTATATTTTTCTTAAGGTGGCCAATTTTTGGGAAAAATTTAAGTTTATAAAATATGAGTGCTAAATGAATAGTTAAAACCACTCTTACACTGTAAAGTCTCTTTTGGTTTATCCTAATTCTGTACTTTTTTCAGATAGTCACTGCTTACAGTTGATGAGAAAATGCTGATACATCAGTATTCACTTAGTCTTCTATAAGACATGAGTATCAGATAGTGTATAATCACATATATTTACCATTAAAATATAATCAGTATATAACTGAACCATTTATTAAATTCATCAGATGTAATAAATGTCTCATTAACTTAGTGAGGCAATATATTTTTTTTTGTTCCAATTCTTTGTGCTATGTTCCATGGTCTGTTTTCCCTTTGTTATATTTTTTAAATTTGTTTATTACCTAGTTGCTTGATTGAAATAATTATATTTTAATGGAATTCCAAAACTCATTAATACACTTGTTCACTTATAAAGGAATTCCCTTAAACCAAATTCATACATTTCTTTTGCCTATTATCTTTATTTTAAGCAACTGTATTTATATCTTGCAGTTTTTTATTAGTTTATTCATATTACATCTCGATTGTTAGCCCTTCTCTTGTTTCCTCCTATTCCTTCCTCCCTCCCACTTCACCTCTTCTCCCCTCCCCTATGTCTGTGATTGAAGGAGACCTCCTCCCCCTATATATGCTCTTAGAGTACCTAGTCTCTTCTTGGTAACTTGCTACCCTTCCTCTGAGTGCCTCTAGGCCTCCCCATCCAGGGGATGTGGTCAGAAAAGGGGCACCAGAGTTCGTGTGAGAGTCAGATCTCACTCTCGACTCAATGATGGAGAATATCCTGTTTGCAGGCTAGGTCCTGGTAGGGGTTCAAAGTTTACTGCCTATATTCTCCTTGGCTGGTGCCTTAGTTTGAGGAGGACCCCAGGACCCAGATCTGCCTGTCATAAAGTTCTTCTTGTAGGTTTCCAGGACCCTGTGGATCCTACTATTTCCCCATTCTTCCATGCTACTCTCACCTAAAGTCTCAATAGGATGTCCTCTCCTCTGGCCCACTTTCCTGGTAAGTAAAGTTTTTCATGGGACGTATCCCTTGGACTAGTGTCTTGATATAAGTGAGTATATACCGTTTGTCTCTTGCAGTTACTAAGCTCTCTCCAAATCCTCCTTAGTCCACTCTGCTTGGAAACTCTATTCCATCTATAACATAGGCATTCTCTTTGACCAGATGTACTTTATTTTTGAACAATGTCAATACAGTTTTGAGTTTGTGCTGGGAATCACATTTATTTATGAAAACTCTGTGACTTCTGCATATGATCTCTTCTTTCCTTTGCAGGGCTATGTCTGCACAGTCACATAAACATTATAGCAGACTGAGCTCAATTCCTCTCTGAACAGATGACTTCTGGTTCAATGATCTACATCTCTCACACAGCCTTGTTTCCTGTTTCATAGTGAGGGCAAGTCATTCCTTACACAAAGTAAGATATGTATGTACTTTTTCCTCCTAATGAGTGTAGGTAAATTAATATCACGCTTGCCTTGTTTCTTTCTAAAAAAGCTTTGAATATATGTATGAATATTTAGCAGCAAAAGGCTACATGAAATCTAGGTTATTATTTTTAGCACAAATTTTCAGCACATATTTTAAAGCTTTAAATAAATTTGTTTTCTGAATATATTTACATTTGTATATTATTTTATGAAAATTTTATGTATGAGTTCAGCATCACTGACCAAGTCCTCACATGCATCCTCCTCCCTTCTCTAATTTATATTCTCTTAACCTTTAATTATTATTGTTTTACCCACACATACACATATGCTCACATATGTACACATGCATAATATATATATATACACACACACACACACATTCCTAATTGCAACTTGCTGACCTGCTGAGTTCATTTATTATTGCTCATCTGTACAAGTGTTTAGGGCTGACTCCTTGGTATGTATTGGAGAAGAAAGAGGAAGAGGTACATAAATGGAGAAAGAAGGAAGAATGGCATGATAAATAACCATTAGGTGTTGGAAAAGCCAAAAAAAAAATCACATCATTTTTACAAATACAGATATATAAGTAAATGCTTATATGTGCATACCACACCCACCCACACACACCCACCCACACCCACACACACACACACACACACGCACACACTCCTACACTTCTCTGTCAGAAGTGTGTCATGTCTATAAGAATGCTGTTTTGCCACCAATTTCTGGTAGAAATCCAAGGATCATGGCAATATCCAATATCGTCTTGTGGATTCTTAGACCCCTTTAACCAACAACTCAAAGAATGATTTTTTTTACCTCAGGGGTTTTTATTTCATGGTCTATGACTTCTGAAAGAAACATTGTTACCTCAAGGGAATAATTGTATTAAAATATAGGCTTCTGGGAAAAATAAAAATAAATACAATACAGGCTTTTCTTCACCCTCCCCTGGAAAGTATCATCCCCCACTTCTATCAACTTCACTGTTCATGTAGCCTGTGTCTTGTCATGCCCCTTTCTACAATACTGTCATTGACACAATCTCTTTTTTATTTCTTGTTATATAAGTCACTCCAGGACACATAGTCACATCTGCAGGTAAGGAGCTTTTACCTACAAATGAGAACACAAAAAGTCTTTGTTTCTGCGTCTGAATTACCACACTAGGCATAATGCCTAGTTTCATCCATCTGCTTGCAATTTTCACTATTTTATTTATATATTTCTATTTATTTGTGTATTTTATTTTAAAATTGTAACCATACACTGCATTTTATATTATTTTCTGTCCCTGAGTACTCCCAGATACTCCCTCTTCCTTACTTTTTCTCCTTTATTTCATATAAATTTCCTTTTATTTCTTTTCTCAAAACAATTTTATTTGGGGAAAACTATAATACATATACAGTACAATGTTTACATTCACAAATGTAGTGAAATGATATTAAAATATATTTTAACTTAAGTTGACTTCACTTGTCACATTCAAAGGCTACTTCTTTAAATGTAAACCAGACAACAAACATGGTGATCCAATTGATCCTACATGCAAACTAAGCAATTTATCATTTATCCACTATATAGGAAAGCCTGGGAGCGTTTCCCGCCTTTTTACATTGAATAAAAAAACTACACATTTCGGACTGCTATTAAACAAGATCATTTAGCATTTAGAGGTAGCCTTTTGTCTTTACAGCTATTAAGAACATGGTAAAATATTTTCCTTTTGTATAGGTCAAACTGTTATTTAAATTATCTCAAGCACTAAAGAAATGGTAGAAGAAATTTTAATGATATTTCTTTCTCTCCAAAACAAAAAAACAAAAAAACAAAAGGAACAAAAGAAACAAAACAAAATGTACACCAAAACAAACAAGCAAACCCATAGAGTGTGTTTTGTGTTCACCACCAAACTGAGAATGGAATTTCCTAGTGTGTGTTGAAATATCCAGTGATCCTCCATTTGAGGAAAAAAATTATTCTTTTCACAGCAGGTATAAATTACAGATAGCTTCTTGGATAAGAGTGGAACTATCCTTCCACATAATTGTCTCAGTGTTGAGATGTTTCTTTTGACCCTCTGTTGGTCCTGTGTGTTTTGTCTCAGACTCTGGGTTTATATATAAATCCTGCTGGGAGTGGAAAACTCTATTGTTTGTTTGTTTGTTTTGTTTTGTTTTGCAGCCAAATACCACCTCTAACTCTTATAATGTTTTCTGTCTTCTTTACTATAGATTGCTGATCTTTAAGAACAGTGATTTGATCTAAAGAATAAACAAAATCAAACCATTCAATTTGTGGCGGAATTCAGCACAGTCTCTGCCTCTGCACATTAAGCAATTGCATGTTTGTGGGTTAGTTTTAATCTACAGCAAGGAAAATGCTTGTCTGATGAGTGTGGGTTTATTGATATGTCATTAGGAGTCTTATCATTGATGTGTTTCTTTAGAAGTATAGCATAGTGGATTTCCCCCTAATATCCATTTCCTATCTAATATCAGATCTTAGAAACTTTAGGATTGTCAAGTGCAGATTCCATCTCATGGAGTGCATTGCATTTCCACATTGACTAAGGACATTCAGCATTTTTAATGTTTCTTCAACCACGTTTCTCGTTTTTGGAAAACACTATTCTCTGCCAACAAAATGAGTCCAATACTCTTCAATTTACCTTTAAGCAGATTCATGGGACATAGACAGAAAGCAGCCACTTTCTTTACCAAACATTCACAAAAGTTTGTATGAAAATTTGTACAATTTATTTCATTTTTCATATATTTATAGACAATAGTGTGATTAGCCCACAAATGTCATACAGTGAGTGCTCAGTAATGGAAACAGTATCTGCTAAAAGTTAAACATAAGTAGAATTTAATGAGAGACCATCTCCCAGGCTTCAGACTTGGCATGACTTCTATGTATCTCTTAAAGCTCCCATGTACTAAAAACTGGGATTCAGATTGTTAATGTGAAAAGGTTCTTTGTATGATTAAAGTAATCTCCAATTAGAGAGAACAAGAATCCCTCCATCCATACATATATATTTATATATGTATATATATGTGCATATTATATGTAAGCAATATACTCATAAATATTTAGGCTCATATATAATGAAGATATAACTAGCTGTCTAGGAGAGAAAAATTGATAATTATAATTCTTGATTTATGCCATAGTCCATGTGGAATATCATATTCTATGCAAATGTATATTATTAAATAAATTGTATTTCTATGGTTACTCGTTATTCATAACGATCAATGCTATAGATCTGTAAATTTGCTACATAAACAAATGATGATATAGCTTTAGAACATTTATGTTGTCTACTTTTATAATCAAATTTATAAGCAAACAAGCCTATAGACAAAATTTATTATTTTAGTTGCCACAGCCATTTGAGAAGCTGAACTTTTATTAAAAAGATCTATGAGCAGCATGGCATTTTATATAAAAATTTTCAATATAAGAATCATATGATAAACCTACTGCAAACAAAAAATGAAGGAGTGTGTAATTGATTTTGTATAGAATAAAAGCTCAGAGCATGGAAAGAATTATCTCAGACAACTTTAGGACACATAACCATATCTAATCTTCACTTTCCTATATGAGTTAAACTTTAGAAGCTATCTTCATGTGATCTATTTTATAAAGTGATCTATTTTAAGTTATCTATTTTGTGAAGACCATTGTAATAGTCTATTGATTGCTGTACTAAAAGGAATTACAGTTGTCACCGGGTACCCAAGGGCACATGGCATGACTCACAGAAAGTATACATACATCCTAATTGCACTGTGATCAAAAACCTAAACAATGTACTTAAAAACTGTGTATTAGACACGAGTTTACTGAATTTCGTAGAAGAAAGAGGTAACGACAAAAGAAAAGAGAATGAATTTAGTGAAGTACATCTTGGTAACATCTCTGCCTGTTGGACATGAAACTCATCATTGAGGTTCATCTGTCTTGGGCTGGACTGTGAATACTTACATTCCCCATTCATCTCACTCTGTGATAGTATATACTTCATGGAAAGAGTACTATGTGCTAGACAATTTACATATTATCTTGCCAGTTTGCTTTCTCCTTACATGGACAGTACTAGAAAGAAAGGATTACCTAGTTATGTAAAGATAAAAAAAAGTTCCCTTTCCTGATGACTAGTTTCCCAAGTTTCCTGCTGAGTGTGTGACTTAATCTGTGAATTCTAGTTTGTGTCTTCGTTTTCAGCTTCATTTGTTCTTTGTGATTGGTCAGAGACTTTGAAATTGAAGAATGAGACCACAAAAATTCAAATTAGAAAAAAATTTCATTGAAGTAAACTATACCTTGGTAGGATGTCACTGAGATCTTTGTACACAAGATGTACTTGCTTAATGGAATGTTTGTATTGAGCCTCGAATGCTGGTATCCACTGTTACCTTTAACTAATGTAGTATTTTTAAAATTTTTTTTATTAATTTATTCTTGTTACATCTCAATGGTTATCCCATCCCTTGTATCCTCCCATTCTTCCCTCCCTCCCATTTTCCCATTATTCCCCTCCCCTATGACTGTTCCTGAGGGGGATTACCTCCCCCTGTATATGCTCATAGGGTATCAAGTCTCTTCTTGGTAGCCTGCTATCCTTCCTCTGAGTGCCACCAGGTCCAGGTCTCCTTCTCCAGGGGACATGGTCAATGATGATGAGACTTTGTTTCCAACTGAAGAAAGGATATCTGTAAAACAATTGAACTCAGAAGGGTTGGAGAAAATGTAATGTATGTGGTGGTGACTATCAAATATCCAGCTGCAGTTATACTAACAACCTCTCCCCCCCCTTTCTCTGAGTGTGTGTATATGTGTGTGTGCAGGTATGTATGTGTGTGTATCTCTCTCTATGTCTGTGAGTCTCTCATTCTTATTCTGTGATCATTTAAGAAGGGTAGACTTGACTCTGTCAATATCAATCATCAAGTGCTTGGAATCAGTTCTCCAATTCCACCATGTAAATTCCAAGGATTTAGTTTATGTTCTCAGATTTAAAGGTAAGCATCTTTACACAATGAACCATCTGGCTGGTCCCAAACAGAGTAACTTCAGTTCTGAAATTCGTAAATGATACTTGGGGTTTAGGCATGGAAGAAAAGCTTCCAGAATCTTTGTCTTTGCTATGCCACTTCCTATTTTATAAGGCAAATATTATCAATGCCATGAAATGCCTTTGCTATGCAAACTCTTGAAATTATGTCTCTTTTCTAGTAACTTCTCTATTGAAGTACATAAGTCATCAAGTCATCAACCATGTCTATGTTACAGAGCATAAAATATCATACTACACCATATCACACTTACTTTACTCAACATTTTTGATTAATTAAATTAGAAATTTATCAAATTGCAAAACATATGGTGATAACACAATAAGTAAGAGAGATAGAGAACACTAAAGACCATCCCTATATTTTTAAAGAAATTGACAAAGAAATTGGAAAGATAACAGATATAATGATAGATCAAAAGGAAGTCATCTGATTTAATGTTGAGAAAGTATAAAAAAGTAAAATTACTGTGATATATATATATATATACATATTATAATTCTGTAATGTTACATTACAGAGCAATTTTGAATGTTCTAAACCAAATGATGAAATTTATATTTGAAATTATTATTTGATATTTCCAATAAATTTGTTGAACAATGTTCCAATTAATTACACACACACACAACACACACACACAAACCTATACACATTCTATAGTGTATCTGTGCCCTAATTATTGCAATTATTAGCTTATTATATACTAATAGAAAAGTGGCCTTTCTATGATTTTTTTCTAAATTATACCTTGAAATTTCATTTAATTATATTAATGAGGACTGGAGGATATTGTCTATGCCAAACATAGATGTATCACATTATTAGAACATTTAAACATTTTCCTACACTCTAGCAATACAGCTTTCATATTCAAATATTAGCCTCAAAACACACTAAGCACTTATGATGTTTCCACTCTGAACGAATGAACAGTAAGGTTGTGTGTACAATGGTAAATCAGGAGAGATAAGTTCAGTGTCCCAGGATGCTTGTCACGATGCCATACTGCAGCCTTCTGCCCAAACAGCATCATTGCAGTAGCAAGCGCCCTCTGCTTTTTCATAAATCCAGTACTACTGAGTGCAAAGCTTCACAAAATTTAGGAACACATTCCAGTGAATACTGGAAAGTAGCTTTAAAATAAATAATACTGTCAATAGAAGCTCATTTTGATGACTCCTGAAAACTACAAATTTATTAATAATCAAGTCAAATCAATACTGATTTTTGAATATTGTAATGTTCCCATTTATAACATTCAGACACATTCACACACCCATAACTTGTCTAGGACTTCTTCCATAACCAGAGTCCAAATAATTCTATCTACTAGAATAAGGAACTTTGAATTTAGGTAGCTTTTTATAATAACTCCTCAAAGAGAATTTTTGGTTATTGTTTCTGGGTAGTGTATTGGGGAAAGATTTTTTCCCCAAATAACACAACTTAGAACACAGGGCTGCAAAATTATAAATGTAGTAATTTGAAAAGTATGTCAAGTTGAAAGCAGAGAGATTAGAAAGAGACACAGACAGTACAACTCTTTGGGAGAATGCTCTCTTTCATGTTCTCTATATGACTGAGAAAGCAATGCTAGCTCCTCTGTGGGCTCATATGAAGTAATGAACCTTTCATCCACTTAAGGACATATCTGTTTCAGGAAATGCTGTAGAATATTTTCACCTCAATAAACAGAGAAATAACTTATAATTATGAGTACATTTTGCTACCATTTACTGTTACACACATTGTGCACACTGTAATTCTTTGCAAAAAAGAAATGTGAACATAAAAGAGATCTTGCTTCATTTCATTCTATGAGTTTAATTTGAATTGTAAGAATTTGTGTTAGGAGAAACCATATATCTTATTTATTATGCTTGGTTTTGTTGATGAATCTCCCTTTTTTTCTTAAAAATATTTTTTACAGTCTATTCTGATCATGGTTACTCATTCCCCTTCTCATCCCAGATTTTCATCACCTCCCCATCCAACAAACTCTATGCCTGTCTTTATTTCTTTAACAAGAAAAAAGGCACAAAGAAGTCTAACAATAATTATATCAAACAAACAAGCAAACAGGGGAAAAAAAAACAAAGAAAAAGCACGAGAAGCATGCACGTGTGTGCACACACACACAGACACACACACACACACACACACACACACATGAACTCACACACATCACAAAAACACATAGTTAGAAACTGTAATATATAAGCAAATGGAATTAAGGTTAAATAAATGGCCAAGAGAGTGTTATGAGAATGAACATCTCGAAAAGTACTACGGATTTGTTTTATGTGCTCATGGGGTAGTTTGTCCCTTAAGCGATGTTTGTATCACCAGCAACACTCCACTGGAGAAAACGGGTTTTCCCTTTGTAGGATGTTGTCAGTTGGAGGTAGCTTCTGGGTTAGGGATGGAGGCTTAGTCTAATTCCCTTCACAGTACTGAGTCCATAGCAAGCTTAGACCTGTGCATGCTGCCAATTTGTGTGGGTTCACGTGTGGAGAATGACTCTTACTCTTATCCTTGCCTAAAACTTCCCCACTGTGACTACAAGTCTAAATGACATAAATGCTTTTGCTGTGATAATGTCACAGAATGGTCCTATTGTGATTATATCAATGCATTACAAAAACAGAGGGCTTTCCCCGTGCTCGCACAGCTTTCAGGAACTGAGAACAGTTAAAGGTACCACTCTTGAAAATGGATATAGCCACACTCAAATTTTAACAGTATCTTCTTGATTATAGAAATTAATTCTCCCTATTATTACCCAATTTGTTTAATAAAATATGAAATTATGAGTTATTCTCTTCTTCATCTTAGGCTAATCTGCTACAACTTAGAAATGTCTTTATTGCATACATAATTAAAATTGTGTTGAGGTGTAGTCAGTAGAGAAGAAGAAAATGCCATATTCTCCACATCTCTGCAGAAGAAATAAGTGTGCAAACCCCAGTGAAAACAAAGCATCACATGGATGGCCTTATTGTATTCATCCACTTCCTCTTTCATATATTTTGCTACTTCCTTATATCTGCCTTATTATTTAAAAGTCCTGTCCACTAAGCCAAGATTAGTTGAATGGTTTCTATATGATAAGGATATATTTTTGTATTCTGTAAGTTTTGCATAAATTCCTTTTTTGCATACTACATGGCCAAAGACGTTGTTTTCTTTTCAAAAATAAGAGAACAAGAGAATGGAGTCTATGGAATGTCTACAGAGCACTGATAATTGGGGATATTTATCTGCTCAGAAGTATTATAAAGATAAAAGTAATCTGAGCAAGATTGGACATAGGAACTTCTCTAGAGTTTTAAAATAACAGTTTCATTCAGCTCAGTCCTTGATCTAACAGAAAGCCACCAGAGCCTTTACTTATTACACACAAAACCTTTTTCATGCTTTGTATACAGCTTAATTACACCAATTGTGATTAACATTTATTTTTATCAAAATGACGTATGTAGATGCTCTAAGAAGAAATAACATAAAATTTGACAATATGAAATATTTATACAATGCAAGCTATTGTCATTATTTTAAAATAAATATCGATTTAATAAAAGCAATTCATTAAAAAATGGATAAACAATGATAGATATACATGATTAAACTTTAATCATTAATATGGCAGGAAATAGGCGCTAATTTGTCATTTTTCTTAACTTCAATTTTTAAATTAAATATTAAGACTTTAAAGCAGTTTATTTGTCAGAATAATCAAATGAATATCTTATTGAGGAATATGAAACCTAAGTCAATGTGGAAATACCCTACAAAGGACCATAAGAGAGAAATAATATTTTTCTGATTTTTCATAATCGATTTATTATTATTTTACTTGGTAAAAAAATTTTCACAGACTTCAAAAATGTACTCTAATATAATGCTAATATGTAATAAGATGGTCTTGATTATGACAATCTGAGGCATTCTTTTTTTCTTCAGAAACTTATTAGTTACTTGTTTCCTATGATAACACGGCTGGCAAATTGACTTAAGATACGAAGGTTCATCTTGTGCTGTTTACTTTGAGGGTGCAGTATATCATTGCCTGGACATCATGGCAGAGGGAACATGAGTAGCTTGTCAGGTTGCCTCAGAAATCAGGATAGGGAAGTAGATGAATACATGTGCACAGCTTCCTGTCTGTGCTTTATCTCCAGCGCTTTCTTTTTTCTTCCCTCCCTTCCTTCTTACCTTCCTTTCTTCTTCGTTCTTTCCTTCCTTCCTTCCTTCTTTCCCCTACCCTTTTTATTTCTCTCTATTTCTTTCCTTCTTTCTTTCTTTCTTTTCTTTCTTTCTTTCTTTCTTTCTTTCTTTCTTTCTTCCTTCCTTCCTTCCTTCCTTCCTTCCTTCCTTCCTTCCTCCCTTTCTTTATTGGTTCTCTCAGTATACTAGTCTATAAAAATGTGCCATCCATATGTAACATGATTCTTCCCGTCTCACATAACTGAATCTAATATGTAATCAATGCATCACAATTATGCTCAGAATCAAACTCTGTTTTTTGGCAATCATTATTAACAATCAAAACTAGTATTATTTTTGTAGATATCACAAAGCTATTCACCATTAATATTTAAAAAATAATCAGTTTTTCAAAAACTACAAGTGCTCATTTTAAAGATTTCTTTTTTAAATTTTAATACATTTTAATTTAAATAGCATTACCTCAACCCATTTTACTCCCTCCAAGCTCTCCTAGCTATCCTTCCTTGAAGCACTGCCCCTCCCCCAACACTTACAAATACAAATCACTTATCACTGGCTTAGGATGGAACTCTGCTGTAGAATTTTATCTATGCAGCCTAGTACGCTGTGCCCAGTTTTAATTTCCAGTAACAGCAAAGCAACTATGAAGTCTCAAAGCATGTGAGAAGATGGTGGTTAAATTCTACTCCTTTGAATATAGAACAACTCATCATTAGTCTCATGGCACACGATTTTCTGAACATTGAGTTTAATTGAGACATTTAACAGAAATGAACACGCACTAACTAATACAGTCCATTCTTTCTTGAAGCATAGAAAGAAAAGCATTTGAAAGTATAGGCTTATATACTTGTGTTAAGTAATGTATATTAAGAATGATAATAATGTAATGCATTGGAGGTTTTAAGAAATAGCTGATGGAGCCAATAAAGATATATAAAACATGTAGTGGGATTGGAGAATCAATCTTTGAAGTTAACAATAAATTAAGTGATATCAAACATACAGTGTTATGAAAATTGTTTGACTTTTAATGACTGCATAATTAACAACCTATTATAAAAATCCGAAGTATGAACTCAATAGTTACTATTAACGCTATGTATTTACAGAGTTCAAACTTTCAGCATACTCTTCTAACTTATGATTTTTATAAAAATGTATTCATTAGTTGTAGGAGGGGTGTTATGATTCAAACCCATTAGATGACATTATTAAGAACTACTTAATAACAGTAAATGATTTGTTAGTTCATAGCTGGGTAATGTGAAGGACAGAGGTTAAACACTTGCCATGTACTAAGTGTTCTATTCAGAACTATCTAAAGATACCCTCTGATGTTTTGTGATTTTTGATTAATCAGAGATACCAATAAATATAAAACCATATAGATAAATTATGGTACAGATTTGATGTTTTGTCTAAAGAACTAGACTCTGGTCATGCTCTTAGCATATGTTGGCTGAAACAAAGGAGCAGAATTGAAACTGGGCTCCTTTTAATATACTAGTTGGCAAACGACCAACATACATAAAGGACCTGAGGCAAAATTGAAAGAAGCCCTGTACACTTGAGACAGTGAAAACATACTATAGTGACAGTAGCCTTTTTCAGAATCCTGAAAAAGGAAGAGAAAAAGCACAAACGTTGTCATGAAACAGTGCCTACCAGACCCAGGTAATGATTTCAGACCCAAGTCTTAAAGCACAGGAAACTGCCTTCAGGCTATTAAGTTCAGAAGTATATAGATCTTTGGAATATTTGAAAAGAATATTTGAGCTTGTATGGATGTAATTTATTTATAGTAGAATAATTATAATCTATTTATCTAGGAAAATAATAGAGTTAAAAAAGAAATATCTGGTGCCATCATAATTAAGGAGATGGTCATAATTAAGAATAGAATAAACAATAAAAGTTTCTATTTTCCTTTTTAAAATGTGCTTATTCACTTTACAGCCTGGTTGTAAACAAAGCCCTGTTCCCCTCTCAGTCCTACCTTACCTCTCTTTCCCCCATTCTTCATTCCCTATTCCTCAGAAAAGATGAGTTTCTGTTCCCATCCACCCCAACTCATCAGTTCTCATCAGGAATGAAAGTGTCCTATTTCCCTGTGGATACATGTGACTTAGACCTTTATAAAGGATGGCTAGGTACTTTAGTAGATAGAAACACAGTGTTACAGTGAAGAGTATGACAAGAGATAGTTGTGGTATCATTCACCAAGATTAATGAAATTGTGTGTGATTAATTTGAATATCTGAAAAATGGATAAAATTTTCTCAATTTCACATGCCTGCTTACATTACAGTATGTTTTCTTTTTGGTTAATTATGGGCATTGATAGAGTTTCTATGATAGCAACTACTTGAATCATGAGTCAATAAAAATAGTAAAAACTAATAAAACTTATCCGCTGAAAATTTTAAAAAATCATATGATGAGTTCTGATTACTTCCTCCATACCCTCCGTTACTTCTCCTCACTATATATACATAAGCCTTTTTTCTAAAATCACATTTTTGTTTTTGGGTGATATTTGAGCCACTAAAACAAACAAAGACCATCAGCATAGCCATGAATTTGGAACTATCCACTGGAGGTGGGTTGCCTCACCATTCGATACATAAGAAAATAACTCTTCCAATCCCAACCATCTCTGTCAACAACCAACAAACCCAAGGAAAGACTAGGGTACCAAGAGTCTGTACTCCATTCATAACAGAAGTTGTGAGTTTATGATTGCAATGGCTATGTCATGCCCCAGAAGTAAACACTGTAGCCCGTATCCCTATCTGAAAACTCTATTGTTTATTTTCTTCCCTTCCTTTACTGTGTTCTCTGAGCCTTAGAGGGAGTAGAAAAAAAATTTCTGTTAGGGCAAAACATTCAACAATCATTCATAGTATCTTGCCTAATGCATCCATGAGTCTTCACATTCATGGCTATTCAACACAAAGAGAAGTGTCACTAATTAGGATGCACAGGAGTAATATTTTTCCATGAGCATAAACAACAATATCCAGAAGGCAGTTGATGCCATGTTAAAATACCAAAACAGCAGTAGGAATTTCCCTTTCTCCACCAGGAGGTGTGAGTGCTCCAGCAAGGAGGGTTTTCTTTCTTTTCTAAAACAGGGTTTTCCTAACAGGTGTCAACCTTCCTTAGGAACAGACTCCAAACCCAATCAGGTGGCTATTACCATACTATTTGTGTCTCTGGTTAAAGAATGATATAAGTGGAATAGAGAAAATTCGACACATAGAGAAACAGAGAACTCATATGATAGTCATATGAATATTGTGCAATGAAAATATTCTCATAGTTGCTTGAGACCAGTATTTCATTGTGCTTGTTAATTTTTGTCAACTTTAAACAAGGTCAAGTTGCCTTGGAAGAGGAAAACTCAACTGAAAAAAAAAATTCTCCATCAGATTGTTTATAGACAATTCTGTAAGAACTGCTTTCAATATTATTGATTGATGTAGAAACTTTCAGCCTGCTATGTACCATGCCAACCCTGAACAGGTGCTCATGTACAAAAAGGCAATCCTCACAATAAGTGTTGGAGTGTCATCTGGTGTTTGTTTTTCTACTAATGAATGAAAAGGAAAGTATGGTTTCATACACAAGATGGAATTCTATTCAGCTGTAAAGAAAACAAAAATTATTAAAGTTGCCATTAAATGTAAAGGAATTTTAATCTAGCAACATGGCTTCTGTGTTAAGGGATCACTTCCAAAGCCCTTGTCTGTGTGATCTGGTTAGAAGGCAGACATGCTCTTAGTACACACCTTTAAGGTTAAATTAGTCTATAGAGCAAAGCAGACATGTTTGTCAGTAACATCTAATTGAGTGGCAGGCAAAATAATGAATCAGAGAAGTATTTGACAGAATGAGTTAGAGATAGGATATGGGGATCTCACAGGAGAAGAGCACAGGCAAGAGAAGTTTACAAGAGCAGCACAGGAACAGTCAGCTATGTCCGTCAGTTTAGATTCAGTGCAGTGAGTGTACTATAAGGTAGTGGAGTTTAGTTCCTTTGTGACTTCAAGCAGCTCAGGGCACATCAGTTAAGGCCAGAGAATTAAAAGGAGCCAGAAGATTAGAACATATTGCTAGAATTAATTTGATGCCAAGCAGAGCAATTTGGTGAGTATCTGAGAGAACTCAGATTGAATCAGTTTAGAGAGGAGTTTTAACCAGAACAGCTGATTTGAACCAGCTAGCCAAAGTTCAGGAAGTACTGGAAAGGATGAGCTTATTATTCAGCAGTAAGCCACTGAGATGACAGAAATAGCAGAGAAATAAAAGTTACATTTATAGTGAAATAGATAGACTTTTAAAATATTATACTAAGTGACATATCCAAGACATAAAAAGACAAACGCTGCACCCTTTCTTGTTTTCTATTTGAATCATAGTTCTGAATCTTGGAAAAGTACAACATTATGAGCTGTGTGGAAAATAGCTCACTTTTAATTTTGATATCATCAATGCTTCCAATATTTCTTTCAATTAATTTAGCTTCAGTATTTATGCTTATTAGTGCATTTCATTTATAAAATATGATAGATTTTATTAATTTTTCACTCACATATAATTTTCTGATATTTATCTCTATTGCCCTCTTTCTCCCTGACCAGTGGTCGCTCTCCTCATACTGTATTGTTTACTTTCTATTGTCTGTCTTAAAAAAACTTGTGCATAACATAGGAGAGAAACTATGTAGCATTTTCTTTCCTAGTCTCTTCTGTTTTGCTCACCACACATCAAGTTTCTTTCATTTTCTTATGAGGAATGATTCCATTCCTTTTTGTAGTTAAATAAATCTTGAAATAGCATTTAATGTTCATCAAAAGTTCCTGGGAATTTATGAACAAGCCTCTTTGACGTCATGGTGAAATGCATCTTCAAGAACCACTTATGAATATAGATAGATCTAAGTTCCTTAAAGTTAATGATTTATTGCTTTAGAATTGTTGCATTATCTTGTAAAGTTACTCATGGGCTAAATGAAATTGAGTTATATTTCAAATCATATATCATGCCTGTCATGCCTGGCATATCATGAGATTAAATATTACATTTTTGGAAATAAATATCCAATGAAATTACACACTCATTAGATGAAAAGAACATTTGGAATTCATTGGTGTCAACATTCACAACAAGGGCATAATCAATAGTCTAATAAGTCAATACTACCCACCATAGAGTTAATAGCAACAATTTATGGTATTGAAAACTCTATGATCAGTTCTAAAATATTTGAGAGTTAGCCTCACTACACTTGCTTTTTAAAAGCTCCTTACTTATTTCCAGTATTAAAATGATGGTTATTCTTATGTTAGACGTTAAATGTAGTCATAAAAGCATCATTTGTTTATGTTTTATTGATTTCTGAAGCCTTAATAGTAACCATGTTAGATATGTTATTGGAATAGATTGTTAAGCCAAGCAGTAACACATGTTGTTTAATTTAAAATGTTACTTGTTTTTATTTTATAGTATATTTCAGCCCATTAACTAAATGACAGTATCATCTTCTGTACAACTAGAAAATCATTACCAGACTATTCATAGCACTTTAGATCTTTTCACTAAAATTAGAAATGTCCACTAGATGGCGATACATGACCTAAAATACCAGATCTTCCCTACACTATCTGGGATAGGAAATGTTTGCAAAAATGTCTTAAAAATTGAAAAAACATTTTCCTGTAAAAGGGAAGAAAGAGAGAGAGAAAGAAAGAAAGAAAGAAAGAAAAAAAGAAAGAAAGAAAGAAAGAAAATCATGTTTTGTTTGAAATGAAAGGGGATTATATCAAATATCACATTCTTTAGGAAGTTAAACATTAGTATACCTGAATGATGCTGCTCTTGGTCCAGGAGTGTTGTATATGTCAAAGACCTTCAGTGTTTTGATAAGAGTACAGTGAAAAAGGACCAGTAGAAAGACTTAAAGGCTGAATTAGAGGATATGACTGGGAATTGGTGGGTTGTCACCAATTTTCCTTTACAGAAAGGACATGATTAAAAAATTCATCAAAGTGTCAGTTTGGTTTAGCACATCTCATAATTCCTGGAACTAGGAAAGTTATCCCCATTCACTATGTTTTACATGGACACTCAATGATGTTAGCTATATTTCTCTTTAAATCTAATAACTGGTTAGTGGATAATTATCAAGGTGCTATTTGCCAAATTTCCCTCATTGGTTTTTATTCTCCCACATATTTAAGTGCTTTGTATATTTTATTTTATACTCTATATTCTGAGATTATAACAGCTATTAATACTTAACTCAGTAAACGGAGAAGGAAAATAAAAAAAAGGTTGAAAAAGCAAATGAAGTAAAGAGTTAGGTACACTAATAATTATACCTGATCGATCATATTTAATGGTTGGAGTAAAATATTTTTGAATAACTTTCTATTAAATAATATATATTATCTTTAAAAACATTTATCATATTATGTTTCTCAGAATCATATTTGGATTTCAGATTTTGTCATAGATATAACACACAAATCAAAATACTAATTTCAAAAATGTCAATGTACAAATACTTTTAAAATATACCTTAATATCAGGAACTTGTACTGTAAAAATGAAAAAAGTATATTTAAGAACATTTTAAAAATCCATTCCACTGTAAATAATCATTGGAAGGCAACATGTAGTACAACATGTTTTGGTTTAGTTCAATCATCAAGAAAGCAAAATCATTAATTTTTATTCTGAAAAGTAGAGGAAGTTATTTGAAGATGGATAACCAATGTGATCAATTAAAAACAAAGACCTATTATTACATTTTGGAAAGCATCATATTATTCATAAACAGAGAATAAAGAGTGCACAACAGAGAAAAGTTAGATGAACAAACAAGGTAGAATTTAATGACATCCAAAGCCTGGAAAACCACCTGAGATTTCTGAGCTATGACATTTAGTAAAACAACAACAACAACAAAAAAGCCTTATTGGATGTTTGCTAACCAATGGGAGATTAATTAATCTTTTCAGATTAAACCAAATTTAAATGCAGGACATGAAGTAAAAGGCTGAATAAAACCATAGATTTGGAAATAAAGTGAGACAGAAGAATGTTCCTTAATAAGTACATGTCTCAGGGAGACAGGCTATTCTCCTCAGTCATTCACATAAGCTAATCCCACCTAGATGGCTGTTTTTAATTTTATCCAGTTTATATTAAAAATAGCCACTTTGAGATCGGGTATGGAGATTCCTCTGGGGGATCTTTATTGTATAGTATTGGTTTTGCTATTCTGGGCTTTTAGTGTAAAGTTTGAACCATTACCCAGATCTAGCCGATGGACAGGGCATTCTCCACCATTGAGTGGAGAGTGGGGACTGGCTTTCACATGAACCCTAGTGTCCCATTTTTGATCACGTCCCATTGATGGGGAGGTCTGGTGGCACTCAGAGGAAGCATAGCAGGCTACCAAGAAGAGACTTGATACCCTATGAGCATATACAGGAGGAGGAAATCTCCCTCAGGAACAGTCATAGGGGAGCGGAGTAGGGGAAAGTGGGAAGGAAGGAGAAATGGGAGGATACAAAGGATGGGCTAACAATTGAGATGCAATATGAATATATTAATAAAATATTAATAAAAAAAGAATAGCCACATTAATTGTCCAAAGCACAGAAAGCAAGAATTTTCACAATTTTGAGAGGTATGATAAAACTTGTTGTTGAAAATTAAGAGACTCCATAAGCAAGGGGCACTATCAAATTAAGAGACTCCATAAGCAAGGGGCACTATCAAATTTGAGGCACTGGAATGAATGCCAGCTGCTGGTTATCTTACAGCTAATACACTGAACATTCAATGGACAACTAGTGTGCTGTGTTAAATAGTCAGCCGAGGATGTGACTGAGGCTGAATTTTCATATATTTATGATATAAAACAAATATTTGGCAGGTAGATTTAAGAAGCTAAAGTTTGGCTATGAATACTGTAAGAAGTGAATTTTTAAAACTATCTCTAAAGTGGAAAGCCAATATACATTGTACATGTACACAAAACACATTTTATTAATAATATTGTGTCAGGCATCATATACATAAGAATATGGCTTGTGTTTTAGTCATTTATTGATGGAGGAAACTAGTGCCAGTATAATTTATAAATGAAAAAAAGAAGTACATGGAAATTACAACCACCTTCAAATTCACACAGAGATGACTATGATGTCACAACTTATGATTGATCACTTTACTGCATAAGAAACTTTCTTCCTACGGCTTCTCCGTCTTTATGAAGAATTTTTGCATGAGTTATAGTATATTTCCATTGTTGATTTAATAAACTAATTAAAAATATTAGGAAATAACCAAAGTAACAATTGGTATGTGTTAATAAAAAAGAAAATGATGGAGACATGCCTTGGTCTTAAAGCATCTGCTCAGCAAGTATGAGTCAGTAGGTTCAATCTTTAGTTTCCTGTAAAGGCAGATAGAGGAGAGAGAGAGAGAGAGACAGAGAGAGAGAGAGACAGAGAGAGAGAGAGAGAGAGAGAGAGAGAGAGAGAGAGAGAGAGAGAGAGAGAGAGAGAGAGAGAGAGACGGACGGACAGACAGAGACATAGGGAGACAGAAAGAGACAGAGAGAAAGACAGACAGACAAAGAGAGACAGAGGGAGACACAGAGACAGAGAGAAAGAAAAGGGAGTGACAGAGAGAGAGAGACAGACAAACAGACAAAGAGAGACAGAGACAGAAAGAGAGAGAGACACACACAGAGAGAGATTAAAGGTATCAATCAGTATGAATGTTTTTTTCTGTGGATTTTGTTGCTGGTGCTGCTGCTTACTGTACTTCCTGCTTAGGATAACAGATTTGGACATTATACTGTGGTAGGGAGTGTGGGTATAAAGAATGCTTAATATTTAAAACTGGACAGGCAGTGATGACTAGTCTATATTCTGGAGTGATGGTTTTGGAGAATGTCCCAGGTCACAGGATAAATTTGGGGAGAATGTGTACCTCTTCTAAAAACATATGTAGTAAAGATGATTTTATAATCAAAATTTCTATACCTTGCAAAAAAGAGGTTAGACAGAAAAAATACAGGTATAGATGACAGTTTGTCCATTTTGAGGGAAAATAGTAAGATCAGTAACAGAGAGCCATATATGAGGTGGCTGGCTGAAACAAACTATTCCACATCGTGTAAGCAATGTTGTAATTAAAGTGAAAATGCAAAACATGAAAGCTTAGCTATCTCTCAAGGAATCCCATGATTCCTTTGATTACTTGTGTCATGTTTGTACGAATGAATAGGCTTGTGCATGCCACAGTTTGGGTGAGAAAATCAGAAAATGACCTTGAGGAGGAGTGGGGCTGTCCTCTCCTTGTCAGATTCTCTTGTTCTTTACAATGAATATGCCAAGCTACCTAGATAATCTCCTAGCTTCTCATTTCTTTAAGTTGTAGAGGATCTTGGATTACTGGTGTATGCAAATATGTCTGGCCTAAAATATCTTCTGAGGACCTGAGTTCAGGTACTCAAGCTTTTGAAGAACACACTTTACCCACAGAGCCACCTCCCCGGTCTGTGTTGGTCTTATAGTTTAAAAACAGACAACTAAACACATACAATTGACAATTATATCAGTAAGTATGCAGCTGGTGTCTAGAAGATGACACTAACAAAACATCAAAATGAGTACATGTAATACTTTAGACAGAAATTCAAATGTTTCTACTCCACTGCTTTGCTTTTCAGCTAAAAATTTTTACCTTCATTAATATACTACCCATTAGTTTCTTCAGGTTTAAATGGGGCAAATAATACCTTGGAATGGGCCCCCCAAAATTGGAGAGAATGGTTAAGTAATCTATGCATTTGTGGTTCAGTTTTTAAATGTTGAGAGATTTCAGGCTGAGTAGGAGATTGAAATGGCAGTCCAAATTGGATCAGAAGTTTTCTATAATGTTGTCCAGGAAGCTGTCCAAATCTGATGGGTAAAAGCAACAGAATCATTCAGGGTTGGAACTAGGAGGATACAGGATGTCGGTGTCCATTGTGCTGGGAGGAATGGTTCCTGTCATGTCTGATCCAGCTGGTTATTTTGTTCTGAAAACATAATTTCTCACAAGCTTTATACAGTTCTAATATTATAATTGTATGAAGGATACGGGACGCACAGACAATTAACGGTAGTTTTCCGGTCATTGTATAGGTCGATGTAAGGCATTTGCAAATCTCCCTTCATGTCTTACTAGTAATGACCTCTAATAGTAAGTCACAGAGAATCTGTGGTCAACATGAGGTCTCTCTCTATGCCTTTACATTTATATCTATGCCAGTCTCAGAACTATTCCATGTTGTGGGATTGGGAATATAAATTACATGCTTGTTCTGTAGTTTGAGTTTTTACATATCAATTGTAGCCCCCTCTCTCATCCCCTCCCAATCTCACTCCTTCCCTCATCCACTCCCTATCCCATACCCTCTCTCATCCTCTTTTTCTCCTTCCCCTAGTTCTTACAAAGGGCAGTCCTCCTCCCCTAACATCTCAACTTAGTTTATCCAGTATCCCTTGTACTACATATGGCCTCTTCCTCTGTTGCCTGACAGGGACACCCTACACTCTCAGGACTCTGTCCAGTGTCCAGATTTAAGTCTCTGTAACTGTCCCTATACCCTGCAAGGGGGAGTCTCTCCTCGGATGTCTATGTTGGGTTAAAGTCCACATATGAGTGAGTATATACCATGCATGTCTTTTTGTGTATGGGTTATCTCCCTTAGGATGATCATTTCTAATTCCATCCATTTGCCAGCAAAACTCAAGATTTCCTTGTTCTTAATTGCTGAATAGTATTCCATTGTGTAGATTTAACACAGTTTTTTTTTTTTTTATCCATTCTTCAATTGAGGGACATCTTGGTTGTTTCCAGGTTCTGGCTGTTACGAATAAGGCTGCTATGAACATAGTTGCCCCATTCTTTCAAAGGGGAGGGGTGGTTGTATAGGTTGCTGTTTGCTTGCTTGATCTACAAATGCTTATTCTTATTGGGAGGTGGTCATAAGTCATTACTGGTCTTATACAGAGAAAAAATAGGAGAAACACAGGAATATCTCTCTTTGCCTTTATCTTGCATACACAGGCAAGGAAACGGGAGCTGAAATGAAAGAAAGGGAGATTTAGGAACATAGAGGGAGGATAGAACAAAAGCTAGATGATTGAACCTACTCCTTAACTCAAGGCCTTAATTGTTACTTATAATGAAGGTTATGTCTAAGTCATTGCTATAGAATTTAGTATACTGATACAAAACATGGGCATGTCAAATACTTGGCAGATTTTAACAGAAGAATATATATCCTATGACTCTATCAACATATGTGGTAATTTGGTTGAATAAGGTTTTCAAAAGCCTCAGAGACACACAGCATATGGCACTTAAAGTTGTTCTTACAATCATAAATTTTTATGACAACAAGACAGGTAACTCTTGACAACACCCAGCCAACTTCAAAGAAGATGATGAGCATCAAAGAGCCTCCTTACAGACATGGCTTCAAAGGTGGCAAACCAACCACTGGGAAAAATGTCCTCATTCCTGCCACAAACAGAGTCTGCCTAAAAATGGGCAACTTAGATGCAGGCAGAACCGATGGCCACACTCTGCCAAGTCAGGGTAAGCAAGTCCTCAATAGTTCCTGCCATGCGAAGAAGTCTGGCAGAGATATTAGGCCAGAAAGCTGAAGACAAGGCTCCAATGTTATAAAGTGTATTAGGTGACTGGTCAGGCAGTAAACTGTCTTAAGTCAATTTGTACATTTTGGAAGCTGCTAACCCACACTGCTGATTCACTCAGGAATTTAAGTTTTATTTCTTCTCAAGTCTCTGAGGGGCATTGAAGACAAGATAGTATAGTTTTATAACCAAGCTTAGTTGGTTAGGAGACAAGATCATTTTAGATCAACATAAAGAAGTTAAGCTATTAGAGTTGAGATAGGATAGATATTGAATCTCATTCAGAAATTAGGCCCAACAAGACAGGAAAGACACTTACTTCAAACTGGACAAATGCAGATGGCCAGTTCACCATGAATGTAACATGTATAGAACTCATTATTCTCATGATTGTCACATGGTTCTCCTTGCTGTATGTAGTTTGTTTTATACATGTTATATAAAATAAAAGTATATAAAAAAGACAATAACCATTGATTACAGATCAGTATTTTCTATGCTCTTCAGTAACCTAGCCACTAGCTGTATATTGCTGGTTACTTTTTACCAATTCATTAAAAGTGAGTTAATTATTTAGTAATTCAATCAGAAAAGCACATTTCATAAGCCCTGTTGCCCTTGTGGCTAAATTCTCTGCCGTGCTTCACACAGCTGGGCTCAGTTTGAAGTGGGTTCTTCCTTTTCTGCTGGTCCTTATTTGCTTCTATTAAACACCGTTAGAAAATGTCTCATTGTGAATTCTCCTTCTGCCCTTTGAGATATGTGTAAATCTGTTCAGTGCTTCTCGTTTGTTTCACAACCCCGAAACATGTTTCTCAAGACCTGGGGCCAACCTTTTAAAATGTAAATATTAAGTTCTTCTACGTGCCAGTTGCTATGGAAAAGTTGGAGCCTAATTTCAATAGACACATTGATGATGAAAATATGAAAGGGTTCATTTTTTTTTTCTCTAAAGGAGGCCATTAGCAAATGTAGTCTATGTTGCCCACCTGTACCAGCCCGGTGATTGCCCTATCTTCTACATAGCACACTCACCCAAGACTGGTGGCTCACAGTCACTTGTATTTACACTTCCAAAAATTCCTATGATCCCTCCTGATCTTGTGGACCAGGAAAAGCTACCCAGACACAAGTCTGTGCTTGTGGATTAAAATAAGTATTTATTTTAATGTACTGTAATTATTTCAAGACCACTGCCTCTCCCACAGGCAGGAAGCAATCCCTGTATACTTCCTGTTCTTGGTAAAATAGCATTCATTTACTTGAGCCTTGCAAGGCTTCATGGGAAAATGATTCAGGGACAACAGGAGCTGCTGTTCTTCATGTTTCAATTTCACACCCCACTTTTCAGTATAATATTAGTAGGGAGATGTAGCATAGCTATAAGTCAGCTTATTTCTCTACAGTTAAAAATAACAGCAAAAAATTTTTTACCTGGGGTCACAGTTAGTAAACTCTATACCTAAGAGCCCAAAGAAACAGATGGTGAGTTGGATTAAAGAGTTTACCCTTTTGTTCTTGTTTCTATTTCTACAACGGTCAAGTCAAACACACACAAAAATACTTAGTGCCCAGTGAAATATTTATTACTTTGTTTGAATTTCTGATGTACTGAGATAAAAAAATTAACAATAAAATTGTAAGTCCTATGTTTTTGTGTTTACACTATGTTCACACGTACTTTAATTTGCTTTCTAATGCTGCGATAAAACACCATAACCAAAGCTATTTGGGGTAGAAAGGGCTTATTTCAAATTTCAGCAACTGGAGAGAGAAACAAAAGTTTTCTCATAAATAAAATCATTTGTACTTGGGTATCCAGATTGAATGAATATGCTAATTAAATAATCTAAGTTGGCCAATCATATTAAAATTTACAAAGCTAATCCCAGCAATACCCCATTATATGAATATTCCAGCCACGCATGGTTTCATGTGCCTTTAAGACCAGCATCTAAGGAGACAGAGACACACGGATCTCTGTCATTTCAAGACCAGCTTCATCTACAAAGTGAGTCTAGGACAGCCAAGACTACACAGAGAAACCCTGTCTCTAAAAACACACCAAAACAAAAAGATTATTCCAGTTAAAATAAGTTTTTAGAGATAATAATTTATTTAATATTTCACAGTGCACCATGAAATGTATTTAAAGCCCAACCCTTACACATATTCATGATACTGTAGAAACTAAAGTTATTGATATATGAGAAATATTTTAAAATGGAATTTTATTATCTTGATATTGTGTCACTTAAAGAGCATCATTGCAAAACACAATAGGATGTAACATAGGCTTCTGGAGAAGAGGATGCATAGAAAGCACTGAGGTAAGAGGAATTTGAAGCATGAGTTAGCCAGTTATAAGCTTTTAAATGTGGACCAATCCCACACCATCAAAAAATCAAAACAAACAAACAAACAACAAAAAAAAACCAATAAACATTGTACTCAAAGACTGAAAGTGGCTGTCAGGATAATGGCTCCTGTACATTAGAATGTCAGCACTTTGCAATGATGGAATCTTACACCTAAAATACATGTAACCCCAAGAATACATATAGGCTGAGGAAGTAGCTCCCCTTTCCAGATATGCTGAAGCACTTTCAAAGCAAAGAGTAAGGATCTGCATCAAACTTGGCTTTGGGTGTGTTATCTGAGTGTTCCACGCTGTATGAATTCACTCTGTCATCTGTTTTCGCCTGAAAGCACTTCATCTTTGTGAGAAAGAAAAAGATATGTTTATTGTAAGAGACAAATACATCCATATGTAACTGAATATAATGAAATTACAAAACATAATAAACTTCTGTAATCTCTTTAGTCATATACAATAATACATATTTACTCTGGCCTTATTCTTCATTGTGATGTTATTTCATTTGATTCTCTATCTAACAGCATTACACATTTCATGTCTGAGAAACACAACTGCATTATCAATTCAGATAAGGATTTAAGGAAATCATAAACTAATGCAGAAATATTAGACAAAGTATGCATCATAATATAAGCTACATGAACAAAGTAATTCAGAGATGCATCAGAAAGAAATTCAAATCATTTTGAAGTGTAGCATGTACCAAAGTGAAAAAATAAGATTAATCTACTTGCTAAAGTTGACAGTAGATACATGCAGTAAACATAATTTCCATGTGAATTTAAAGTTACAACAATCCCTCAAACTTGAGAAAGTGAGAATGATACCTAAATAAAATATGTTACATTATTCTTCCTACATCAGTGCATTTTCTAGAAAACAATGGAACACCATGGAAAACATACTGAAATAGAGTTGATAGCCACCGTTTAATGCAGGAAAGTTTCCAAGAAAATATAGTCCTAATTTGAATCAACATGTAATTAGTTCATTTAATTACTCTACTCTAAGACTAATTGATTTTTAGAACTAGAATATAAAGCAAGTCTAGTATGAGGGAAAAGTAATTTTAGACCTGCAAATTGGAAACTGCAGAGGTCTCATCTGAAACTCTGTTTTGTGTCAGATTTTATCATCTATTTGAACTATTATGTCAACAAGTCCTGCACAGTTATCACAGGATCAAAACCTGGTATAACATGTTCCTCTATTAGGCAGCTCTCATTCTAGTCAAACAACATTTTGTGTCATGGATTAAATTAAAGATTTACATATTATCTTTTCTATAAAATTATGAACTACCATTACTTAACAGTGATATTCGTACGTATCATGTGGTGAAAAGTTCTGTTCAACGCATGCAGTTTCAAGATATATTTGGATCATGTGATGCTAGAATTGTTTTCAGTTTCCATTTTATTTATTCATTTGATTATTTTTCTCTAATTTGTTTGCCATATTCTTGCTTCTTTAAATCATCAAGGAAGCCCCCCGCTTTTGGATTCATCCTTAAGGATCAACAGATGTCTATCAAATGTCTGTTCAGATAAAAAGCAATCCTGTTCCTAGTATGGTTTAGGTTAGAAAAGGGTGACTCATTTTTTATGATTGAAAGTATTAGTACTATGTTCTTTGGTGAGTTCCATAACAGGAAGTGGAACTATATCTTTGAGTTTCAGAGGAAGACAGAATGCTCTTTTGAACAAGTGGAAACCAGAAGAAGGTGTCTAGCCTCTTGGTAAAATGATATACTATTGTGTTGAGATTCAAGAAGCCAATATAAGGATTTTTAAATGTCTCAGTAAAAAAAAAATGCTGTTAACATTCAGAGAAGCATGATTTAGTCTATTGTGCAATTTAAATAGAGCATACTCTACTGTACAATATCTTTTTTAAATGTTTCATGCTAATTATGGCTTCAGGGTATGCTTCTGCAATGTTTGCTACTTGTGAATCAGTAATCATACTACTTCCATGACAGTGGTCGGGAAGTAAAACAGAAGTAAGTCTCACTGTGTTGAAACGTGATGTTACTGCACAAATCGCTTCACAGCATCCTGCAGTATTCCCTCCAAGCTGTTTTATTCCTTTTGCTTGTTGTCTAATACTCAGTGTTGCCTTTAGAAATGTCCCTTTCCAATTATAAAGCAATCTTGGTTTTATGTAAAATATCAAAATATTTAGAAAGCCATGAAGAGAAAATCATCAAAGCCTTAATGCACAAATAAGTGCCTGCCTATATAATGATATTAGTTTTTCTATTGATTTTCATATTCTAGCATTTTTCTGTTTCCTGACATAACACTTAATATTTTCTAATGGTTCCCTCTATCATACAATATGAAGTGAAATTTTTATTTGCTATATGTTTACTGTTCTAGAGGTGGTACAAACAGAGAATAGAGCAGATAGATGAGATGCATTTAATTTTCATGCAATGGCCAACTTTATTCACAGTATCAGACAATTTATGCCCTGAGGCTTAGGAGGAGTAGCATGTATAAAATGTGCAATCACAAGGGCAAGCCACATGTGGCAGAGAAGCCACAAGTAGCAAAACCATTTGTTTCCATGGAAACATATAAATAAATAACAATGGCCAGTTGTAATGAGTCATCAGAAGAAAACTCATTCCTATCCACTAGACCTGGGAGAAACACAAAAACACATTCAAAGACCAATGCTATGTTTTGAAGACACTAAGGTTACAAGACTATTGTGTTGTTTCCTTGAAGTTTTCTCACAAGAACACAGAATTGTCCTCACCTAACTCTAGCCATTGACCCTTTCCAACGTCTATATATTATTTTAGTATTTGTATTATAACATTCATCTTCTAATCACTCCTATACTATACTAAAAATCAAAACAGTTTATTATTGTTATGTTTGCTGTTTTTACTGTAAATTATGTTACATTCTACTTCTGTGTTGTGAAATCTGACTGCAACAGTTAAACCAGGGACGTCGTTGTAACTACAGCAAAGGCACCAACAGTATGATTCAGAGCCAATCCAAGTGTATCCTATATTACATTTGTCCAATTACTATGTGTAAGTATTATTCCAGATGCAGTTAAACTAACACTAATGTGCTCAATGTATTGTGTAGGTCTCAAGTTTGTTATCTCTTTAGATAGTCTACTCTGCAACACAGACTTTGGAACCTTCTACAACCTAATCTTTGGCCAGTTCCTTAAAGACAACATTCCATCCATCAGAACACATTTGCTCCGAAGTCAGTCCACATGATGGACGGAAGAGGAATGTTAATACAGCAGGTAAGCTCCCACATTTATTATCACTAATGTGTTCCTGGAATGACAGAAACTTATAAACTTGCTGGTCATGGAGCTTGCGAATCTTAGCTTTATGGCCTCCTTCGATTTCTACTCATTCATCAGTATGATCGGGTCTTTTGTCACCCAGACATCTCTGTTGGAGGCAAGCACACAGCTTTGTTATCAGTTAGAATCACTGACGATGTGAGATTCCTGAGCTTTCCTTAACAATACCATGACTATTTCCACTAACACTTTTGTCCGGGCTCTGGTCAATCTTCATGATCATCTGTCCTGAGAGGACACAACTGTCTTATGATAGACTTTTCACTACCTCATTCTTGACATGTCCTGAGGTGATTTTCCCTCATCTTTACCACTAGTACTCTCATAAACTTTTCAGTCACAAGATTATGAAAAATTTATATCACCAACATCTTTGCATTGAATGCTTGCATTTATTTACCGTGTATCCAAATAAATCATTGTGGAAACACCCACCGAGGTATCTTGCTTGATATAAGCTGCATTATAACTCAGCGCTTGATAACTCTCCTGATAATAAAGTCAGATTATTCTAAAGGTTTTATTCACAGTACAATCCTCACAGCATTTAAAGCTTCGAAATCTCTTCCAGTTTTCTGTGTCAATGACTTTGCTGATCCTGGACCTTTGGCCATATGTGCTTTTTCATGAACCAGAATCTATTTTCAGTCTCTGTTCTCATCTCTTTAGGGAACAAAATGGGCTATTTCTTCGAAGTTTCATGAATAGTCCAAATATTAGACATTATCATATCTTTTAATTTTTATTTAAGTAATTTATTCACATTACATCTCATATGTTATCGCCTCACTTGTATCTTCCTATTCCCCCTCCCTCCCTTTTTTATCCTAGTCCCCTCTCCTAGGTCTGTCCCCCATTGTAAGATCACAGCCTATCAGGTATCTTCCTAGTAGCCTTCTTACTCTTCCTCTGAATGTCACCAGGTCTCTCCTTTATCATTTTAAATAAAGCATTATATATACATACTTCTATTAATTTTTTAATTACTCGATGCTTTTTCTTAATCTACTCGTATCTGATGCCTTCATTATTCTGATTTTGCAAACCAATGTAATATGTGGAGTTTTAACATTACATCAACCTATATTTCTTTGTTATGTTAATTTCTAAAGAATCTTTAATTTATGTCATAATTTAATATACATATTTATTTTTATTATATAATTTTATATATTAAATTATAATATATACCTTTATTCATCTTATAACCAAACAATTCATTTCCAGGCTTAAGTAACCAAATACAATTCCAATATTGCACATATTTGCATAGATACTCTAATTTGCATAGTGAAACATTTTTCCTTATGTGATGATATTCAGTAATTGGACCTATGAACTTAATTTCATCATGAAGATAAGTTTCCGAAAGCAAGATTAGTGTATAAAGTTCTGAGAGACTCTTTACCCAGTCACCTATGTGAGTTATAATGAGAAGATGGTTATGTAAAAGGTAGCTTAGTTTTACAATGAAGCTTAGTTGTTTAGAGGTTATGATGTTTTTAGGTCTAGATACATGTTTTAAGTTAAAAATGACAAGACGTGATGAGATTGATATAAACTCAGAATTTCAGACACACCAAGATAGGAAAAATGTTTTCTTCAAGGCTGTAAAATACAAACAACCTAAACATTGAGAATGTTAACATTTATATAATTCCTGATTGTGTCATGGTACTGTGTGCTATAGGTAGTTTATTATATATATGTGTAATAAAATAAATGTATATTTTTAAATGTTTAACTCATAAAAAACAAGAATAAAAGAAGAAAATGGGCTTTATCAGACATCAAATCCGCTTGTGTCTTATCTTGGTTTTCCAAGTCCCCAGAACAAAGCATAATTTGTACATTTTAATATTGTGTCACAACACCAAAGCATTGGACACAAAAGAACAATATTACAAATGACTATGAGTTCCAAATTGTTTCAATAAAAATGTAATTGATTCTTTCATTCTTGATTATTCTCTATATTGCATCTTCTGTTATACTTGACTCTTTGATCAAACCATCTGAATCTTAGATTTAACTGCCCCTAACCTTCTAGAGTTTTCCATTTATCTCTAAAACTTCAGTGCTAAAACTCCAAGCACATTTACTCCTAATGCTAGGAGACTCCATCAGGAACGCATTCATGCTTTCCCTTCACTAGTTAATATATCCTGTCTCCAAGTTTTCTAAAGTGTCCAGGACTTGAGTCTCTTGCTTTCTCTGTTGCTTCTTTTTAGCAACTTCAGTAATTTATAGTTTTCTGTCATATATACTTTAGTCTTTGCTCCGGTGTCTTACTACCACAGTATTTTTACCATTAATACTGTCTCAGAATATAAATTACTCCATAGTTATTTCTACTTACCCTGACAAAAAATAACTATATGTCATATAGGTAATAAAATAACTATGATATATGACATGTATATTATTTTGCCATAGCAATTTATATTTTATTCCATGAAATTTTAGTAGCCTTGGTTCAATACATAATGAATATTAATTTTAATGTGTAAATATATATTGATAGGTAATTTAAAATATGATATTGTTAATGAACAGATTAAACTAAGCACAATGTTTAATTATGAACACCATTTAAACCTGAGTTTTTATATGTTGTCTTTTATCATTCAATAACATAGTTTGGTATGTTGTAGATTGTATGTTAATTTTAATACTATTATACTTTTTGCCTTATTTTTTGAATTCTTGCAGATAAATTGCTCATGACTTATTATTTGTATATATTGAGTCAAATTAATTATACATAAACTACATATGCTTACATGAAAATTATAAGACATTCCATTATAAGATATTACACAAAATCAATAAAAATGTTAAGTATTTATAAACTGTAATACCTCCATTTCAAAATATTAATGTTGGTTTACATGTAGTATAAATTAAATTTCCATACAAAGCAAATATTATATGAGAAAATATTAATGAAATATTTTTTAACAATGAAATATCCAAAACTCCTAAACATTTGTTGCCAAAAAGTATACACTCTTTACATTCTGTACTTACATTTAAGATATGGAAAACAAAATAAATAACAAAACAAGGCAAAAAGAATAAAAAAGAAAACATATTGTCAATATATTAATAAATATTGTTATGCTCTTACTGTTATCTGATATTTATTAAAGCAATCATAATTTTAAAAATCTGCATATTTGCTTATTCTACTCATGGCTAAAATTATTTATGAATATGTGGTGGGATAATTGTATGTTTAGTATATATTTAATGCACTTAAATTTTCTGATTTTATCATTTTGGTGGCTCCATTATGCAGTGCAGGTTTTCTCATTTTGATTGACCTGAAAGAACCCATGTCACTGGAATCACTTGGGTAGTATGTGAGTGTTCCTTCCCTATACATGCTTATCAGAAAAGGTTGAGGATGCAGTCTCATGTGCAGCAGCCTGTTCAGTGTCTATTGCTTGTGATTCTGAATTGTACCAATTTCCTTCTGATTGCTTTACTTTGGCGTTATCTGCCTGTAGCACCATTCAGGTCACTCACATCACTTGCTGTTTCACTACAGTAATTCCTCTCCTTTGCGTGTAGTCACATTACTGCACAGCACCTTTAGGATTAGTACATCTGCAGGTTACTGTCATTTATTTCTGTTCCAATCCTGTGTGTTTTCATGCCAATCCCCATCCTACCCTTTTCACTTTAACAATGCATTGTTATTACAGTACTATGAAAAATTGTGCAGTGAAATCACAAGCTTAATGGAGATGAATGAGTTAGAACATTAACACAAAGCTTCCATCTAGACATATGAAGTAGAAGACCTAAACAAAATCACATAAGTTTTATGCCATTAAATTTATATACTAAATATGCATACAAATATGCAAATAGAGTGACATGGTCTCGAACAAATTTAACAATGGCTTGTAGGAATGGCAGTAAGACAGAAAGCATTTCTGACATTCTACTTGGAAAAATAATGACTTGCTTTTTTGACTAGAAAAATATAACTCCAGATGTGAAAATGTTAGCTCATCACACCTGCAGAGAACTAAATCAGAGATAGATGTTAAAAATATAAACACATGTACATTGTAGGTATTCCCTGTTGGTTATGGTTAGATTGAAATAATTTTCTGTAAATTATGGACAAAGTTACACACAGCACACTTGAAATCACTGTATTTGCCTTGTTTTCTAAAAATCATTGTTTCCTATAAAGTAACATCTACAAGACGAATGCAACACCAAAATATATTCTACTAATTTTTTTTCTAATTCCTTGCTATTGAGGCCAGTCTTTAATCACCTCATTACCAAACCTGTATGTTTACATGTTTGCTAATGTCAGTCAAATTGTTTAAGTTATGTCAATATAAAAAAAGGGGGAAACAGAAAATATCAAGTCTAAAATAAGAAATATAATTATAACATTAGCTGAAGGATAACTGTTCAAGGAAGCTGTTGTTTGGTATGGTCATAAATTCTTAATTTCTTACAAAAGGATGGGTAAAAAAGGAATAATCATGAAGGGGAAAAAGGCTGAGTTGTGTGCTATAAAATACCAGTTAGAGACATTTATAGGCAATATATATTTTCACAGTTGTGGGAGTATTGGATACTCCACTGAACCCCTCAACCATAACCAATCCCTGAGGGGAAAAACCAATATTTGAGTTGACAGTCATTCCTGAAGTGAGTGCTGGTGATGATATTGGAGTCTAATTATGTAAATGAAAATCAGACAAATAAATGAAAAATATTGTGAGGAGTCTCCTGTATAAGAATCAATGGAGAAATATATTTCCTTTAACTTTTTAAGGAAGGGTGTTAAGTTGTCATCAAAACTTGCAGGTCCCGCTCAAACTAAGGCACCAGCCAAGGACAATACAGGAGGTAAACTTTAAACCCCTTCCCAGATCTAGCCAATGGACAGAACATTCTCCACAGTTGAGTGGAGAGTGTGATATGACTTTCTCACGTACTCTGGTGCCTCACATTTGACCATGTCCCCTGGAGGGGGAGACCTGGTGGCACTCAGAGGAAGGACAGCAAGTAGCCAAGAAGAGACTTGATACCCTATGAGAATATACAGGGGGACGTAATCCCCCTCAGGAACAGTCATATGGGAGGATACAAGGGATGGGATAAACATTGAGGTGTAACAAGAATAAATTAATAAAAAAAATAAAAATAAATAAAAAAAATAAAAAACTTGCAGGTATTAAAAATATAATAGTTTCCTTGAAAAGATCTGTGTCTAAGCTTAGTTTGATGTATTTTTATTCTCCTTTTTTATCTACTCTGGGTACAACCATGGAGATTATGAGGTTTGTAGTTTCCTTGGCATGGACTGAGTGAGACTTCAGTCATCTTGAAGATCCCACTCATCGGCCATATGAAATTTCTTCTGAATCTCTTGAGATCTAGAGACAGAACAGGGAAGGGCCATTTGTGGAGATAGGGATGGCCTACTCTAGGTGCGAACTGTACTACTTCTATTCAACTGTCATTTTCTCAGTAGTGTCGTGTGACTCTCTTAGCAAATGAAAATGAGAAAGAAAGTAGAATGCCACTGAGAAAGACTAGATGTGAATGAGCTCTGTAATCTATATGTTATCATTATGAGTCATATTTGAATCTTGTGTAATCACACAAACACATTAAATAACACATAAAAAAAATCTAAGGCTGCACCCGATGTCAGTGTAAGAAATCATTTTGCAGTACATCATGAAACTCTTCAGATTGTCATCCACTCAAGTCTTAGCAGCAGGTCTATTAGTATTAGGACTGTAAATGTAGTGTGACAGAATAAACATCATAATCTAATTAATCAATGTCGTGAATTAACTTTTGCTTTCATACTCAGATATTTGTCATTTTTCTATATTGTGTAGGGAATGTGAAAAACTGTGGAGTAACCGTGTCCACTTTAAGCATTTTGATAAATAACCTGTCTTCACCTAACTTTAAATAACAGATTTTTTAAATAGTTTATAAAAAATACAATGAAATTATCTTCCATTTCAGGAATTTGATGAAAACATACTACATATGCATAGTGAAATTACATTCAGCTGTCAATGAAATTATGAAAATATCACATAAATGAACAAGTGAAAAAATATCATGTTGAACAAGGAAACTGGGATGCAAAAGAAATTTTAGCATGACATCACTCATGTGTGGCTATTAGTTTCAAATATTTAGATTTGCATAATCAACTTGAGGTGACTGTGGAAGGCAAGAAACAAGAAAGGGGACTTGGAATGGAAATGAAGAAGGATTTTAAAAACAAAGAGATAGTAAAATCTAGTTGGTATTATGAGAAAAAAGTGAATTATGGCAGAGGCTTTAAGAAAATAGTGTATGGGATAGGACAAAGGAGTGGGTGAGGGCAGGAATAGTCAATATTGAAGGTATTTCTTTAACAATTTTAAGCTATATTGTGATACTTATATTAAAATACGTGTAAATAATAATGTCTTTCTCACTTTTATACTTTTGTTCTTCTGACTGGTACCAGACAATGGCTCATACAGTAATAAACAATGTACATTTTTTTCTGTTTCATTATTTCTTTTATGTACTGTACTATTTTTGAAAAAAATAAGTAAACTCTGTTTTTTCCAAATCTTTAATTTCTTCTACAATTTATGTTGATACTTATTTGATTGAATTTTATGACTAATTACAAAATACATATGCAAATGCAGTTAATATTCTCATTTTGTGTCTGTATCAGTGTTGTTTAAGTTTCTGGTCAGGTTATATGCTTAATATTACAGAGTAACCTTATTAGATTATAGAATGTGTTGTGACCTCCATACCATTAACTAGAACTTAATAGAGAGCTGTAGAATAAATCACTCTTCATTACATATTCAGATAATGCCAGGAACACTTTCTTGATGTACAAGGTTATTAAATGTTTAACATAGTGTGTATGTATATATATATATGTATATATATATTATAGAAGTATGATCAGCAACCTGTGTTTACTAACTTTGAATAACAAGATTTTTAAAAAAGATTTATAAATAATAATTCCATGGAAATAATTTTCATCTCAGGAATTCAATAAAGAAATATTTCATATACATAGCAAAACTATGTTCAGCTATAAAGGAATAAAAAAATTATAAAAATTTCAGATAAATATTTATGATTGAAAATGTCATACTGAGTAAAGGAAATTTAGATAGGGTAGCATGTAACTAAGAGTTTTCCATATTGTGCTAATTGTATGGATTTTAAAGGTAGCTTATATAAACCTCTGCGGTTCCATCTTCTGTCAGAAGAGCCATTGATGGGAATAACAAACCTCTATATTGTGAAAAATTCTGCCATATTGAATGCAACACTTAATTTCAAACTTTCTGTATAGATTAATTATGTGTGTTTGACACAGATAAAAGCACAACACACACAGATACACCATATATATTTTACTGTAGCTGCTTCTAGATGGACCAAGATCTGCATTACCAATTCCTCTTCAAAAATTGTTGATTAGGAGAGTTATTGATTGCCCTTAGTTGTTATTCCTTCAAATATAGGATTTGGAGGAATTGAGCTGGAAATGACCTGGAAACTTCCTACCTAAAGACTAGTGTTCATGACATCTAAAAATACTGTTCAAGCTACCAAGGGAGAGAAGTAATTAAAAGCCCTGCTCATATGTGAAGGCAGCACATTACAAGGATGAGCAGAACTCCAAGATAAAACCACAAGAGTCATAAAGACACTTATATCTCAGGAGTAATCAACATCCACCTAATTGGAATGATTCTCCATAGACAGAAATTCATGACTGTTTCAGTCAACTTAGAAAACTAACTGTGTTTGGTGAGGTCATGGACCCTGGAGAAGATCTTATTCCTCAAGCCTAAGGCAATTAATTCCCAACTACATTCTAAATGCCTGTCTTATATCCACAGATGCCCTCATCAATAAAACTTTTTTTGCAGCAGAAGCAATTAAAGGGATTCAAAACTGGTCAAAATGCAGATAATAAGGGTCCATGTTGTGTTTATTCCACATGATGGTACATCTACAGTGAAATCCCTACTATTAAGACTCCAAGAATGCAGAATAAGAGGATTCATTTAATAACTGGATGACCAATACAACTCGTGGTATGCATACTGCTGGACATACCAGAGAAGCTTCACCCATGGAGTGACAAAGACATTATTACCTAAACAAAACATGGATCCTGAGATTATCAGTTGACTCACCTCCTGATGAAGAGAGCAGCCTGTCAATAGCTACTGAAGGACAAATAAAGAGGTTGTCACAGGCCCAGCGATCCAGATGATATTTTGTATTCTATTGATAATAATAATACAAGTTTTATTTTTATGCAGTGTGCGTGTATGTGTGTGTGTGTGTGTGTGTGTGTGTGTGTATGTGTATACACTCTAATTTTTTTAGCTCCAAAGGTCTATTAAAAGTTAAAGGCTATTTGCAAAATCTTTAATACATCAATACTATTTTCCTCTATAAAGAAAAAATGGAAATGGAACAACCTTGCTATGCAGTTTTCATAGTATCTGGTACTGAGGCATCTTTATGAACAACTCAAGTACAACTATTGCAAAATTAATGACCCAAGAAAATGAGCCTTGGTTAGTTTTCCACTCCTTGACTTCTAATATTACATTTGTTCTGTAGTTAACATTAAAAGAACCACATTAAATTCATATGAACAATAGTTTTGTTGTCTGATCTATTCAAAGCTAACAAAAATCAATGATAATCTTGCTTTAGTTAGTTGCTTTGAAGTTAAATCAAGACAAAGTCTTAAAAAATAAATTAAAAAAAAAAAAACAAATCTACAAACTTACCATAGAAGTTCATGTAAGGCTTTCCAAACACTATGTCTGTAAGTTGTAAAGTTATTTTAGTAGTCTAGCTATTTTTTGAAACTGAACATATGGCACAACATTCTTGGTGTCAGTAGAAGTGCACATTTTGAATGGGGTAGCTATTCATCTTATTGAAAAAAATATATATATATCACAACTGCTACTTAGATGGTCGCAAGCATTGCATGTTTAATGCAGATATATACTCTAACATTTTGTCCTATGGATTGTTGTAATTGCATCTTCTAACTTGGTGAACACAAGGGAAATCAAGATCATCCGAAATTAACAGTGAAGGGAGAGTGGTCTGTGTTGAAGAAATTTGTACCATACTGGAAGAGAAAGAAACATGAAGAGATTTGTTTCTAAGCAGAGACATGGAATTTTGTTCTCATATGGTAGAGTGTGCATAATGGTCAGCGTTAAGTAAGCTATCATTATATCATTATAAAGACAAATATTTATGCTTACAAACATACACTGTGAAGAATGTACAAACTGCAGAAATAGCAATGACATTATAAATACATGTGGCTAAATAATATAACTAAATATTCATTGTTTAATTTATGAATTTCCAAACTTCATGCTTGTTCTGTAAAGCACAGACATCAGAACAAGCAAATACATTTTATAAAAATGATACTATAAGTTTGATGAGGGAGTGTTCATTTGTGACCAAGAACTGGAGACATGGATAGACACCAGGGCTTGTTGTTAATCCAGTCAAGGCAAATCATCAAGAAGTCTTGTATCAATAAATGAGACACAGACTTGCAGAGGAAGGCAATGGATGTTGATTCAGTCACTGTACACATGTTCAGACATACACATTCACACACACAGACACATATACACATGCATGTACAAACTGCACATAAGTACACACTACATGCTGCACTCTACACACATACAAACACACTAATTAATAATCAATAACAAATAAATAAATAAATGATACTAGAATAGACTACAGTGTCTTACCATTTGGAAATATAAGACTTTAACAACTACAGTCAATTTACTCAGAATTCTCCCATGCCCAAAGAAACAATTCTTAACAAATTAATGTGATAAAAATTTTAACACTATGAATTGTCGTAATGCAGTATTATCTCCAGATAATAGTGCAGTGCACTAGGAGGAATTAAAATTACCTTGTGTCAAAAGATTAAATTGAAGCTTTTATGTGTCATGCTAGGGTTGCAGAGGGAGGTGATTTGAAAGTAGTGGGAATAAATTTATCCTTCTCCACCTCCATAAATACAGATGTTGTGGAGGTGCTAGAAAACTGTCTTGTTATTGAGTATCCCAAACCACTCTCCAATTATCCAGACTTCATCTTCCTTAATGAATGAGACATCCCTTGATCATTTTGCTAATTAATACTTAATACCTAATAACCACATAAATGATACTATAAAACAGGATACAAGATTATGTTTAAGTTCATTCTTTGCTTTTTGCCAAATTTTTACTCAAAAGAGTGCATGCAAATGTTATGTTTATTCATAAGCTATATATTGGAGATGAATTTATGTTTAAATATTATATGGAAGAAGACTTATGGAAACAAACTGCTGTCTATAAAAGATGAGCTCTTGATAATTTGGAATATTAATATGTATATAATACAACACATTTGCTGTCCTGTACTATAACATACATGTACTAGGTACATCATGAGGAACCATGAAACAATCAGGAATAATATACGTGTTACATTAAAAGTGATTTGGCTACTTGTTTTTGGAAAATATGAAGAAAATATCTTTCTTATCTTGGAGAGTCTAAAATTCTGAATGTAAATCAATATCTATCATATCTCATCATTATCAACTAAATACACATATCTAGACCTTATTGGCATCTTAGCCTCTAAACAATGAAGCTTAATTGTAAGGCTAACCAGCTGGTCTTCAGTTCTGTCAGAAACTTGAGAAGGGATAAAACTTAAATACCTGAGTGTACTGGAAGTGCAGGTCAGCAGCTTCCAGAATGAAAAAAAAAAAAAAAAATGACAGAGGCAATTTACTGTCTGAACAGTTACTCAAAGCTTTCTATAATGTTGGAGCATCATCTTCAGCCTTCTGACCCAATACATCTGACAGACATATTTGTGAGTAGGAATTATTGAGGACTTGCTTACCCTGTCTTGGTAGAGACTCTGCCTACCTACTTTAAGGGAGAAATTTGTCTGTGGCAGAAATAAGAACATTTTTTCCTAGTAGGTGGTTTGCGCATTTGAAGCCATTTACAATTTTCAATGAATAACTAAATATATTGACAATTTGAATTTAATTTTTAAAATTAACAGTGACAGATATCTACTAAAATATTTCTAAGGCATCAATAAGTTAATTTGTTTGTAGTAACTTTGTAAATTTTAATGTATTAATGAGTACTCGATCTATTAGTGTTATTGCTAAATAATGAAATAGTGAAAGTTTGTGTGCTATGTCTAATAAAATTGAGGGTTATTTTATTTTCTTGGCTTATTGGTGTTCAAATTAAATAGTCCTTACCTATTTCTCAATCATGTAATATACTTCCATCTTTAGTGTTTTTTCATTGTATGATTTTAATTGAAATAGAATTAAATGAGTTTCCCCCTTTCCTTTCTTTCCTCTAGGTCCTCCCCATCCTCAGCATCATACTCCACTTTGTTTTGACTGCCATTGTTACACAATTTTTATAGTTATGCACAAATACATAAATACAATGTTGACTGCATTTATGGTTCAAGACTAACCACTCTACATTGTAAAACAAAATGGGAAGCTAATCCCCTTGACAGGTTAGCTCTCCTTTTCCAGCAGTTCTTAGTTGCATAGAGTGCAACTAGCATTCTGTTTTTTGTTTTTTGTTTTTTTGTTTTTCCCTATCAGGTTCAAAGGTTTTCGTTAAGCAGAGTGAGGCACTTACAGTTGATTTTTGTGAACTGTAAGAGAGGTGGACCTGGTTTTCTTCTTCTACATGTAGACAACCAGCTCCCCAGTATCATTGTTTTGAAGAAGATGCCTTTTTTTCCAGTGTGCTTCTTTTGTCTGTTTTGTCAAGTATCAGGTGGCTATAGTTTGTGTAGATTTGTGGCTAGGCCTTCTGTGCTATTCCATTAATCTGTGTTTGGTTTTGTACCAGTACCATGTTGTTGTTTAATTAATGTGGTTCCACGGTATAATATAAATCAGTTACTTTGTACATACAGTAGTATTTTTATTGTTTAGGATTAAATTGATTGTAAGAGTATTTTTCTGTTTCGATGGGAGTTTATGGGTTATTTCTATTTTTTGTTTTGATGAATGTTGTTGCAGTTTCAACTGAAATTGCATTAAATCTACTGATTTCTTTATGTAAGATGAGCATTTGCTTTTGGAAAGAATATGGGAAGACTGTCCATCTTCTGATGTCTTCTGCTTTACAAACTTTTCATTGCATAGGCCTTTCACAATCTAGGTTAGGATTATTTTAAAAGATTTTATTTGCATGTTTGCTCCTTGGGTATTGTGAGTGAGGTTGCATCTCTAAATGTTTCTCTGTATATTTAGTGCTGATTATCTATGCTGATTTTGCATTATGACATTTTGCTGAAAGTGTTTATCAGGTGTTGGTGTTTTCTAGTAGTGATTTTAAAGATCTTTTCTGCATATGACATGCCATCTGCACCTTAACGCTGATTTTGCTGCAGTAAACACCAGCACGAGAGGGATTATTGAGGAAGTAGTTTATTTCACCACAAACCTTATAGACTGATTCAATGCAATTTCAACTGCAAAATATTTCTTCAAAGAGTAAATACAACCCACAAATTCATATAGAAACACAAAAGACTCCATACAGGTAATAAAACCCTCATCACCAAAAGTAAACCCATCACTGGTGCAAATGAGGCCAACAGGACAGATCAGGAAACTAGAGGCTGGAAACAGAGGAGTCTTGGAAAAATGATGCTTACTAGGATGTTCCCTGAGGCTCACTTCATGTGTTCTCTTAAAACAATTAGATTATTGCCAGCATTGATGTAGCATTGCCCACAATAGGCTAGTCTCTCCCACAACAAGTTTTGTTAATAGTAGGTTGTATGGAAGCATTTTCTATATTTTAAAAACATACACATTTATTTTATTACACGTGATTAAAACAAACTACATACAGCAGGGAGAACCATGTGACAATCATGAGTTCTATAAACGTTACATTCATTATGATTTGGCTATTTGTATTTGTCAAACTTGAAGTAAACACCTTTTCTGTCTTGTTGGGTCTAAATTTCTGAATAAAATTCAGTATCTATCCTATCTCATTTCTATTAACTTAACTACTTTATATTGATCTAAAAAGATCTTATGCCCTAACCAACTAAACTTGATTGTAAAACTAAACTATCTGGTCTTCAACCACCCTCAGAGACTTGAGAAGGAATGAGACTTAAATTCCTGAGTGAACCAGCAGTGTGGGTTAACAGCTTCCAAAATGAACAAAATGACTGAGACAGTGTCCTGCCTGAACAGACACCCACATCTATAACATTGGAGCCCCACCTTTGACCTTCTGTCCCAATATCCCTGCCAGACTTATTCACAAAGCAGGAACTATTGAGGACTTGCTTGTCCTGTCTTGGAAGAATTCGGCTGTCAACTCTACCTGCATCTAAGCAGCCTATTTTTAGGCAGAATTCTGTTTGTGGCAAGAATGAGAATTTGTCCACTGTCTTGTTTGCCACATTTGAAGCAATATCCATAAGGAGGTTCTTTGATGCTCATCATCTTCTATAAGGTCAGGTAGGTGTTGTCAGGAGTTGTCTTGTCATCAAAGAAACTCTAGAATAATAAAAACATCTTTAAATACCATATTCCATGTGTTTCTGCGGTCTTTGAAGACCTTATTTAACTATTTTACCTTATATCTTGGTGTAAATCTAACCAAGAGTGGTGTAAATCTAACCAAGCAAGTTAAAGACTGATATGAAAAAAATTTCAAATCCCTGCACAATAAAATTGAAGAGCATATGAGAAAATGGAAAGACCTCCCATGCACATGGAATGGCAGAATCAACATAGCAAAAATGGCCAACCTACAAAAAGCAATCTAGGAAGGGGTTTAAAGTTTACCTCCTGTATTGTCCTTGGCTGGTGCCTTAGTTTGAGCGGGACCCCTGGGCCCAAATCTGACTATCATATTATTCTAGATCTAGCCAGTGGTCAGAATATTCTCCACAGTTGAGTGGAGAGTGTGATATGACTTTCTCACGTACTATGGTGCCTCACATTTGACCATGTCCCCTGGAGGGGGAGACCTGGTGGCACTCAGAGGAAGGACAGCTGGTAGTCAAGAAGAGACTTGATACCCTCTGAGAATATACAGGGGGAGGTAATCCCCCTCAGAAACAGTCATAGGGGAGGGGAATAATAGGAAAATGGGGGGGGGGGGATGGGAGGATACAAGGGATGGGATAAACATTGAGATGTAACAAGAATAAATTAATAAACCCCCCCCCAAAAAAAAAAACAAAAAGCAATCTACAGATTCAATTCAGTGCCTATCAAAATACCAACACAATATTTTACAGAACTAGAGGCGTTTTCTAATGGATATTTCCTCCGATCAAATGACTCTATTGCCTCAAATTGACCGAAATCCAGCCTGTGAAACCTTTAAATAAAATTTTTTTTGTCTACCATTCCTATTTTACACATTGTTTCTCCATCTCTTTTACTTTTGTTAATACATGAAGCACCATACTGAAAAGTAGGGAAGATATTAGTTATCCTGTCTTCATGATTTTATTGAAAACTTGCTTCCAGTTTTTCTATGATTGTATAAATGTTTGCATCAGGCTTGTTGCATATATTTTCAGTTATATTGAGAGTCATTCCCTCATTCACTACAGATTTTATCATGAATGAATGCTTGAATTTTACCAAAGACTATTTAAAGGTGCAATAGGATAATTGTGAGATAATTTCTGTAGAGTGAGTTTACTGAGGTCCATATGTTAATAAATCCCCACTTAGTCCAAATCTTTTTAACTATGTACTTATGATCCTGTGCATTACTATGTAGTGGTAATGACATTGCATCTAAAAGGAGGGTATTTGAGTAATAAGTATTTATTTGTGTCCATAGTTGGAGATAGAGTTTATCATTCTGAGTATAGTATAACAGGAGGTGACAATAGAGGTGTTTGAGTAGGGTCATGACACAGGGTGTCACCTTGTATCCACAGTCAAGAAGTAAGGATAGATAAATGATTATTCTTAGCCATATTCCTCTTATTTTATCTTTTCATTTAATTTTTCTTCTTATATATTTTGAACATATTCTTTCCTTACCTCACTCCTCACAGATCCTTTGCATGTCCTTACTCACCCAATTTCTTGTTTTTTCCTCTCTCTCATAAAGAAAAACAGGCAAAATAACAACAAAATTCAAAACAGATATACCAAGAGAGAGAGAGAGAGACAGACACACACACACACACACAGAGAGAGAGAGAGAGAGAGAGAGAGAGAGAGAGAGAGAGAGAGAGAGAGAGAGAGAGAAGAGGGACAGAGAGAAATCCATAAGATGAAAAATACCAAAATAAATCAAAGTGAAACAAAAATATGGGTTCTACTTAGTGCTGCAATCTACCTCTGAGAAAATATGAGTTGGTAATGACCAAACTCAGAGCTGGTCTTTTCTGCCCACTTAATGCCTCGTTGGTCTTCCGTATAATTCTAGATTAGTTGAATTTGTAATGAAGGTTAAACTTCATATGTCTACACGTTTTTTACAAGACACCGAAACACATCACTTAAAGCTTTTTGTTATTATACTCACATAAGCATTTTGTTATAAAATGCATCTTTCCTATATTTGAAAGTTCCCTAGATATTAATAGTATTTAAATGGTCTGGGAATCAATGTTTCTATTGATAATTTTTATATCTTATATATATTTATTTGTGGTTGTGTATAATATTACATAGATGCACACAAAATATTACATACAAGCATATACATACATATGGATCAAACTCATAATATGTATGTACGCAAATATATGTACAATAAATATATAAATAAATGTATATATGAGATAAAGGATCTTCCATTCTCTAAATATGATTTCCTATAATATTTCTAAAGTCAGATACTAGGAATACACAATTAAATACTGTAACAATTCTCTTTCAAAAATTAGTATTGGGAAGACATTAAAAAAAAAAAAGTAGCCAAGACCATAAAACAACATAGAAAGCACACCAAATTCTACAGCCCTGTGGGTTTCCTCAGGTGGTTGCAGCACCAGTGTCCAGTGTCTGCAGTTCTGCTGCCTGCAGGACCTATTGCCTGCTCCTTTGGCCGACTCCATTCCATACATGTAGCTTTCCTTGGTGGACACAGCATAGTCCTGGAATTTCTAACATGCTAAGGGCTCCATTGCAATGTCCTTGTTAGGTTTCTTGCTTCTCACAGTGACTTTGCTCAGTTAACCTTTTTTTCTTTTTTAAATCATCCTTACTACATACTCATGTTTTGGTTTTATTTCTCCACAATCAAGGAAGTGAGTGTGCTAGGTTGTTGATTTCCTCTACCAAGTCAAGATGTAGTCTACCTGCACCACATTCACAGTTGCTTCTGTGCATCTTTGTGGTTGAATCTGGGAAAACACTTTCTTAAGTGTTTTTGTTTGTTTGCTTCTTGGTTTGTTTGTTTGGTTTTGGTTGTTGTTGCTTTGTTGTTGTTGTTGTTTGCTGCATTTTAGTAGGAGACTTCTGCATAGGCATTCTCACTTTAATATTTGCTCTTTTAGTTGAATTTGAATATTTATAACGTGAAGCCTTACTTGGCTAGGGTATTTCACAAAATTTCCCTACAGCTAAAGGAGAGTGGCTTCTCTAGTACACTACTGTAGCCTTTAACAACTACAAAATTCCTTTTTGTATGTGCCACAGCTGAAATTTTAACTCGTGTGCACTCCTTTCTTCAGGGAATCTTTCTCATCTCATTTATTTCTGTTTCTGTTCACCAAAAGTGTAAGAGAAGTAAGCAATAGATATGTGTGGACTGTTGCAGTCTCTTCAATTTTATCCTATAAACAAAATAGTCCATTATTAAGCAGACTCAACCTCACTTAGAATCCACATATGCAGAATGCAGAAAGACTGTTTTCCAGAAGGCAACATGAATGCGTTATTTTAATTCTCAATAGACTCCTTCCTTCCCTTTTGGAATTTCATTAGCTGGGTCTTCATAAGGTCTGTGTTTCTGTTTGTTTTATGTTTTAACTTTGCTTTTGATTATTCTATTTCTTTAGTATTTATTTCTCTCTCATATATTTTATCCCACCCACAGTTTCCTCTTTCTCTTCTTCTCTCAGGTCCTCTGAACCCACTTTCTCTCTCCCCCAGATCCACTTACCCTCCATTTACCTTCAGAAAAAAAGCAAGCCTTCCAAGGATATCAACCAAACATAGCATAACAAGTTACCACTCCTACTGTTAGGAATCCCCAAGAGCACTAAAGTACACAACCATAACTTATACACAGAGGACCTGGGTCAGGCCTATACAGGTTCAGTGATTACTTCTGTCTATGTGAACAGATAGAAGCCCTGGTTCATTGATTTTTGTGGACTTCGCTCCTGTGGTTTTCTTGACCTCCTTGACTCCATTCTCACAATCTTCTGTGGAATTCCAAGAGCTCTGCCTAATATTTGGCTGGGAGATTTTGCGTTTGTTCATATCAGTTGCTGAATGGCAACTCTCTGATGATGATTATTCTAGGCTTCCTTCTACAAGTATAGCAGAACATCAGTAGGAATCATTGCATTCACTTTTTTTTTCCTCTCCAACCTATTGCAGGTAAAATATCATTATGTCTTAATAATGTTTATTATTAAGCCTATAATTGTTATTATGACAGTATTTTCTAACCCACTAGCAATCACTGGAGACACAGACACCTGTTATTTTTTAAAATAGCCTTAGTTAACCTGAGCCAGGGCAGATATTAATCCCCTAAACTACTTCCCATAGTGGGACAGTATAGTATACCTGCCCTAATCCCTTGTCATTTGCTTCTAATAATTTCTAATCAAGCTACCTCCCATACATAATTCCAAATACTTTCTAACATTCTTTATCTGGGCCAAATTCTCCATCCACACTGGCCAGGTGCTTCTCCTCTACCTAACCCATGACTGTGCAGTCTTCTCTCCTATCCTCTGGTCTCTCTTCTCAAGATCCTCCCTGTCTCTCCAAGCCTGGGAACCTATCCCATTTGTCCTGCCCAGGTATGATGGCCTTTTATTGGTCAAATAGTTTAGGCTCTAGGCAACGTACACTTAGGGCAGAGACTGTGAGCAGTAATTAGCATCCAAATACATCAGACCAACCTCCATCACAAACTTTTTTAAATTTAAATTTACTTTTTATAATTTATTCACTTTTTACATGCAAATCTTAGCCTACTTCCTCATTTCCTCCCTATTCCACCCTTCCTTGATCTTCCACCTTCTTCCCCTCCCCTAGTCCTCTGAAACCGGGGAGCCTTTCTCTCCTATCAACTGACCCCAGCCTAGCAAGTCTCATCAGGTTCAGCCTGCCTCCCCTTCCTCTGTGGCACGGTAAGTCACCCTGCCAGGCAGAAGTGATCTAAGTGCAGGCAACAGAGTCTATGGCAGGGATAGTCCCTGATCCCCTTAATAGTGGATGTATTTGGACACTGAGCCACCTATCAGCTACAAATAAGGTGGCGCCTAGGTCTTCTCCATGCATGGTCCTTGTTTGGTGCACGGGTCTTTTCCAGGCCCCCTGGGCCCTTATTTGTTGATTTTGTTTGTCTTCTTATGGAGCTCCTGTTTATTTCTCCCACAGACTATTTTTTGTTTTGTTCTGTTGTTGTTGCTGTTTATTTATATTTCTGGGGAAAAAAAGTCACCGAAAAGCAACCTAGGGAAGGAAGGATTTATTAACTAACAGTTTGAAGAAGTAGTCATCATGTTTTAAGAATTTCTACTTGTGGTGAACCAGAGAATGAAGCAACTGGTCACATTTTCTTTACAGTAGAAAATACAGAGGTGTGAATGCTGTTATTCACCTCTCTCTCTTTCTGTCTCCGTGTTTCTCATCTCTCTCTCTGTTTGTCTGTGTGTCTTTCTCTGTCTCTGTCTCTCTGTCTCTCTCTCTCTCTCTATCTCCTCTCCCCCTCTCTCTGCTTGTCTTTCTGTTCCTCTTCTTCTCTCTGTCAGGTTATTCCGGATCTGTACCCCATTTGGTTGTGTATGCTCATCATCATATGTTCCACAATACAGCTTTGGGCCTCCTTGGTTCTACTTTGTACAGTATTAATGTCAGAGCTATGAGTTCATGTATGTACTTGAGATTACACTTCTCTAGTAATGTGTCATAGTGAATGAAGACATGTTTCTAACTTCTAGGTCAGCTACAGAAGCATTTGTGTAGCTGACGCTCCTGTCATCTTCATCTAACTGTAAGGTCTAGTTCATGCTGTAGTTCCCTTCTCAGACAGGCTTAACTCTTTTCTGCATGCATTATGCATGTGCCTTGATAAAATCATAACAGAATATGGGTAGATGGTTTTTATAAGGTTTCTTGTACACACACACACACACACGCACATGCACACACACACAGATAGATAGATAATTTTGTGCCAAGCAAGCTTCAAACATCATATTTCCCATAGCAATATAGGACTTATAAGTAGAAAATAAATTATGGAATTTTATCTCAAGATTCCTTTGAAAAACTCCCTTCTCAGACAGAAAATGTAATGTTTTTAATCTTCCTTTCTGCAGTTCTATATGGTATACCATGTGCAATCTTTACAGCACATATTTATTGAAAAGAATCATTATGCCCTAGAGTGTTTATGAATCTGTTTTTAAGGTAATCACTGACTTCCTGCATTTTGAAAACAATTTCTATCTGTATTCAAAAAGAATATTGTAAATACCATCTTCAATGATGGGCTTATTTTCAGTGAAAATACTTTGAAGCACAGAATTTTAGAGGCAGCTCTAAATATGTAAGGTTTTGAGCTATGGGGCAGGGGAGAGAGTTGAAGCATATTAAGAATTTTGCTTAGTTTAAAAATTGAAACATTCTTTAAAAGTCTTCAATATTTATCATTTGAAATTCCAAATCATTCTAAACATTACTCAGTGAATGCTAGTGAGATTTTTTTTTTATGTGTTTAGTGTGACTCCAGGGGCATTTACTCATAAGTATTAATAAGAACTTAGCCTTCAGTCTAGAAAATCTGAAGAATCTCATGGGTAACAGGGACATATTATGTTTCTCTACACCAGGAAAATGAACAAATCAATTTGCATTTTGAATTCCACAGAGAATGAACACTGCTAGTTAGTCTGTTATGGATTCCTCTAGGAGCAGTAGGTTGAAGTATTTCTGGCAATATCACATACTGACATTTTTATTATCAGGAACTCTTTTGCATGTACAAATAAAAATATGTTCTCTGCTATTGCTGTCTTACTGTGAGCAGAATACTTAGAAAACTGATTCATATTCTTATCCTTGTGTCTTTACTGCATAGCACAAGCTACTTCTCATGTATATGTCCTAAAGGCTATTGCAACTTTTATGGACACTTATATTGTGTTCAGATTATATGAATGTATAAGACCAATTAAGAAAGTCTTTGTTTCATATATTTTGGTACATTCATGTGGAATTTCTTTTAAAGTTGGTATGAGTGCATCCATAGAGGTAATTTTAATAAAATATCTCAACAGAGAATTATTTTAATGGAACATTATGTCCTCTGCTCTTGGCACTAATTGGTGCAAGCAATGGTAAAGATATTAATGCCTTATGCAAATGTATCCTATCAACAAATCTAGGCACAGTGAAGGATTACAAAGTAAAAACTGTAGATTGTTTTGCCCTTGGCCATTCTTGTTTCTAAACTTTGTAACAAAGAAATAACACCAGGTATCTCCATGAGGTTTTTAAACTGATGAAGAATCTTTACTCCTCGCTGTATTTCCATGTTGTGCTAAGCTACGTAGATGAGTCAGGCATGTTTAATAACCATATATTACATATGGAAATATAGATCTCAAGGCACAAAATTGTTTGTATGAGATTACAAAGGAAATCGTATTTGCAATAAAGCACTACCCTGGGATTCTTTTGTTGTTCTCCCTTTCCTATTCTCCAACTTGTTATATTATTCTGTCATCACATTCCACAATTATTCTTCTACATTTTATGACACATCTTCTTCCCCAGCTTTTTCTATTGAGTCTTCATTGTTTCACTTTCACAGAATGAAACTAAGTGTTGCCATTTTATGGTACATGTATGTTAAGCTCAAGTAATGATGTCGCCCTCTCTCTGCTACCAAAATTGACAACAGAAAGTACTCTTATCTAACACCTCTAGGTCCACACGTCCCTTTCCCTACATTCAGCATTTCCTACTTTCTTGCTTATTTCCATAACAATATCTTGTACAGTCTCTATGCTTAATATTAATTTGGTAAATGTTATCTTGTTACTGAAGTTATAATATCCAGGGGCTTGAGAGAAGATCACATATTTCTGTAGCAGAAGACCTGATTTTAGTTCCTAGCATATATGCTGGCACATCACCACCAGTTGTAAATATAGCTGCAGGGGAACTCAATTTTTCTTGCTTCCAAAGTCACCTTCTCTCACCTAAATTAAAGAAAGCAAAGATAAACACAGTGTGGCAAACCCACTACTATGATGGTAATTTAATACCATGTTAAACTGACACCTAATTACTTATCCCTATATTGCTAGATAAATTCATATCCCAGCTGTCATCTAATAAGGATCCATATGTAATAGTTGGTGATGGAAACAATGGCCCAAAACTAAGATGCAGAGTAAAAGTGACTGCAGAAATCTCAGTTCTCAATGGAGCAAAAACACTATACTTCATCTCCCAAGGCTCAGGGATCATTGTGGAATAGGAGGTAGAAGCGTGCTTGATCCAGACATGATGAGTAACTCTAGTTTATTTGAGTTCTTGTTCCTTTACCAGCCTTCTTCACACAAATCCCTTTAAATACCCCAACACCAGGTAAGAGAGACAAGGTTAGTGGGGAGAAGGGGTGTTGAGATATTTTTAGAAGAACTCCTGCTGATTGGAGACATAGAGTTCCTTGGAGCTAGTCCAGTCTTCATCTCATCAGAATATTTACAAATTCTTCTTCTTGTCTCTTTTCTCTGAACCACTTGGCAAACCTGTAACAGCAGCAGCAGGAGCAGAAACCCCCAGGAGGAGTAGCCACATGCCTCTCTTGGGGTGCTGTTCATTTTATACACTCTCTAGAGTTCCCAAAATTAAACTATCTTCAGCTGGTAGACGCATGACCCTGTCAGAGCATTCATGAGGCAAATAGTCTGTGGCTGTGGACAACTTGAAGCAGCTTCACAGGCTCTAGCTACGATTAAAACAAAAACATGTTTACATAACATAACTGGCTTTTTAAATCCTCCACACATATACATATGCACTCACAAGGGTTTAGAGAACATGCTCAAAGCCTGTACAAGCCCAAGGGAAGATTAAATTTCTGCATGGAGTTGGGAGTCCCAACACGATGATGGAAGTGCTGGCAAATGTTAGCTACTGGGAGAAGAATAGGTAGTGTTTTCTAAGAATGTAGCTTTTGGTAAGCCAACTCATCAGTGGAAGATCAAATATCCAGGAATATTTGAGCAATACCATTTAGTCTTGAAAGACTGTTGAGGCTAGAAGAGGCAGCCAAGTAGAGGGGGAGGGTCTCAAAGGCAGGCAACAAAGTCATCCAGCCCCTGCTCCCACTGTTAGAAGTCTCACAAGAAGAACAAGCTGTGCGATTGTTATATATGTACAGAAAGCCTAGCTCAGCACCATACATGCTTCCTAGTTGGAAATTCAGTCTCTATGGGCTGATTTGGGCTCTGGTTAGATTTTCTTCTTGTATTCTTGACCTCTCTGATTTTTATAACCCTTCCTTCCCATCTTCTGAAGTATTATTCAAGCTCTGCCTAATGTTTGACTGTGGGTCTCTGCATCTGTTTTCATCAGTTGATGGGTGTAGCTTCTCTTATTATGATTTTGCTAGGCTTCTGTCTACAAGTATAGCAAAATATCATTAATAGTGTCAGGGGCCCTTCCCTCTCATGGCATAGGTCTCAAGCTGGACCAATCATTGATTGCTCATTCCCTCAATTTCTGCTCTATCTTTGCCACTGCATATTTCATAGGCAGGAAAAATTGGAGGTCAGAGATATTGTTGCTGGGTTGTTGTCCTAATACCTCCACTGGAATTTTTGACAAATTACAGGAGATGGCCAGTTTAGGCTGTATGTCTCCCATTGCTAGGTGTCTTCTTTAGGGTTACCTTTTAATACTCTGTCAACTTCACTGACACATGTATCAGCTTTTATTTAGTTAGGAAACCTGTTTTCCTGTTTTGTGCATATAACAGAACCAAAGATCTATTCAATTCTATGAAATTGAATAACATCATATGATGAAAATTAAAAATTTCTCTTTTTATATCACTCATGGTAGTTAGAGAAAATGTTATATGGTTTATATCATGTGAAAGAACAAATATAGGTAATCCCAGAGGGACTTACAGCTATTAGATGTCTGAGGCAAGAGGATGATGATTTCAAGGCTTACCTGGTCTCCAAAAGGATTTCAAAGACAACCTGGGCCACATAATGCCATCATGACTCCAACTATTAAGTAAATGTATAAATAGGGATATAGCTTAGGGAGAATAGAAGCATAAAATATATATTTTTGGCTGTAATTGCTCATTAGACAATTAGTTTAATGTCTGCATTTATTTACTAAAATATCTGATGAATTATACATCATTTTCTCTTCAATTAACTGAAAAATGGAAACTGAAATTTTAATAAGTAAAAGGGTGAATGATAATAAGTTATTGAACTGAAATTAGGAATCGGGTTTCTCTTTGCTGCACTTTCCATAAAAGCAAGAGAAGGAACAGGACTCCCTCATCTACCACAGACACAAGCTGGCTTTTGCTGAATTCGTAACATAATGATCTCTTGTTAATTCATACTTCATTATAGGATGATTTTCTATTGACACTGTGGCATATTTTCATTATTAAGATTTTTTTCCATCTCAGGCAGTTTGAATTAAGCCACCATGGTACTAAAATTTCAACTATTCTCTTTCAGGAAAAAGAATCCAGGAGCCCTTAGGTGGACACAGAATTAAGTTAACTTGGCAATCTATAATAGGTATAGTTTTACTCTGAGGAAAAATGAGTTAAATGGTCATATGAAAAAAAAAGGCAGAATGATTATAATGCACAAAAATAGTAATTTGATATCTTACCTCTCTTCCCTCCTCACATTTCTCAAAGTCTTACCTAATTATAAAGAAGTACTCAAGCTTCCTTTGTGCTTATATATTAAATTTTTTCTTATACATATATCTATATATATATGTATAAATGTTTCTCATACACATATATATATACATATATACTCTTTTATTTCTTACATATTTATCTTTAATTTTGTGTTTGTATGGCTATGTGCACTTGAGCACAAATATATATAGAGTTTAGAGCCATGGGTGACCTGGATATGGTGACAACAGACATACGTGTTATGAACTGACTCAGGTCCTTTGCAATGTGAGCTTTTAAATTCTAAGGTACTTCCTCACTTACATTCTTTTTTTTTTTTTCTTGGAAAACAGTGATATGTTTCAAGTCATTTTCTCAGGTTAAAAATATAGGCATTTGATGAAGTAGTAGTTTGTTATCTTGACAATCACATACGATAAAGAATGAAGAGAAAATAAAAGTCATTTAAAATTTAAAGACAAATTTCTTCATCATGAATATCCAGGCAACAGCTCTATATCAATCTAAAAGACAAATTCAGAGAAGCTTAGACACCATTTTTACCTTTTAAAAGCAGTGAACAGACATCATTTTGTTTAGCAACTAAAATGTTTCAAAAGTTTTTAAATACAAATTAGTATGCTAAGTTATTTAAAGGAAATGAAAGAAATAGCCTTATATCTGGAATATGGAGACAATACCCCTGGTTATATATAGCACAATGAAGAATGTAAAAGTGGATGTGTTAAGGTATATGAGTGTTTGTGTATTTGTGTGTGTGTGTGTGTGTGTGTGTGTGTTCACATGTTTATGTGTATCCAGGGAAGGAACCTGAGATTATGCATGTGAAGCAGATTTTCTAACATGCAGCTACATCCACAGCCTTCAAAACTCAATATTCTGAAGGATTAGATTAGTAGAAGAAACATACATATATTTTTGAACAAAATGTCATTTTGCAAATTGATAAATTTTTGCATTACTGTTTCATTGTGATTTCATCAGTAAGTACAGTTTAGAAACCAGAGCTTATTACAAACATACTATGAGGAATCTTAAAAGATCAGAGGAAACAATTACCAAAGACACATTTTTGAGAAAAACACGATCATGTAAGAGATTGATATGGCCAAGTAGCCTACTGGGTTGCTTCAAAAGACATTTCATGGCTTACACATATCTTATGTCCAAATTGTACATTTTCAATACTTTCTCTTTGAATTTATCATTTTTATTTAAATAAATAATGAAAATATTGAATGCAAAAAATTTTATAAGATAAAGCTGTAGCAGAAATATTTAATGCCTCAAAATATATACATCATAAATATATAGAAAATATTGTTATATTTAATATAAAGCATTAGACCTAATTTTGAGGCATATATTTATTATTTCAAGTAAAAATATTTTAAAAAATATTTTACATATATATTTATATTATTACACATATATACAATAAACTACCTAGAGCAAGAAGATCCACAAAAAAATCAGGAATTATACATATATATATATGTGTGTGTGTGTGTGTGTGTGTGTGTGTGTGTGTGTGTGTGTCTGTGTGTGTGTGTGTTATATTCATAGTGTTTTGACTATTTGGATTTGGCAACATTGAAGCAAATTTCTTTCCTATCTTGGTGAGTTTAAAATTATGAATACAAATCAATATCCATCATATCTCATCATTATCACCTTAAAACATCTATCTAGATCTAAAAACATTTTAACCCCTAAACAACTAACCTTGTAAAACTAAACTATCTGGTCTGCAATAACCATCAGAGACTTGAGAAGGTTAGCGACTTCCCAATTGAGAAGATGACAGAGACAGTTTACTGATTGAACAGTCAACCAAAATTCTATATAATGTTGGAGTGTCATCTTCAGCCTTCTGGCCCAGTATACTTGACAGACATAGTAAGCAAGTCCTTAATACTTCCTGTTTCACAAATGTCACTTGAAAACTTAAAGTCTTATTATCAAAATAAAACTATAAAAATTAAATCACCTTAAAGTCTTATTAATATAACATACAAAAATAATTGCATAACTAGGTGGTCTTTGCATAGATTCGTAGATTGGTAGGTAGATAGTGTTTATATTTCTCTTAAATAATATTTCAATTTAGAGTTTACCTCCTGTGTTGTCCTTGGCTGGTGCCTTAGTTTGAGCGGGACCCCTGGGCCCAAATCTGACTATCACATTGTTCTACTTGTAGATTTCTAGGACCCTCTGTATCCTTTTATTTTGCTATTCTCCCATGCGTCTCTCATTTAGAGTCCCAATAGGATGCCTTCCCCTCTGTCCCAGTTTCCTGGTAAGTGAAGGCTTTTGTGGGACATGCCCCTTGGGCTAGTATGCAGATATAAGTGAGTAAACCCCTTCCCAGATCTAGCCAATGGTCAGAATATTCTCCACAGTTGAGTGGAGAGTGTGATATGACTTTCTCACGTACTATGGTGCCTCACATTTGACCATGTCCCCTGGAGGGGGAGACCTGGTGGCACTCAGAGGAAGGACAGCAGGTAGCCAAGAAGAGACTTGATACCCTATGAGAATATACAGGGGGAGGCAATCCCCCTCAGGAACAGTCATAGGGGAGGGGAATAATGGAAAAATGGGGGGGGGGGGGAATGGGAGGATACAAGGGATGGGGATAAACATTGAGATGTAACAAGAATAAATTAATTAAAAAAATTCAAAAAAATATTTCAATTTAGAAAACAATGTCTCAGAAAAACACTGATTTGAACATTTATTATGAAGACATTGGAATTCAGGTTGTAATCTGTGTGTTTGATAATGTGGTGATTAATACTCTCCCACATTCATATCAAGTGGAAACTTGTTGCTTAGGGCCAATTGTCATACAAACTTGTGATAATTTTCTTATGAAAATTTGGCTAATGAGACAAAAACAAAACAAAAAAGAACTCTGGTTAAATAATTCAGCTTTTTTTTTTTTTTTTTTTTTTTTTTTTAATGGATAACTCAAGCCTGGAGCTGCTGGCCCAGAATAAAACAGGAAAACTGGTGGTTCTGACCTCAGACTGACTCACAATTCTTGAGAAAGCCCTAATGTTGGGCCATCACACAGGCACAAAACGAAAGTCCAGCATCTAGCAAGCTTGCCTCACCTGCCGGCTATGTCTTCCTCTCTGAATGACCTCTACTGCAGGGAAATAGATAGCCTGGATCTGGGTCCCAACATCAGAGATAGCAAGATGAATAGAGGTCAGTGTAAAAATACAAACAACAAGAACCAGAAAAATATGGCATCTCCAGATCCCAGCTATTCCAAAGAAATCAATCCTGAAAACTCAAACACAATTGAAACACAGGAAAATGACCTCAAATACATAGCAATAAAAATAATAATGGAGTAAATGAATAAACCCAAAGACATATGCAGGAAGATGCAGACAAACAGATTGAAGATATTAAAGAGGCCTATAGAGAGGCACTGGAATAAATTCAGGAAAAGACATACAATCAGAGAAAGGAAGTCAATTAAACAGTTCAAGATCTGAAGATGAAAGTGGAAACAGTGATAAAAACAAAGGCATAAGAGAGCCAGGAAAAAGAGAACTCAGAGAAGCAAGCAAGTAATACAGACCTAAGCTTCTTTAACAGAATTCAAGAGATGGAAAAACAAATCTTGGCAGTAGAAGATACTGTGGAAGAACATGAAACAATCAGCAAAGAAAATGATAATTCTGAAAAATTCCTGATGCAAAACATCCAAGAAATCAAGGACAACATGGAAAGATGAAGTCTGAATATAATAGGCATTGAGGAAAGAGAAGACACTTGGCTCCAAGGCCCAGAAAATATCTTCAACAAAACCATAGAAGAAAAATTCTCCAACTTAAGATAGGATGTATATAAACATACAAGAAGCCCATAGAACACCAAGTGGAATAGACCAGAAAAGAAAATCCTCCCGTCATTATAATACACAAATCACATAATGTACAGAATAAAGAAAAATTATTAAAAGCAGCAAGGGAAAGGGGCCAAATAACATATAATGGCAAAGCTATGAAAATTACACCCATAGATCTGCGCCCAGGGGTCCTGCTCAAACTATGGCACCAGCCAAGGACAATCTGGGCATTAAGCTTGGAACTCCTACCAAGATATAGCTGATGGACAGGACATTCTCTACTATTGAGTGGAGAGTGAGGTGTGACTTTCATACAAACTCTGGTGCCCCATTTCTGACCATGTGCCCTTGATGGGGAGGCCTGGTGGCACTCAGAGGAAGGATACCAGGCTACCAGAAAGAGAATTGATACCCTATGAGCATATTCAGTGGGAGGAGGTCCCCCTCAGTCACAGATATAGGGGAGGGGAGTAGGGGGAAAGCAGGAGGGACAGAGGAATGGGAGGATACAAGGGATGGGCTAACAATTGAGATGTAATATGAATAAATTAATAAAATATTTTAAAACAGAAAAAAAAAAAGAAAAAGAATTTTACACTCGAATTCTAAGCAGAGACCACTAAAGCCAGGAGGGCTTGGACAGAGGTCCTACAAACACTAAGAGAACACAGATACCAAGCAAGACTATCTAGTGAAACTTTCAGTAATCATTGATAGAGAAAACAAGATATTCCATGATAAAAACATATTCAACCAATACCTAACTCCAAATCCCACCTTACAGAAGTAACTAGAAGAAAATTTTCAAACCAAAGTGATAAACTACAACAAAAATAACACAGGAATATATAACAACACCATTGGAAAAACGTAACCACACAAACACTCTACTGCAACCAACATCAAAATCAAGGGACTTAACAATCACTCGTCATTAATATCTCTCAACATCAATCCTCCAAAAAAAAAAAAAAAAAAAAAAAACAAAACACAGACTATTTGAGTGGGTGTATAAACAAGACCCAATGTTCTTTTGCATCCAAAAACACATTTTAGACACAAGGATAGACATTACCTCAGGGTGAAAGCCTGGTAAAAGATATTCCAAGTAAATGGGCACAGGAAACAAGCTGGTGTAAGCATTTTAATATCTAATAAAATAGACTTAAAAACAACATTAATCAAAAGAGATATGGACAGACACTTCATACACATCAAAGGTAAAGTCAACCAAGATGACATCCCAATTTTGATTACCTAAGCTACCAATACAAGGGCACGCACATTTGTAAAAGAAATATTAACAAAGCATACTCCACACATTGGCTCCCACACATTGATAGTGGTAGACTTCAACAACTGAATTTCACCAGTGGATAGGTCAATGAAACAGAAAGTAAATTGGGACACAATGACATTAACCAATATCATGAATCAAATGTATCTAACAGATATCTACAGAACTTTTCACCAAAATAAAAAAGATTATACCTTCTTCTCAGCACCTCATGGAACCCTCTCTAAAATTGACCATATAATAGGTCACAAAACAAGCTTCAACAGATAAAAGAAGATTGAAATAATACCTTGTATCCTATCATATCACCACAGAGTAATGCTGGACTTCAACAACAACAAAATGCCTACACACACATAGAAACTAAACAATTCTCTCCTTAAGGACAACTAAGTCAGGGAAGAAATAAGAAAAGAATTAAGGACTTCTTAAATTCAGTGAAAATGAAGGAACAACATAGCCAAATTTATGGGACACATTGAAAGCAGTGCTTAGAAGAAAATTCATAGCACTAAGTGCCTTTATAAAAAAAATTTGGAACATCCCCCCTAAGCAATTAATGACATATCAGGAAGTCCTAGGAAAAAAAAAAAGAAGCAGAAATACCCAAGAGGAGCAGACATCTGCAAATAATCGCTCTCACGGCTGAAATCAATAAATTAGAAACAAAGAGAACAATTCAAAGAATCAACAAAACCAGGAGCTGGTTCTTTGAGAAAATCAACAAGATAGACAAACCATTAACTAAACTAAATAAAAGGCAGAGAGACACTATCAAAATCAACAAAATCAGAAATGAAAAGGGAGACATAACAACAAACACTGAAGAAATACAAAGAATTATAAGGTCCTACTTCAAAGGCTTGAATGCTACAATGCTACAAAATTTGAAAGTCTAAGGGAAATAGACAATTTTCTTGAACGATTCCACTTGCCAAAACTGAATCAAGATCAGATAAACAAATTAAATAATCCTATTTCTCCCACCAAAATAGAAGTGATTATCAATAGTCCAAAAAAAAAAAAAAAAAAAGCCCAGGGCCAAATTGTTTCAGTGTAGAATTCTATTAGACCTTCAAAGAACAGCTAACACTGATACTCTTCAAGCTATTCCACAAATTAGAGACTTGATACCCTATGAGCATGTAAAGGGGGAGGAAGTCCCCCTCAGTCACAGTCATAGGGGAGGGGAGTAAGGGGAAAATGGGAGAGAGGGAGGAATGGGAGGATACAAGGGATGGGATAACCATTGAGATGTAATAAGAATAAATTAATAAAATAAAATAAAATAACACAAATTAGAAATGAATGGAACATTACCAAGCTCCTCCTATGAGGCCACAGTAACATTTATAACTAAACCTTAGAAAGACCCAAAAAAAGAATGAAAATTTCAGACCAACTGTTCTTGTGAACATTGATGTAAAAATACTCAATAAAATACTTGCAAACCTATCCAAGAACACATCAAAGATGTCATTCACCATGACCAAGTAGGCTCATTCCAGGCATTCAGGGATGATTTAAGATACAGATATCGATAATTGTAACACACCCTATAAATAAACTGGAAGAAAAAAACCCACATGATCATCTTCTTAGACGCTGTAAAAGCATCTGACAATATCCAACACCCATTCATGTTTAAAGTTTTGGAGAGATCAGGGATACAAGGCACATACCAAAACATAATAAAAGCTACATCCAGCAAGCCAATAGCCAACATCAAATTAAATGGAGAAAAATACAAGGAAATTCCTCTAAAATCAGGGACCAGACAAAGCTGTCCACTTTCTCCATCTCTCTTCAATATAGTTCTTGAATTTCTAGCCAGAGCAAAAAGACAACAAAAGGATATCAAGGGGATCCAAGCAGGAAAGGAGGAAGTTAAATTGTCTCTATTTACAGATGATATGTAGTGTATATAAGTGTCCCCCAAAATTCCACCAGAGAACTCCTTCAACTGATAAACACCTTCAGCAAAGTGGCTAGATACAAAATTAAGTTAAAAAAAATAAATAGCCTTCCTGTATACAAACAACAAATGTGCTGAGAAAGATATTAGGAATATTACAAGCCACAATAGCAACAAGCAATATAAGGTATCTAGGAATAATTCTAACCAAGCAAGTGAAAGGCTTCTTTGAAAAACTTCAAGTCTCTGAAGAAAAAGATTGAGGAAGATATCAGAAGATGAAAAGATCTCCCTAGTTCATGGATTGGGAGAATTAACATAGTAAAAATTTCCATCTTACCAAAGGCAAATTACAGAATTAATGCAATCCCTATCAAAATATCTACACAATTTTTTAAGCACATTGAAAGATCAATTCTCAATTTCATATGTAAAAACAAAACACCCAGAATAGCTAAGGCAATCTTGTAAAATAAAAGATCCTGATCTCAAGCTGTACTATGGAGCAACAGTATTTAAAACAGCATGGCCCTGGCATAGCAATAGGATGATGGATCAATGGATTCGAATCGAAGACCCAGAAATAAATACACACACATATGGACACTTGGTTTTGACAAAGAAATCAGATCTATTCAATGGAAAAAGGATTGCATCTTCAATAAATTGTGCTGGTCTAACTGGATGTCTACATTTAAATATATGCAAGTAACCCATATTTATCACTATGTACAAAACTCAAGTCCAGGTGGATTAAAGACCTCAACATAGAACAAGAGACACTAAATCTACTAGAAGAAAGTAGCGAAGAGCGTGGAAATCATTGGCACAAGGGACAACTTCCTGAACAGAACACCAAGTGCCCAGGCCTTAAGGTCAACAATTAATAAATGGGACCTCATGAGGCTAAGAAGCTTCTGTAAGGAAGAAGATATTGTCAACAGATCAAAGTGACAGCCTACAGACTTGGAAAAGATCTTCAGCAGCCCTACATCTGACAAAGGTCTAATATCCAAAATATATAAAGAACTCAAGAAATTAAACACCACCACACCAAATAACCCAATTAAGAAATGGGGCTCAGAACTAGACAGAGAATTCTCAACAGGAGAATATCAAATGGCTGAGAAACACTTAAAAAATATTCAACATCTTTAGTCATCAGAGAATGCAATTCAAAATGACTCTGAGATTCCATGTTACACCCATTAGAATGGCTAAGATAAAAATTCAAGCAACAGAACATGCTGGAGAGAGTGTGGAGAAAGGGGAAATGCTCCTTCATTGCTGATGGGAATGCAAATTTGTACAACCACTTTGCAAATCAATCTGCAACTCACTCAGAAAACTGGGAATAGGGCTTCCTCAAGACACAGCTATTCCACTCCTTGGCATATACCCAGAAGATGCTCCACCATACAGCAATGACAAATGCTCAACCATGTTAAAAGCAGCCTTATTCACAATAGTAAGAAACTGGAAACAACCTAAATGTCCCTCAGTTGAAGAATGGATAAAGAAACTGTGATATGTTTATACTATGGAATACTACTTAGCTATTAAATAAAAGGGAAATCCTGAGTTTTGTGAGCAAATGGATGGAGCTAGAAATGATCATATTGAGCAAGGTAACCAAGACACACAATGAAAAACATGGTATGTACTCACATATAATTGGACACAAGGCTGAAAGTAATGTCCCATGAAAGTCTTCACTTACCAGGAGATTGGGATAGATGAGAGGACCTCCTACTAAGAATCACAGTGAGAGATGTATGAATAAATTGGGAAATAAAAGATCAAGAGGGTCCTAGAAACCTACAAGAAGAACACCATAATGGGCAGATCCAGACCCAGGAGGGGGTCTGCTCAAACTACGGCACCAACCAAGGACAATATATGCAGTAAACACTGAAACCTTATTCATATCTAGTTACTGGACAGAACATTATCCACAGTTGTGTGGATAGTGGGGATTCACTCTAACATGAACTCTAGTGTCCCATATTTGACCACTTCACCTTGGTGGGAAGGCCTGGTGGCACTCAGAGAAAGAGTGAGCAGGCTACCAAGATGATACTTGATAGTCTGTGACCATATTGTGGGGAGGAATGCCCCTCCTGTCACAGACCTAAGGGAGGGGAAAAGGGTGAAAGAGGGAGGGAGGGATGACTGGGAGGATACATGTAAGAGCATAACAAATAAGATAAATTCAAATAAATTAATTAAAGGTGAAAAATAAATAAATTCATTGGGTACTGACTTAAATATACTTCCATATTCTTCTACAGATTTGCAGGCCCTTAGTGGCTAAAATTCTGTAAATAATTATTTTTTTGAGAGAAAATAATGTCACTGAAGGCTTACATATTTCTTTTCATACCAAATTCTATCACCTTCATAAGTAGTATTCAGTGTATATTTAAAAAGAAATGTCAGCAAGGTTCAGTATAACAGAACATGATCTAATTACTTAAAAAATTTTTATTTAAAAATGACATGGCTTTAAATTCAGTTTTTAAAAAGTGGCTAGTTACTCCCCTAGTAGTGTACCACTGTTACACAAGTATATCTTGCTGAAAGTCACTATTCTAGCTTTCAAAATTTGCAGGTGGGTGACGTTTATGACTGCATTTCTCTGGCAATACCATGCAGAATACTTGCTAGCAGATGAACATTATTCAATATAAATGAGCTTCTAGTTGTCTACCAGCCCTGACTCTCCATTTTAGATGGCATGTATTGTCTTCAGTAATAGGGACATAACAAGAGGTTGTGGACAAAAACCAACAGCCTTGTCAATAACCTGTAATAATTTGGCTAGAGTTCAGTGGCACCCCTTTGGCCACTGACTCAAGATGATGTAACACATTTCTGTCACAAAAGATTTTACCTGGTGTCATGTCTAGTTAGTCCTTGTATTCCCTCCTATAAACCAACTCCCTTTAAATTTTCATGTATGTCCATATTTTAGGAAACTTCCACTGTATTATGAAACTCTTACCTGACACTTCTAAGGTAGCTACAAACATGATACTTGATAAGCTGTTGAGCATAGAAGAACTAACTGGTATTATTTTACTAAAGGGACACACTGCATAGAGTACCATGTCTTTCAACTCTCACCAAAAACTTTTCTTTTTACAGTAGATGGGATTCAGCACAGAGACTCAACTGGAAAATATACCTAAAGTAAAATACTTTGGATCTCTCAGCTATCTTTGAGATGACTTCATCAAATTTCTATCCTCAATGCTCAATGATTAATGTCAAAGAACTAGCAGGAAAATGTAAGAGCAAGAGATATTGATGGGTTCTAGGAAACATTTCATTCCAAATATGACAGGACTGGTAGGCACATAAACTCACAGAGACTGAATCAGCACACACAAAAGACTCCAACATGTTCAAGTCATAAAAAAATATCTTAGTACTAAAAATGTGAAGAGGACACAAAGTCCTACCCTTAAATGAGAAGCTATTTGCAATATATACCAATTTTTCTTCTATGTAGCGTCACTGGGCATGCCAACCACATTTCAGGGCAGAAGGTAAGCCCAGTAATATTTAGCCAACATAGGTTAAACGCTGTATTTTTTGTTGTCTTTTTGTTTTTGTTTTCTTTTTTACTACTGTTTTTTTTTTCATTTTGTTTGTTTGTTTTTTTTTTTTTAATTTGGGGAGATGATAGAAACAAATATAGGGAAGGGAGATGAAAGAAAAAACCCAGACTTTTATAAAATGTTTAGGGTTTAAAGTCTAATTTAGTAGACTTCCACATGGTTCTAAGAGAAACTGTTCTTATGAGGGTTGAATGACACACTGATATATGCAGTTTACAATTAAAAGTAACTGTGTTGCTATGTTCCTTTAGCAAAATAAAAGTATTGGGCTTTACTGGGCCCATGATCTGTCAAGGGTCAGGTTCATGGCCACTCTACATGAGAGTTGTGATTTTTCACATGCCATTGAGGGATTTTTGTAAGCTTGTTAAATGAAGTTTGCCTACTGTGTGTGCTGCCATTCCAGGGATGGGATGCCAGGATGTGTAAAAAATGAAAGGGGCTCAGAATCCTATGGTTTTCATCACTGCATTTCTCTTGATTATGAATGTGTTGTCATCTACTGTTTAAAGCTTCTATGACTTTGATTTCTTAATCATTGTGGACAATAGAAGCTTGCCTTATGAACTTTCAGGGGATAACAATGAATCAGGAATCAGAAAAGAAGTAATTCATAACTTTCAGACAAGAGTCTTAATTCCTCCTTCTGCCCACATCCTAGGAGCATCTGTAAAGTTGAACGTAAGGTTCGACTTGAGTGTGCTAAATTTTCTGATATGGGGAATTTATGACAGGAACATACATTTACAGTAGTTCTGAATAAGAAAACAACAAAAAACAGTTTTAAGATCCATATTTATTGTCTGTGTTCAGCAAGATCAGCTACAGTGTCAATATTGGATGCTTGGAACAAATTGTTTTATATTTTGGGGGAAAGAGACTTGAAAATATTCTCTACACAATAGAAAGAATAGTACTGATAGACAAAGGCCTGACTCTACCCAAGTCTAAGTTATCGAACCAGTGATTTTATTGGATCTATATATCCAAGAAAATATGAAGTCTCTTCTTACGTATATAGCTCCAGTGTGTTGAAAGGAACAGATAGTTCAAAGGTGATAACAGTGTGATAGCTTGAAAAGGTTGTATTCTATTAGCTCCTTTCCAAAAATTCAGGCTTGCCAGCCCACTTGAGAGCCTCTCCTCTTCAGCAATGTTCCTCCTTTTATAACCATCTGAAGGTGAATTGTGACTCTTGCCACATATTAAGCTTTTTAAGTCTCACTGATTACCTGAGGTATCTAGGTTTCTTACACTCTAATTATATAAAAGCAGTAAGGTTAATTTCTTTAAGCATCCTGCATCTATAACCTGGAAAACTGCATATTATCACTGTAGTAATATCTTATTCCTTTAAGACACTGAGAATATTCTATGAAATTATGAAAATGATCACTACATTGTAGTGGAAATAGGGCATTGAGTTCCAGGATCATATGGATAAATCCAAGGAGAGCTGTGGCAGGGAAATGAGCTTGCCCAAGAAAGAATCTGTGTGTGCTATAGGTGAGAGAGGTGTTTTCTAGGGGAATTTTATCATACATATAGCAGATATTTAGAGAACTTCATTTACTGCTTAATAGATTATAATCACTGAATCGATATTTCCTCATATTGCAGTACTTTTAAGTTCATTTTATTGGTTCTTTTGACCTATTAAAATAACTTATGATTTCATTTTCTACAAGTACATGAAGTCAGATAGAATTATGAGATAGTTAAGACTAACATAAGTGAGTACATAAATCACTTGAAGAGTTTATTGAATGAAATTTGAGAATTAGATGGCACTTTTCTTATAACTTGTAATTGTTTTTAATATGAACACACCATGACAGTTTCTATACTGAGGTGGATCAGTATTACATTATTACCTGGAAGAGTGATTTTGTGAATTACTTAAACTTGTAAACAGATTTCATCTGATGTAATGTAGGCATTTGCAATTCTAACAAATCCTGTGCAACATTTTGTCCTGATCTTGCAGTTATCCTTAGATTTCCATCACCTGCCTATCAATATTTACATATTCCATTTTTGTTTACATTTTTAGTGCCTCTCAATCTTCCTCAAGTACCATGTATTATAAATGCTCATTGCTCTTTGCCATACATAGTCCTTTTCTCTCAGTGTCTTGTATTCAGTATTTTCATCGATTCACATAGACAGTCACAGTTCTATGAGAAGCTTAAGATAAGGTTGGGCCTTGGTCAGTGATTAATTTTTTAAAGATTGGAATACTCTATATTGTCAAAGAATAGAGATGGATACAGGATTGTCTATGCACATGTTTTACCTTGTGCCCATCTTTGGCTTCAACAGTTTGCTCAAATTGCTTTCACTTAAGAAGAAAAAAATGTGAAGCAGCCAAACTTTAAAACTAAACTATAATAAAACCTCAAAGGAATTAACAAGTCATTCGGTGAATAAAGACAAAAATATTTGAGTGTAGTAGATCAATGTCACTGCATTGCCATAAACAGGTAAATCTAAACTGGTAAATGACTAGCCTTTTTTCTGCTATTTGAACTGATCAGCTCTCTTTCACATAAAAATATAACAAAACACCAAATTACAATTGTTCTTTTCTTTCCCAAAATTGCAGCTTAAGTATGGGTATCATTTGTTTTTATAAGGACTCATATATTCATTAACCAAAATGTAACTTTTGTCATTCAAAAACTAATTGAGGAAAATTTTCTTCTTTTATGTGCATTCATCTTCAATGTTACCATTACGTCTAAACAATTTGTCATTTCCCATCTTGAATTGGACCCTGTTGCTATCGACATAGTTCTCTGGATTGTCTGTCTTCTAACTCAGTAGGGGCTTGCATATGATTGAACAGACATTGTTTTGTTCAGATAAAACAAATCAGTGTTCACAAGAGACACATAGAGGTGAAAAATTGAGCTGTGTTTCTGAATGAGAATGTGAGGAATATGGAAACAATGTAAAAATAAGAAAACAATAACATTTCTATCTAAATATAAAATGAATGTATAAGGCACTCTAAACTTTCATATAAATAGTTATGGCTGAGTATTGGATATGCCAATGTACATGGTTGTCTACTTTTACTTTTTAAATAAAAATACAGATATTTATTAAAAAGTTTGAAAATAAAATTTAGCAAATACTTACAATTCAATATAAGCATTGTGCTTTGGTGTCAACCAAAAAGTAATAACCAAGTTTTCTCAGCAGACTTTATAAAGAAAATTTTATCAAACCTGTAATAAGTTAAATGTATGGAAAGCCAGTAAATATTCTGAAGCTGCAAAATCATTGGCTTTAAGCAATTCTTTAGAGTGTATAAATTTTCCTGTTTACATATATATCATATATATGCAAATATATTGTGTATTTAAATATCATGACATTTTATCGTACCATAATAATAAGAGTCTTTGGTTTAGATATAAACCAAATTCAAAGTCAGATAGTACTGGGAAAACAAATTAGTACTTAAAATCATCTGGATTGATTTTTTTTTACATCTTTCTTCCCAGCCTGTCAATATTGGAAATGTGTTTTTGCCTTCTGTGGCACTCCAAAGCATTGGAACACATATTATTTCTTTGTTGTAAGTAGAAAGAAGTAAGAACTATGGAAATTAGTCTATATGATTTGCTTAAATTCTTATTCTTCATTAAACGGTGCCAGCATGATGCAGTTGAAATGGGATGGTTAGGTTTTTTTACACTGTAGTCAGGTTAAAGCTTACTGTAGGACATTGTCTATGGAGTTTGTTTTTAATTTCACAGATTTCTAACCATGCCTTAGGCTGCATAAGGATTCAGTATCTGAGCCTTCTGGAATACACAGAGAGGGAGACCCTCCTCTGGCGAAATATTTGATCTTGGAACACATCACATTGAGCACTCACAGACATGAATTTATGTTCTTTATACAGCCCCACAAGCTTCTTAGCACTACAAAAAAAAAAAAAAATACCAAAGTATCATTTGATCATTATGGAATTATATCTCATGATCAGTCCCAAACTATTGACAGGAAAATGAGAACTATAGTTTATTTAGCAGTAGCATTATCATGTCCTATTAAACAGGGCCATAGTCACTAAGTTTGGCCGTTTGCAGGCATATCTGTGACTCTCAAAGTCTCTTTCCAAATTCTTCTTTAAAGACACGTTATATTTATATATTTATATTTTTCAAATTACTGTTTTTTTTCAATCAACTAGTTTTGGTTCCTTTTTATTTAACTTTCATGAGTCATCATGACAATCAAGAATATTTTACAAAACAAGGTAGATGCAAAAATTCAATTGTTCAGTTTCTGCTATAATAAGTGTTCCATAGAATCATAAAATATTAATATTATTAATGCTAAAATTATATTATTATTATTATTATATATCATGTCAATATTATAAGATAACAGTTTTCAATATCCCTATCCTAAAAATTGTAGGTTTGTTCTTAATTCAATCACTCATGAATCAAGTAAAACCATAATTAATCTTTTATGATTTTGGATCCTTATTATACATATATAATAATTACATATCAATAAATATGTATATGCCTTCTTAAATATATATTATGTTTCCTTAAATACATGATAAAGCCAGCGAAGTTGGTATAATGTTATCTTTATTAATATGTTTTGAAGGCTGGCCAATTTGTATTGACTATCTAAGTAAAGAGGTAAATAGTCTGAATTAAAATTCAGAGACAAAGTCAGTTTAGAACTTGCAGCTCATTCGAACACTGATGATAAAAGCAATACTATCACAAAGTTACTGCAATATTTAAAATCATGCAAAATGGGAATCCAGTCAAAGAAATAGGAGACAAGTCCAAAAGTTCTTCATTGCAAGATAAAGTTAGGTGAGTGTTTAAGCAAAAGGCACATGCTCATATCTTCACAGAGTTCTTTATGATATGAAGCCTGGAAAGAACCAATGGGCTCAGCCCAACTAAAGGCCTGAAGGCCTTAAGCACATTGTAGTTCAATTATAGGAAAATGGATTAATCAACCTTATTGAAATAGGATTGGGAAATAGTGTGTGTGTGTGTGTGCGTGTGTGTGTAGGTGAGTGTGTGTGTCTGTGTTGTGTTTATATTTGTGTGTGTCTGTGTATAGTGGGGGCTTAGCCATTCACTAATAGTAAAATATTTCAAGATATTTTACTGCGAGATTTTTTTATGTAATGAGCAAAGCCTAGAATTCATATCAAGATTTGATTGTTTCTTTGAAATACAAAATCTAAATAATCTACTACACTGATGAAAATAATTGGAAAGGATTCCAAGATGGCACCAACCATTAAGCCACGTATCTGATCTACTCCGTGGAGACCAGAGACATAAGAGGAGCAACAGATTGCTGGACTTTGAGAACTGTAGGTGAGTGGGGCCCCAAAGGAGGCAGACCAAACAGGGGGCCTACCCCCCTGGGTCAAGCAACATCCCGGAGGTGCTAAACGCACTCTCCAAACTCGGAAACTGAATCCACATGCAAACTGCAGCCTGTCTATAAAGCACAGACTCACTGTTTGGGGAGGGGTTTTTCCAGAGTCCCCAGCCAGAGGAGTCTCAGCGAAGAGGGTGAATCTGCCCTAGGATTCCTCTTTCCACACCACCCCAAACTGCAGAGGCACCCGCCTAGGCCGACTGAAAACACAGGCGGCGGGACCCAACAGAGACAGTTATAGTGGGACTACAGCTCGCTGGCCATTGGGGGCCAAACTTAACACCAATCACAGCAAACTGAGCCTGCAAACAGCGGCAGTGAGAAATTAGCTTGAACTGCTTCCACAGACCCATCGGGAGATGTGGGTCTTGCCTATAGCTACTGCTGAACTTATTAGCCCTGTGGGAAGACCTGGTTCTGAGGGCTTCCGCCAGAGCTTTGAAACCCTTTTGTTCCTACCCAGCCGCAAGGCACTGGTCCTACGCTCCGCTCCCCGCTCCCCGCTCCCCGAACGAGAGAGCCCAGATGGAGATCCTGGCCTGAGCAAGGCAGGCACTCTCACTTTATTGGGAGATGAAAAGAGGGTCTTGCTTGCGGTGCCTAATTGCTGACCAAGAGCGACCTTGGTCTCTCCAGGCATATAGTACAGGGAGAGGTTGGGCACTGCTACAGGGTAGAGAGGAAGAGCTAAAAGACAGCTACACCCCCAGAAGATCTGATCTACCTGGGGTCTTGACTACAAATCCACAGGAAGGACAGGCAGCTGGGATCAACCTACTCAGCCAGAACGTTTGTATGCGGACCTTACTCTAGGTCCCAAGACTGCTGATCTGAATTACAGCAGTAAAGTCCCAACAGATATCTACTTTGGTGGGCTCAGCCTGGAGCCCAGGGGGCAGACAAAAATCACCAGGAGTGAAACCGGATCACCTACCTGTTCCACAAAAATACCCCCTGATCCCCACAGGCAAGAGCACCTGACCTATAACCAGTCATCAATTAACCACTCTCAACCAGCGAAGGTCACTATAAAATACTTTCCAACATCAGAGCCATCAAAATGACAAGAGAACAGCATAAGAATGCTATCAAAAACCAAAACAGTTTGGCATCTCCGGACCCCAACATTCCCAATGAAAACAACCTAGAGAACCTAACAGCAATGGATAGGCAAGAAAATGACCTCAAGTCCTTAGTAAAGAAGATGATAATGGAAGAAACAAATAAAATCTGTAAACAAATGCAGGAGGAGGCAAATAAGAGGGTTGAAGAGTTAAAAGAGTCATATAAAGAGGCACTTGAAGAATTTCAGAAAAATATAAATAACCAGATGATGGAAATCATTAAAACAGTCCAAGACATGAAGATAAAAATGGAAGCTATGATGCAGGAACACACAGAAGAAAAACATGATCAAGAGTCTGCAAAGAGGAAAGCAAGCATCTCAGAGGTGGCCTCATCTAACAGATTGCAAGAAATGGAAGACTGAATAGCAGGACTTGAAGATACAATCGCAGAACTGGAAACAACCATTCAGGGAAATGCTAAATATGAAAAGTTCCTAACACAGACCATTCAAGAACTAAAAGACCACATGCAAAGACGAAACTTGCAAATAATAGGGATACAGGAGAAACTGGACAGCCGACCCCACAGCCCAGAACACATCTTAATCAAATAATGAAGGAAAAATTTCCCAATTTGAAGAAAGAGATGCATACAAGCATACAAAAGGCCTACAGAACACCAAACAGAATAGACTTGAAAAGAAAATCTTCCCACCACATAATAATAACAACACAAAATATACAGAACAAGGAAAAAATATTGAAAGCGGTAAGAGAAAAAGGCCAAGTAACATACGAAGGCAAACCTATCAGAATTACTCCTGACTTCTCAACAGAGACCATGAAAGCCAGAAGGGCCTGTACAGAGGTGCTGCAAACCCTAAGAGAACACAGATACCAGGCAAGACTACTATATCCAGCAAAATTATCAATAACCATTGACGGAGAAGACAAGTTATTTCATGACAAAAACAAATTCAAACAGTACCTAGCCACAAATCTGGCTTTACAGAAGCTATTAGAAGGAAAACTCCATCCCAACTTGTCAAACTACAACCAAAACTACATAGGAAATAGGTAAATATACCATTGCAAAATCACAACCTCACAAACTCTCAACTGTTGCAAATACCAAAAATGAAGGGACTTACCAATCACTGGTCATTAATATCTCTCAACATCAATGGTCTCAACTCTCCAATAAAAAGACACAGACTAATGGAATGGATACATAAACATGACCCAACATTCTTCTGCATTCAAGAAACACACCTTAACAACAAGGACAGACATTGCCTCAGAGTTAAAGATTGGGGAAAAAATATTCCAAGCAAATGGTCACAAGAAGCAAGCTGGGGTAGCCATTCTAATATCTAATAAAATAGACTTTCAACCAAAATTAATCAAACGAGATGAGGATGGTCACTTCGTACTTCTCAAAGGTAAAGTCAACCAAGAAGACATCACAATTTTGAACATCTATGCTCTGAATACAAGGGCTCCCACATTTGTAAAAGAGTTATTAACAAAGCTTGCCCCACTCATTGATACCCACACAATAATAGTGGGAGACTTCAACACCCCTCTTTCACTCAAGGATAGGTCTTTGAATCAAAAAATAAGCCGGGAAATAACCTCATTAATCAATGTCATGAATCAAATGGATCTAACAGATATCTACAGAACTTTCCACCCAAATGCAAAGGATTATACCTTTTTCTCAGCACTCCATGGAACATTCTCTAAAATTGATCACATAGTTGGTCATGAAGCAAACCTCAATAGATACAAGAAGATTGAAATAATACCTCGTATCTTTCAGATCACCATGGTCTAAGGCTGGAGTTCAACAACAACAGAAATAACAAAAAGAATACTAACACGTGGAAACTAAACAACTTTCTACTTAATGACACATGGGACACGGAAGAAATAAAGGAAGAAATAAAAGACTTCCTGAAATTCAATGAAAATGATGGAACAACATACCAAAATTTGTGGGACACATTGAAAGCAGTGCTAAGAGGAAAATTCATAGCACTAAGCACCTTCAAAAAGAAAAAGGAATCATCCCACATAAACAACCTAACAATACATCTGGAAGCTCTAGAAAAAAAAGAATCAGAAACACCCAAGAGGAGTAGACGCCTAGAAATAATCAAACTCAGGGCTGAAATCAATAAATTAGAAACAAAGAGAACAATCCAAGAATCAACAAAACCAAGAGCTGGTTCTTTGAGAAAATTAACAAGATAGACAAACCGTTAGCCAATCTAACTAAAAGACAGAGAAACACTATCCAAATTAACAAAATCAGAAATGAAAAGGGAGACATAACAACAGACACTGAAGAAATACAAAGAATCGTAAGAACCTACTTTAAAGGCATTTATGCCACAAAATTTGAAAATTTAACGGAAATGGACACATTTCTCGACCGATTCCTTTTGCAGAAATTGAACCAGGTCCAGATAAACAAATTAAATAGCCCTATTTCACCTATAGAAGTAGAAGCAACCATTGATAGTCTCCCAACCAAAAAAAGCCCAGGACCAGATGGTTTCAGTGCAGAATTCTACCAGACCTTCAAAGAGGAGCTAATATCAATACTATTCAAGCTATTTTGAAAGATAGAAATGGACGGAATATTACCAAATTCCTTCTATGAGGCCACAGTCACATTGATACCTAAACTTCACAAAGATCCAACAAAAAAAAGAGAATGTCAGACCAATTTCTCTTATGAACATTGATGCAAAAATACTCAACAAAATTCTCGCAAAGCGAATACAACAGCATATCAAAGACATCATTCACCATGACCAGGTAGGCTTCATTCCAGGCATGCAGGGATGGTTTAACATATGGAAATCCATCAATGTAATCCACCATATAAACAAACTGAAAGAGAAAAACCACATGGTCATCTCTTTAGATGCAGAAAAAGCATTTGACAAAATCCAACACCCATTTATGTTCAAAGTTCTGGAGAGATCGGGAATACAAGGCACTTATCTGAACATAATAAAGGCCATATACAGCAAACCAACAGCCAACATTAAATTAAATGGAGAGAGACTCAAGGAATTTTCTCTAAAATCGGGAACCAGACAAGGCTCCCCCTTGTCCCCTATCTCTTCAATATAGTTCTTGAAGTTCTAGCCAGAGCAATAAGACAGCAAAAGGAGATCAAGGGGATCCAAATGGGAAAGGAAGAAGTCAAATTATCCTTATTTGCAGATGATATGATAGTGTATATAAGTGACCCGCATAATTCCACCAGAGAACTCCTACAGCTGATAAACACATTCAGCAAATTGGCAGGATACAAAATAAACTCAAAGGAGTCAGTAGCTTTCCTGTATACAAATGACAAACAGGCAGAGGAAGAAATTAGGAAAACTACTCCCTTCACGATAGGCACAAACAATATAAAATATCTAGGAGTAACTCTAACCAAGCAAGTGAAGGACTTATTCCAAAAAAACTTCAAACCTCTGAAGAAAGAGATTGAAGACGACATGAGAAGATGGAGGGATTTACCTTGTTCGTGGATCGGGAGAATCAACATAGTAAAAATGGCCATCTTACCAAAAGCAATTTACAGATTCAACGCAATCCCTATTAAAATACCTACAAAATACTTTGAAGATATTGAAAGATCAATTCTCAAATTCATATGGAGAAATAAAAAAACCCAGAATAGCAAAAACAATCCTATACAACAAAAGATCCTCTGGAGGAATCTCCATATCTGATCTCAAGCTGTACTACAGAGCAACAGTAATTAAAACAGCATGGTACTGGCAAAGCAATAGACTGGTGGATCAATGGAATCAAATCGAAGACCCAGAGATGAATCCACACACATTTGCTCACTTGATTTTTGACATAGAAGTCAAATCTATTCAATGGAAAAAGGATAGCATCTTCAACAAATGGTGCTGGTCTAACTAGATGTCTACATGTAGAAAAACGCAATTAGACCCTTATTTGTCACCATGCACAAAACTCAAGTCCAAGTGGATTAAAGACCTCAACTTAAAACCAGAGACATTAATTCAGTTAGAGGAAAAAGTGGGGAAGAGCCTGGGACACATAGGCACAGGAAACAACTTCCTGAACAGTACACCAACAGCCCAGGCCTTAATGTCAACAATTAATAAATGGGACCTCATGAGGCTGAGAAGCTTCTGTAAGGCAGGAGACACTGTCAAGAGAACAAAACGACAGCCTAAAGAATGGGAAAAGATCTTCACCAATCCCTTCATCTCACAAAGGTTTAATATCCAAAATATATAAAGAACTCAAGAAATTAAACACCACAAAACCAAACAACCAAATTGCAAAATGGGGCTTGGAACTTAACAGAGAATTCTCAACAGAGAAATGCTCGTCCTCGTTAGTCATCAGAGAAATGCAAATCAAAACGACACTGAGATTCCATCTTACACCCATCAGAATGGCTAAGATCAAAACCTCAAATGACACCACATGTTGGCGAGGATAGGGAGAGAGAGGAACACTCCTTCATTGCTGGTCGGAATGCAAACTAGTACAACCACTTTGGAAAGCTATCTGGTGCTTTCTCAGAAAAATGGGAATAGGGCTTCCTCAAGACCCAGCCATCCTACTCCTTGGAATATACTCAGAAAATGCCCTACCACATAACAAGGACAAGTATAGCTGCTCTATACATAATAGCCAGAACATGGAAACAGCCTAAGTGTCCCTCAGTAGAAGAATGGACTAAGAAACTGTGGTACATTTACACGATGGAATACTACTCAGCTATTAAAAAAGAGGAATTCTCGAAATTTGTGGACAAATGGATTGATCTAGAAATTATCATAATGAGTGAGTTCATCCAGAAGCAAAAAGAGAGAAACGGTATATACTCACTTATATCAAAACACTAGTCCAGGGGATACGTACCATGAAAATCTTTACTTACCAAGAAAGTGGGTCAGAGGAGAGGACATCCTATTGAGACTTTAGGCGAGAGTAGCATGGAAGAAAGAGGAAATAGTAGGACCCACAGGGTCCTGGAAACCTACAAGAAGAACTTTATAACAGGCAGATCTGGGTCCTGGGGTCCTCCTCAAACTAAGGCACCAGCCAAGGAGAATATAGGCAGTAAGCTTCGAACCCCTACCAAGACCTAGCCGACGAACATGATACTCTTCACCGTTGAGTGGAGAGTGAGATCTGACTCTCACACGAACTCTGGTGCCCCATTTCTGACCATGTCCTCTGGATGGGGAGACCTGGTGGCACTCAGAGGAAGGATAGCAAGTTACCAAGAAGAGACTTGATATTCTGAGAGCATATATAGGGAGAGGAGGTCTCCCACAATCACAGACATAGGGGAGGGGAGAAGGGGAGAAATGGGAGGGAGGGAAGAATGGGAGGAAACAGGGGAAGGTCTAACAATCGAGATGCAATGTGAACAAATTATAAAAAAAGAAAATAATTGGAAAAAAGTAAAAATATTGATACAATTAATAAAGAAAGAAAGTATTGAACCAATTACCATGTGTAAGCTATAGGAGAGAGGGTCCACTGTGAAAATGAAAGGCTATTTGAATAAAAAAGATAGACAGAATATTTTTCTAAAGTTAAAAAATACACAGAGCACAGGAGTAACACATCAATAGAATATGAAAAACAATAAAATTGTATGTTTCACTGTCTAATTTTAGTATGAATTCATTAAAACTGACCTACCTTTGAGATACTTTAAATGACAAACTTTAAACGTTCTTTGAACATGTAAAGACAGAGCTGAATAGGAAATGTCAATGTATTACTTATATATAAATGGTTATTGGAGGTAGAATAGAAACTGGTTAGTCTTGCCAACACAGTGCAGATAAGAGCTCTACAGCACCACATATATACCTGTAAAACATTTTTCTTATACAACATAAAAATTTCAAGCATTACATTACTTTACTTTAATCTGATCACTTATCTTTTATGTTATTTTTAAGTTATTGATAGATAAATCTGTATGACTTATATGAAGTTAATCATTGCTTTTCAAAGATATCAAGAAAATTATAAACAATTTTTTTACAAAATTTTGTAATGGTCTACATGTTTTATCTGTGTTTTATCTGTTATAGATTGTGTTAGCTAACTGAAGCAATGGTAAATTTTCAAATATTTTCAGTCTATAAGTCAATCTACAGATATTTTTACTTTTACTTTATTCAGAAGGCCTTTACATGTTTGACATATTTTCTTTCATTTCTCCCTCTGAAGGTAATTCCTTAATTTCAGCACATTTATGCCCTCCAGTTGTCACTTTACAAGTACATTACATCATCCTTGTTCTGGCTTTGGGAATTATTTAAACTTTTCTGTTAGACTAAGAAAAACGAATTCCTCAATACAGGTAAATGCAGCCTTAATTCAGAGAATCCAAATATTATCTAAAGTAGAGCATAAAAACTTTTTTTGTAATAACTTATCCTAGACAATTTACTGTTTTTGAATACTTCTAAAATATTGTTGCTGAATAAAATAAAATGTTCAGGAGCTTCTGGATAACTTTTCCATTGACTGTAATATATAGCAATGCATTAGTCATTAGCTATGAGCCTTTTATGAACATATTAGTCTGAACCTTGGATAATTCTATCCAAGGAACAAAATCCTATATGAAAGGATGTCATATGTTAATTGAAGAAACTCCAAAAAAATCTACTTACAGAGTGTACTGAATGACAATGAATACTGCCCCAAATATGCCCTTATATATTTACCACTTAGGACTTAGTGTAAGATACATGAGCTAAGACAAATATTATGTTCAAGCTGCTCTTCTGAAGGACCCAGGTTTGATTCCTAATACACATGTAACTCCACACACCTGTCTCTAACTGCAAATTCAGTGCTCCTGACACTCCCATACTGACATAAATGTGGACAAAATACCAGTAAACATAAAATAAGAATATATATATATAAATATATATCAAAACATGTGTTTAGAAATAACTGTTTCGTCCAAAATATATTTGAATAAATGACATAAATCAATTCTAGATGAAATATTTTTAATAAACATTTACCAATCCTTAATTAACATACAAAGATTTATATGTATATTAATAGTTTGTATATTTGTATGTATGCTATATATTGAGAGAGAGAGAAAGGATTAATGTAGACTATATAAGAATGTTGTCATTGAATGATGTCATCTCAATTTTTATAGCTAACTTTAAGACAGGATGGTTGGAAAGACTTAGTGACTAAAATAACCACAATTCTACGCTGAACATTTTAGAAATTCTTTTTAAAGGGTCATGATAACATATGTCAAAATCGAAGTCATTTTGTAAAAATTCTTGTGGAAAACATTAACTTCAAAGTTTTTTCTCAAAACATCAAAAAAGATACATTTGTTAATTCCTCCACTTAAATGATTTTATTATACCTTCTTTGAAACTCACAGGCTTTTCACTGTTATTTTGTCAGGAAGAAACATGCCCATAACCTTAAATTTTAATTTATGAGGATAAAGGATCACTATGATTCCTGAATGATTTCAGTCATATCAAATGCCTTTATTGACACTATACTAATCTCACTTCTCTTTTCAGTCTAAGCTGAAGAAGAAAAATGAAAAAGACCAACCTCACACTTTTCTTTTTCTTCATTTTATTATAGGATATAATTTTCTTGTACCACTTTGACATTTACCTATCTGTCATGATATGTCCTTCTGTATGAATATTTTCAGTGTTGTATAGTGATTGCTAAGTGTCATGATGAAACTTTTAAACCTTGTGTGTTTCTCAAAACCTCTGAGCAGTCCATGAAAAGGACTATAACCCTGAACCTTGTTTGTTCTCTGCGAAGGAGAGGAAGACCCACAGATGTCCTTGTCATGTAACAATAATAATGCAAGAAGACAAGGTTGAAAATTTGAGAAGCAGTAGGAGAAGATGGGTGGAGTCGGAGGGAAGGGATGGAAATAATGTAATTAGAGAACTCATGTTTGACATTTTCAAAATAAATTTAAGTATTTACATTTAAATAAATGTAAAGAAATTCAAAAAGTACTGTTAAAAAACTAAGTGGTATTATTTTTAGATGAGAAATTATATTTTAAATGATTTTTCCTTTTAAATATACATTTATATAATTACATATATTTAAATGCAATAAATTATATATATATATATATATATGTACACACACACACACGCAGACACACACACAACTCCCTACAGCAAGAAGAACCATGACACCATCAAGAATTATATTAATGTTACATTCATAGTGTTTTCTATTTGTATTTGAGAACCCTGAAAACATCTTTCCTATCTTGATGCGTCTAAAATTCTGAATGTAAATCCACAGTTATAGATCTCATCTTTATCAACATAAAACACCTATCTAGGACTAAAAACCTCTTAACCCTAAACAACTAAGATATATTGTAAAGGTAAACTATTTGTTCTTCAACACAATCAGAGACTTGAAAAGGAATAAAATTAATTACCTGAGTAATTTTGTCATTCATAGAGGGATATATGTTAAGCATCACTTTTAAATAAACACATACACACACACACACACACACACACACATTTCCACAGTCAGTCTATCAAGTCATGAAGTGTTTCTTTGAGGTTTCAATAAAAAAGACAGAGGTAAGAATAAATTGAACATTTGGATTTCCAAAATGAGATTGATGAGACCAAAGTTTGGTAGATATACATGTGTGTAACCAACACAAAAGTAGCAGGTTTTTTGAAGTTATATCTTGAAAATCTAATACATACTATTACTAGAAACTAGTCATAATTTTAATACTTGAAATAAAGTATAAAATCCAGAATTATTTAGCCAGTTATAGCAAATTGTGTACATATATAACTTGTTGAAAATTTTCTTACACCTTTATTTTTAAATAGCTAATATATAGAGATGTTGTTGTTGTTTTTTTTATTTTTAATTTTTCATCATTTTATCAAGGGAAGACTTAGATATTGGCATTTTGTAATTTGGAACTACCTAGACATCATTAATAGGACAATGTAGTATTTAAAGCAGCCTAAGGCAATTTCTATTTTGTGTGTCTATAATATACTGACAATATAAAATCTATGCTGTTCATATGGCATACTCTTGATTGTCTTTTTTTTTTTAATTTTTAATTTTTTTTATTAATTTATTCTTGTTACATCTCAATGTTTATCCCATCCCTTGTATCCTCCCATTCTTCCCTCCCCTCCCCCATTTTCCCATTACTCCCCTCCCCTATTCCTGAGGGGAGGTTCCTGAGGGGGATTACCTCCCCCTGTATATGCTCATAGGGTATCAAGTCTCTTCTTGGCTACCTGCTGTCCTTCCTCTGAGTGCTACCAGGTTGTCTTAAGGGTGTGTTCCCCCTGCCCTTTTTTAAAAAAAAACCACTGGAGTTCTCACTATCCCCAATTTTAAGTTGTACTACAGAGTTGAAGTGATAAAATCTACATGTTATTGTAATTGAAGCCTTAGACATAAAACGACACCTATGGGCAGGTGAGTTTTGATAAGGAAGCCAGAACTACACACTATAAAAAGACAGCATCTTTCACAAATGATGCTGTCCTAAATGAATGTCTGAATGTAGAGGAATGCAAGTGCATCCATACTTATCACCCTCCACAAAACGTAAGCCCAGATAGACCAAAAACCTCAATATACATATATATGTATACACACACACACACACACACACACACACACACATATATATCCAGACAGAAAAAAGGGGGGAATAGCCTTGAACACATTGGCCTAGGAGAGGGCATCCTGAACAGAATACCAATAGTATAGACAGACGCTATTCAACAATTAATAGATTGAACTTTATGAAACTTAAAAGCCTCTATTCTATATGACAAGAGACACTGTCTTTCAGACAAAATGACAGTATACAGAATGGGAAAAAGATTTTTATCAACTTTACATCTTACAGAGAACTAATATTCCAAATATGTAAATAATTCAAGGAACTAAATTTCCAGAAAAGAAATATTCAATTAAAATTGAAATACCTCAAAAGAAAAAAAGGATTAGAAAAATATGGCATATTTACACTCAGAACATTAAAAAGATACAGAAAAGAAAAAGGTAAAAGGAAAAAGGACTTTACATGCAAGTGGATAGAACTAGAAAAATTTATCCTGAATCATGAATCTAAGGTCAAGAACGACAAATATATCATGTATTCATGTATTTATTTGTGGCTATTAGCTATGGAGCCAATAATAAGCAGGTTACAACCCATAGACCCATAGGAGGTAGGTACAGAGTAAGGATGTTTCGGGGGGGTGGGTGGAGGAGAACAGATAAATTTCTCCAGAGAAAGGAAATAGTATAGATAGATATGGGTGGATGTGCAGGCTGGAACAGTGAGAGTAGAGGTAGTTTGAAGATTAAATTCAGGGAGAGATAGCTAAATTAATGGCATTTGTAGAATACTGCGAAAATTTAATGCAGTGGAAACTTCCTAAAATATATGGATATCTGAAGTCCATCTAAATAAAATTATCAAATAATGAATGAGGTAGAGTCCCAACTGCCCATCTCATGTAAACAAATGAGGTGACAGGACCCAGGTGTAGTGAGGAGCAGCATCCTAAATTCTGCCCTGTTAGAAATCCTGTGCTTAGGCTGCATGCTCTGACCTTCGAGTTGCTGACGATTGCTGAAGGAGGTCTTGTGTTCTAGGCTATCTTTGGGTTAGTTACCTTTGAAAGAAGTAGGGAAGTCCTGCAGGGAACCACCCAGAGGATTAAGGAGGTTCCTACAGGGAGCTGTTCAGGCAATTGTATTCTTGCCTAGGGGCTAGGGAGAGTGGAACTAGAATAGATCCTATTGACTTTCTTATATATAGTCTCTCTTACTTGTCCACATTAAAGAGAGTCTTGATCAGACTTGACTCATTATTTTTCATGTGTCTGTACCCCACTTTCAATTCCTGATCCCTCTTTCAGGTGAACCTTGGTTTGGTTTTTCCCGTGGGCCGGGACATATCAAGGTGTTACACCTGAGGCTATTTTTAGCCAAAGGGTCCTCACAGGAATCCTAAAAACCTAGTCTTTTGCCAAGAATATATGGCCATCTACAAGCTGACAACAAACCACCATCACTGAAGAGAACACTTACACAAAGCTTTGAACATAGAAAGTCAAGCTGGTGCCTATGTAGAGCCACCAATCACACATTACAGTGTCTTTGGTACAGGAACATATTCTTTGTACCCTCAAAAAAGAAACCTAAGCATCAACCCAGCCACAAACCCTTTGTTTATATAATGGTATACTACTTGCGAGATATCCTAGGGCAATAGGACACAAAACTTATAGAAGTAACCAACCAATAATTGATTTGACATAAGGTCAACTCAATGAGATGGAGCCAATAACTGATACTGCTTGGTGAGCCAAGAATCTGAGACAAGTTAGCCCATGGACCTTGGATAAAACTAAATAATTCTGGTCTAAAAGAAGAACAGCAAATGTAGTCATAAAATGATTCTCAATAATATTTTGCTATACACACAAGTCAATGCCTTCTTTAGCCATATTCAGAGAAGCTTCCTCCTGCAGAAGATGGGCAAAAATATAAAGGCCCAAACCGAGACATTATAGAGAAAGTGATAGATTTGGAACACTCAACCATAAATGGGATGTCTCCACCAATACCTCTCCTCTGAGCTCAGGGAACCCAGTTGCAGAGGAGGCAAAATGAATATAAGAGCTAGGGTACATGGAGGACACTGAACAAATATAAACAAATTTCATGTGAACTCAGATACTGAAGGAGTTTGTACCCTGCACATACATGGATGGTTCTGCACCAGTCCCTCTGTGCTTTGGATACGGTTTACAGGTTAGTGTTTTAATGGAATTCCTTGAGTGTGTGAAGAAGTGGGTCTTTGATTCTTGAAACTTCTCTTGAGTTCTCTTCTTTCTATTCTTGTCCAACTTCAATGTAATAATTTTGTATTATATCTTTATATTTTCTTTCATTAAGTTAAAATAAATGAATTAAAAACTTAGCCACTAGGGTTAGAATTTGAACTGTCACTTTTACCTCCCATCCAGGGAGGGAAAAATGAGTTTTTTCCAATGATATGACACTTGCTATATATTAGTCACTCCAAAACAGGCCTCATATTCAAGAGTAGTTGGCAAACTTATACTCCATAATTTTAATAAAAAGTCAGTGGCTCTTAGAGAGCTCATAGAGTGAAAGAGAGAAAGAGAAATAAGCAGAGAGAAAGAGAGAGAGAGAGAGAGAGAGAGAGAGAGAGAGGCAGACAGGGGGCAGGGAGGCAGACAGAAAACAGACAGAAAAAGAAAAAGAAGGGGCACACAGAAACAGAAAAGCTTCCTGTGTATGGAGGTAATTTCTGGCTTCTCCAGCTGTACAATGAGTTCTTGCATCAACAAAAATCTCTAAGTTACCATTCAGAGAGAATATAGTCCAATAATGATTTTGACTTCAAAGTTCTGGCATTTTGATCTATGAGACATACAACTCTATTGTTTTGTTCTTAGGAGCTCTTCACGAACTAATTCAAAACAATGTAATGTCACTTATACCAGATATGTTGGTATATTTCTGAATAAAAATCATGATTCTAAACAGATTTCTTGTTTATGTCCTTACAGAAAGCTATCTTCTATTATTATGCAAAAATACACATACTTTCCCATCCTTTAATAAAATCTACCTATATATTTAGAATAAATAATACTGTCACATGAAACACTATGTTTAATTTTTAAAATTGTCATAATCTGGGTAGCAAAATTTTACACTACAAATAACATAGGGATACGCTCAGTACAATTTATCATAGAACCATCTTTCTTTGTCATCCTTTTTGTTATATTTTTGTAATCACTATGCTGTTTGAAAATTGGTACATTTTATTGTAAGGTTTATTTCATAATGCCTTCTGATATACAACAATTTGTTATTAATGTATTGACTGTGCATGATTCTTTGACAATGTATTATTGAAAAAAGTTATATTTTTTGTTATTTTCTTAATGGTTGTTCTGCAATTTAAATGATCAAATAAACATAGTTTTATTTAACAATAAAGTTTTGATTAGTTATCTCAAAATGTCTATTAAATTTCATGTGCATTCTATACATGACATATAACTATACAGCATTATTAGTCAAGCATTTGAAATGATAAAAATAATTAAGACACCAGAAAAAACAATGAATGGAATTAAAGGCATAAAATAAACTAAAAATTATAAAAACAATTGATTTACATGGAAAAGTTGTATAGCAAGCATGAATAATATATTCTACATAGCATCATAGAAGTGAATACCTCAGTAATATAATGGTGTATCCAGCTTGAGGAAAGATCATAAATAAGAAAGGAAAGATTATCAGAAATTATCCCTATCTATAGATATCTTTAGGTTTAATTATCCTCCCATGAATCTTCCTTGTTACTAATCTTCTTTAGGTCTGTACTTTGTAGTATGCTTATCCTGAACTAAATGGCTAAAATACACTTATAAGTTAGTAAATGCCATGTGTCTGGGTTATATCACTCAGGATGATCTTTTCTAGTTCCATCCATTTGCCTGAAAATTGCATGATTTCCTTGTTTTTAATAGCTTTGTAGTATTTCATTGTGTAAATGTGCCACAGTTTATTCATCTATTCTTCAGCTGAAGGGCTTCTAGGTTGTTTCCAGATGTCTGGCCTAACCCAAGACCCACACTATGGGAGAGAGCCTACCCCTGACACTATTAATAATACTCTGCTCTGCTTGCAGATAGAAGCCTGTCAGAATTGTCCTCTGAGAGGCTTCACCAACACATGCTGAGATTCACATTCAAACATTGGGTCAAAGCATAGGGAGTGTAGTAGAAAAGTTGGGGAAAAGAATAAAGGACCTAGAGTCAACAAGGACTCTATAGGAAGACTAACAGAGTCTACTAACCAGGTCTCAGAAGGGCCTGTGGAGTTTGAAGAATCAACCAAGGACCATGCATGGTCTAGGTCCTCTACATAGATATAGTCAATGGGCAGCTCAGGTTTTGAGTGTTTCCAATAATAAGGGGAACTGGGAAATCACTGACATGAACTGCTGTTTGATTACTTCCTTCTGACAAGACTGCCTGGCAGACTACATGGGAAGAGGACAAACTCAGTCCTGGTACAACTTGATAAGCTGGACTGGGTGGCTAAGAGGATCCCCTTTTCTAAGAAATAGGAGTCGGGAGTATGGAAGGGAAGATGGAGCTTGGGGGAGAAGAGACAGGGGGCTGTGACTCAGATGTAAAGTGAAGAAATAAATTAGCAACAAACAATAATAATAGCCATGAGTTCAGTCCTCGGAACATACAAGGTGAAAATGTAGAAATCCAAAAACACGTATTATGACTTCTACATAAATGCTATAACATTCCTTTGCACCTCTTCCATTTGCACTAAACAAATAAATGTATAAATATAAACTTAAAAATACACATACAATTTGCATTTTTTCAGTTGTAAAGAAAAACTAAACTTTAAAATTTCACAGGAAAACGGATAATACTGGAGTTCATTGTAATACATGAAATGAAAGAGACTCAGAAGGCAAAATGTCACATTTTACTCTGTGTGTGTGTGTGTGTGTGTGTGTGTGTGTGTGTGTGTGTGTATGTGTACATTATTTAAGTAGAAAGACAAGCACTAGAGGGGAGAAAAAAATCCTAAGGGACAAAAAAAAAAAAAAGTGTAATAGAATTCTGGTGACATAAATAAGAGTCATAGGGAACAGTATAGATGTGGGAGGGCTAAGGAAGAAATGAATGAAAACTCTATGGTTTGCACTTCTTTCTCGAGGTTTTCTAGCTTTGGTAATGGACTATTACAGAAAGCAAAACTGATTTATATTAAAAAGTATATGATATATGCATGTTAAAAACATGCCTATTTGTAGGCGTGCATCTTGTAAGAAGGAATGAAAATTGCTCTCTGCATGTTAAAGCACTTTCGGTTACAACTTGACAAAAACTGTTATGGAAAACATGTTATTTTTTTGTTATCTCCACCAAAGCTTTAGAAGGATTTAAGAAGAAAATATAAGGAATGCAGAAAAAAAGTCAGTCATCTAAAGGTTTCACCACACACAGCTGGGAGTGAGAAACTTGTGACTGTGGGCAGAGAAGCAACAATGATTGATATCCATATTGCCAAGATGGATGAGAACAGCCTGACAGTTTCTGTCTAGAATTGAATTTCCTAATGCTCAATCAACTTAATTTCATTTATTTTCAACAGTAATGGGTCTACAGAAAATGTTTTCAAAGGTAATGTGATGGGTATTTGCACATTGGCAATTACAAGATAGATGTTTAGAGATAATCATTTTTATTTAAATATGTGCAGTGTTTCTTTGTGCTATATTGGATGCAGTTACACTTTCTGTTCTTTGCTTATTGTACCCACATCTAGTATATGCTTCGGGATAAAAATACCACAGCCATACATCTGTCTGTGGAAAAAAACATTTGTCCTTTTGCCTATATTTCCAAGACAGTTTCCTCCTGAGAAGACTAAGTGACATAATAGAAGATCAACAGGAAATCTAAGCTCTGTGTTCTTTGTTTTCATATATCAAACATGCCAACATTAAGATGAAGGACAGTTTCCTCATATGCAATTTCAAAAACAAAACATCCTCCTGTGAATTCTATTTTTTATTTAGGGACTGAATAGAAAATATCATATTGCATTTTCAATGTACTTTTCACAGAGTCATAAAAATACGTTTCTCTTTTCGAAGCACAATATAAAGGTTCACTAATTAATTCTTCTGTTTACAATATACCATTCTCTGAGACGTCTTAAGTAGAAAATGATGCTCTGATTAGTGAAGGAGTCTGAGCTAAGCATCAAAGAATGCCTCCCAAATCCATATAATCAAATGGTCATAGAAGAAATAGTAAATATTAAATTAAGCTTTTATATTATTTTTGATACAATATGAAATCTCAAACAGAAAAATAAAAGATAACACTTGGTTTCTGTAGTTTTTCCTTTATATTTGGTGATATAGGAATTTATGAAAATCACTATAAAAAATGAAATCCAAGTACATTTGAGCAGTTACTACAATTGAATTTATTAATTAAGCAAAGGCTAATTAAGTGCTAAGAGTGACTGGCTAGCATTTTAGTGAAATATGACTATAGACAAGACCACCACATACAAAGGCATTAAGCACATTGGTTCTTGACAGTTCAGGAAGCACAATTACAAAAAGCTTAGTTGATAAAGTAAATTGAAGAAACAAGTATACATGATTTTTTCTTTGCACATTTCAAAAAAATATCCAACATTAACATAAAAACCAGTAAAAATAAAGATAAAGTGAATACCAACTCTCTCAAGATGACATGTTTTATGTATACTAGACATAAAGAGTAAATCTCTTAAAAGAGATTGGCCATGGCCAACAACAAGGTCTGAAACCAAAATACTTGTGTGTTGTGGTGTGTCTGTGTGTTTAGGTGGGGAGTTATGGTTCTCTGGAATAGCATATTTATTGTTTATTAGCTGGTGACTGTGTATACAAATGTGGGCATGTGCCTGCTGAAGCCAGAAGTTGAAGTCAGGTAACTTGTATTTATTTCTCCCTTATTATTTTAAGACAGAATCGTTTGCTGAAGGAGAAGTTTGCTGATTAGGGTAGATTATCTGTACCATAAGCCTAGTGGATATTTTTGTCTCTCTTTCCCCAGTGGTGGGATCACAGGTGCACTCCACCCTCTTCAGCCTTTTACACTGTGCTAGATATCTACACTTAGACCTTCATGCTTACATTGTCTTGGTTTCTCTTCTTGCTACTGTGACAAAATATCCTGATGAATGTAACTTAAAGAAGAAAGATTTTGTTTGACTCACACTTTTAAATAATATTCCATCAGAGCTGGGAAGTCACAATGGAAAGAAACTGAGAAATGAAATCATATTACATCATAGCCAAGAAAGAGAAGGCAGAGAACAAAGTACTTCTACTAGTTCTGACCTTGCTCTCTGTCTTACACAATCCATAAACCAAAATCTAGAGAATGGAAACACCTAGAGTGTCCAGATCCTTCCTGTTCAATTTTTCCACTCGTGATAATCATCTCAGACATGGTAACAAGCCCACCTAATATAGACAATCTCTGACTGATTTTCCTTCCTGGCCAATTCTAGACTAGGAGTTCTCAATCTTCCTAATGCTGAAACCCTTTAATACAGCCCTCTTGTGATGACTTCCAATCATAAAACAATTTCACTGCTACTTCATAATTGCAATTTTGCCACTGTTAGATTATTGGATATGTGGCCACCCAAGGGGTCACGATTTGCAGCTTGAGATCCACTGGTCTAGATTATTTCCATCTTTTAAGTAAAATCAGACATTTTGTGCAGCAACACCACTTAAGGAATCCTCTTTTCAATGCCAGAAATCCTTCTTTAAGAAGCATGATTACATGGAACTTAGACTATTGCAACAAACTTGATTGCCTTTCAAAGGGTATGCAGCCTACTTGCCACTAAGTTTGGGCATTAAGACCTCTTTCTCATAGTTCTTTTGTCCGTTAGGGCTACATAGATGGCAGAGCAATAAAGAGCTCTTGAACAGAACCCATGTTCTATTCCTAGTATTCACATGATGGCTAACAACTGTCCATCACTCCAGTCTAAGGGCATCCAGTGCCATTTTCTGTGTTCCGCAGACACTGCATGCATATAATGCACATATGCACATACAGACAAAACACTCAATGCATATAAAAAAATAAATAAGTACTGATTAGAATACGATGTGATAGATTTCAGGAAGTTAATTATTTTTTGTAAACGTTGTGCTACCTTTATGCTACTAATTGTGTTTCAGAGAAGTACAATATTCCCGGTAGGAAGAAATCCTTAATCATAAGGCTCATCACTGTTTACTCTCTGCCCTGTCAATTCCATTGCCTTTTATGAATAACCATTCTTTATCAGAAAACTGGTAGAAATCATTAGATCCTGCATTCTAAGGAAATTCATTTAAGGTACTAGTATAACATTAAATCACTACTAAAGCAAAATAATGTGACCCTAAAGCTAAATCATATCTTTGACTTAAACTCAATTGACAAAGTTGAAATTTCTAAGATTCACGTTTAAAAGGACACATTTGTGACATACTATAGATGTCTTCTTTAGTGTGTGACATTAAGTCAAAAGATTCCATAGTCTAAAATATTCCTAATATATTAATGCATCTTGTTCCATAAATGATAATGATCAAAATATATAATACAAAATTACATACTCTTAAATGATATCATCTCTTCATCATGTAAATGACATAAAATTATAAAAATAAAACTAATTTATTGAATTATTATAATATAATTTAATTTAGAAAGGTAAAGTATGAAGTTCAAGATAAAAACATTTGCTGCTAGCCAAGCAAGGTGGCACACACCTTTAATCCCAGCACTCGGGAGGCAGAGGCAGGTGGATCTCTGTGAGTTTGAGGCCAGCCTGGTCTACAAAGCAAGTGAAAAATAGCCAAGTCTACACAGAGAAACCCTGTGTCAAAAACAAAAACAAACAAACAAACAAAAAACAATGAAAAAGAAAGACAAATATTTGCTGACCCCAAATAATATAATTTTGTACCATTTCTCTTTCTGTGTGTAGCATAACTAGTTGGCCCTCGAATTCTCTAAATTATGTCACAGATCCTAGAAATAAAAGTAGCAGAAGGTTGAAGCCTAATATTTCCCACATTTGCTTTTATGCCTGTATGGCATCCCCTGCAGTCATAGAGCAGAGTATGGAATGAGATCTCCTTTATAAGCACAACTTCACATTGAAACATGGTGTTTTTGTACCTTTTTTCTCAATTAAATTGGGAAATTACACAGCAGCAAAATGTTGCAGTTAATCCACTAGGAAAAAATTATATGCATATAAAGTAAAATATACTGCCTCTTTCATGAACAGTGTGCAAGCTATTTGAAAATTTTATGCCATTAGCACTTTCAATATGTCATTAACCCAGAAAATAAGAGGGAGTAATAAAAGTCATTAAAAGCAGTTGAGTGTCCTGCTGTAGTCTGGCCAGTAAGGGCATAAAGAATGAGAAACAGTAAGGCTTTCTATTACACTCCAGCCTGTCAGAGCCATACTATATTTTTTGTGCAGAGAGGACAAAAGAAGGTGTTATAATTTTGAGAGCTGTACCATGGTTTAGGTAACAAGTTTCAATTAACTCTAGTTAAGAAAAATAGAAAGAAAGAAAGAAAGAAAGAAAGAAAGAAAGAAAGAAAGAAAGAAAGAAAGAGGTTGTGATGCTTATGTTTGGATGAATAAAATATCACACTCTATACATTCCTGTCACAATCTCCTAGGCTGTCTCTGTAGGGTTTAGTGCTTAAGGAACACCCATGACAAAGATGCTGAGAAAAATAGAAGAGGTTTATCTATTTCCTATAACTGAAATAGAAATTCTCTGCTTTCTGTGTTATATAGCCAATAGGATATGCTTAATCGTTTTAAAAAATCAAACTCATTACTGCCATAATTTACTTCTACACAGATGGCCTTAATATATTTCTCTCAGTCATGATCAATCAAGGAAACCCATATTTGGATGCCTGTAAATTGATTTGAACCCTCAAGTTATGATTATGTGCTCCGCTACAGAATGACAAAACTTTATTGTCAATATTAAACTCCAGGGATCTTCAGAATCACCTAGTTTCTAGTAGCCTGAGATACATCCTATGGCAACTCAACCATAAATCTATTCAGTATGTCCTACATTTGTAAATGTTATAAATGACACAATGTACTACTATGGGAACAGCCAAATAACAGTATATCTCTGCATATTAGAATAAAATTAGTGTAAGTGAAATGGAGTTCGTGAGAATTTGTAGATCATAGATTTTTCGAAATGCAATATAGCCAGATGTGGTGGCACATGCCTTTAATCACAGCACTCAGGGAGGCAGAGGTAGGCAGATTGCCGTGAGTTCGAGGGCCCCCGGTCTACAAAGAAAGTCCAGGATAGCTAAAGCTACACAGAAAAACTCTGTCTCAAAATAACAAAACATAGAATATAATAAAAATAAAAAATGAAATTTTATAATTGAGGTTTTATAAATTGGGGTATTTGAATGAATATAAATTCATAGTATTAATGTCCTAAACTAAATATGTGTATAGAAATATAGATACATGATTCTCAAAACAATAAATATTTACATTCACACTATAATTTTATAGATTTGATATGTTTTATATATGCATGTATTTATGTGTTATACTCTGTATAAATTATTAAAATGTCTATATATTACAAAGTACTTGAGATTGGAAGCAGAATCATCACTATGGAATAGGAAATAATGAGAAAAATCGATCTACACATACTTATTAATATAAATCATGTATGGAGAAAAAAGTATTGCAATTTTTAAGAGTAAACTGGTCATAAAGATTTTTTTTTAATTCTTTACTGAGTCTTACTTAGGAAGCCATGATTAAGAGATTTCATGAGTGTCACCTCTCTGACACTTTTTCCCTTAAAAGGTTTTCAGATTTTATTTAAACCACTGACATATATATGCAGAATACCAAACTTTGTATTTTGTACATCATAGTAAGTGGAAGTTATAATTTTTAAAATGAGACAGTCACATTCTGCTCTGTTTGATGGTGGGGTTTTTGGTTGATTAGTTGGTTTTTCTGTTTGTTGCCTCTCCTAGACACAGCTTACTCCAATGATGAGGTAGCAGGAGCTGCTGTTCATATCTCACCTTAACATAGAAACTCTTAGCATCCCGTAGCTAAGCCAAAATATTAAAAGTAGCATCAGCTTGACAGATTTCCAAGATGGTGGAGCCCAGTATGTACTGTATCTGATCTACTGCAAGGAGACCAGGGACTTGAATGAAGCCACAAACTGCTGGATCTAGGGAACTGTAGGTGAATGGGATCCTGAACACCACAGACCACCGGCAGACCTGGCCTCAGGTCAAGCAACAGCCCAGAAGTCCTGAACCCACTCTCTAGACACTCAAATGGAACCCACCTGTGGGCTGCAGCCAACCTATAAAGCACAAATTCACCGTGTGGAATGATTGTAGACCGAAGCCCCTGGCCTGAAGAAGTCTCAAGGCAATGAGTGAAAGTGCCCTTGGATGCCTCCAACAACCCCATGCCAAATTGTGGAGGACTCCATGGCCAAGTGGAAACACAGGTGGCTGGACCCAGCAAAAATCAGCTAGAGTACAAATGTAGCTTGCAAGCTGACCATGGCCCAAACTAGAGCCAGACACAATGGACTGAGTCTGCAAACACGGGCAGTTAGAACTCAGCTTGCTCTGTTTCCACAGGCCTGGCAGGATCTCCCACACTCTCAGGAGAGGCTGGACACCCTTGTGGTATCTAGATGCTGTGCTAAAAAGCGAGTACAGCTCTGAGGGTCTGACCAGAGTGTGGTCCTGGCTTAAGGGCCACAGGAAGTGCATGCAGCTTGGAGCATGCCTGCTGAAATAGTCCTGTCTCTGAGCCACCTAAAACTGATCCTGCACACTCCAACAGACAGATCCTAATTAGATCAGGTCCCACAGGCCTGGCAGGATATCTCACACTCTCAGGAGAGGCTGGACAACCTTGAAGTGTTTAGACACTGAGCTAAAAGGCAGCAACAGCTCAGAGGATCTGACCTGGCTGGCTGGGGTCTTGGCTACAAGACCACGGAAAACACAGGCAGCTGGGACCAACCTATCCAACCAGAGCGCTCACATGCTGATCTTGCTCTGGGTTCCAAAAAAGCTGAGCTTAACCACAGCAGTAAGTGAAAGGGTCCAGGCAGACAGAAACCTACTTCTGCTGACTCAGTGCAGAGCCTAAGGTGTAGAGCAAAAATCTCCCGGAGTGGAAACCAGATCATGTGCCTGTTCCAGTGAAGAACTCCCAGGTCCCCATGGGCAATGGCACACAACCTATAATCATTCACCAACTATACACTCTCAAAGACTAGTGAAGGACACAAGAAGCTACCTCCTAACATCAGAGACACCAAAATGACAAAAGGACAGTGTAAGAATGCATACAAAAACCAAAACAGTTCAGCATCTCCAGATCCCAGCTATTCCAATGAAAGCAACCCTGAGAACCCAAACACAATCGAAATACAAGAAAATGACTGCAAGTCCTTAATAAGGAAGATGGTAATGGAAAAAACTAATAAAATCTATTAATTACTGCAGGAGGATGTAACCGAATGGGTGGAAGACATAAATGAGTCATATAGAGAGGCACTGGAAGAATTTCCAGAAAATACAAACAACCAGATGAAGGAAATCAATAAAAAAGTTCAAGATCTGAAGATAAAAATGGAATCTATGATAAAGGAACACACAGAAGAAAACCGTGATCAAGAGGCCTTAGAGAAGAAAGCACACAACACAGAGGTGACCTTCTCTAACAGAATCCAAGAAATAGAGGAACGAATAGCGGGACTTCAAGATACAATTGTAGAACTTGAAATAACCATCAAAGAAAATGCGAAATCTGAGAAGTTCCTGACTCAGAACATCCAAGAAATCATGGACACCATAAAGAGATGAAACCTGAGAATAATAAGTATTAAGGAAAGAGAGGATGCCCGATTCCATGGCCCAGAAAGTATCTTCAACAAAATCATATAAAAAAAATTCTCCAATCTGAAGAAGAAGATGCATATAAGCATACAAGAGGCCTACAGAATACCAAATAGAATAGACCAGAAAAGAACATTTTCCTACCACATAATAATAAAAACATAAAATATACTTTAAAGGCATTTATGCCACAAAATTTGAAAATCTAAGTGAAATGGACGATTTTCTTGATCGACTCCATTTGCCAAAATTGAATCAAGGTCAGATAAACAAATTAAATAGTCATATTTTGCCTAAAGAAATAGAAACAATCATTGGTAGTCTCCCAACCAAAAAAAAAAAAAAGCTCAGGGCCAGATAGTTTCAGAGCAGAACTCTACCAGACCTTCCTAGAAAATCTAATACCAATACTCTTCAAGCTACTTCAAAAGCTAGAAATGGATGGAACATTAGCAAATTCTTTCTATGAGGCCACAGTCACGTTGATACCTAAACCCCACAAAGACCCAAGCAATTTCTCTTATGAACATTGATGCAAAAAAAAATACTCAATAAAGTAGTCAGAAAACGAATACAAGAACATATCAAAGATATTAACCATGACCAGATAGGCTTCATTCCCGGCATGCGAGGATGGTTTAACATATGGAAATCCATCAATGTAATCCACCATATAAACAAAGTGAAAGAGAAAGCCCACATGATCATCTCCTCAGATGCAGAAAAAGCATGAGACAAAATCTAACACCCATTCATGTTTAAAGTGTTGGAGATATTGGAGATACAAGGCACGTACCTAAACATACTAAAGGTTGTATACAGCAAGCCGACAGCCAACATCAAATTAAATGGAGAGATACTCAAGGAAATTCCTCTAAAATCAGGGACCAGACTAGGCTGCCCACTCTCTCCATATCTCTTCAATATAGTTCTTGAAGTTCTAGCCAGATCAATAAGACAACAAAAGGAGATCAAGGGTATCCAAATGGGAAAGGAGGAAGTCAAATTATTTCTATTTGCAGATGATATGATAGTGTACATAAGTGATCACCAAAATTCCACCAGAGAACTCCTACAACTGATAAACACCTTCAGCAAATTGTCTGGATACAATATTAATTCAAAAAAGTCAGTAGCCTTCCTATATACGAATGAAAATCATGCAGAGGAAGAAATTAGGAAAACCACTCCCTCAATGATAGCCACAAGCAATATAAAATATCAAGGAATTATTCTACCCAAGCAAGTGAAGGACTTGTTTGAAAAAAACTTTAAATCCCTGGAGAAAGAGATTGAAGATGATATGGGAAGATGGAAGAATTTCCCTTGTTTGTGGATCGGGAGGATTAACATAGAAAAATGGCTATCCTACCAAAAGCAATTCACAGACTCAATGCAATTCCTATCAAAATACCTACACAATTTTTTAAAGACATTGAAAGGTCAATCCTCAACATCATATGGAAAAACACAAAAACTGAGAATAGCTAAAACAATCCTATACAATCAAAGAGCCTCTGGAGGAATCTTCAATCCTTATCTCAAGCTGTACTCAGTGAAAGAGGATACATGTAGTTCTAGTTTCAACTGATATGCCAGGGTGGGTGTGGGGCTCCACTTTTCTGAGGAGGTGGGAGGGTGAAGGGAGAAGTGAATGGAAGAGTGGGATTGAGAGGTAGCTTGAGATGCAAAATAAATAAATAAATAAATTTGAGAGAGAGAGAGAGACAGAGAGAGAGAGAGAGAGAGAGAGAGAGAGAGAGAGAGAGAGAGAGAGGGAGGGAGAGAGAGAGAGGGAGAGAAGTTCTGGTGTCTATCAAACCCTTTGGCTTTTACACTCCATAGGATCTTGGGAAGTTACTTGTCTCATAATTTAAGATCAGGCCTTTCTTTCCATCTTTCTTTCTTTCTTTCTTTCTTTCTTTCTTTTCTTTTCTTTCTTTCTTTCAATTCTTATTTTGTTATTTTTTTTATCATTTAATCGTTTTTTACTCTGCATGTCCTTTGTATAGATATCTGGTTTTGTGTTTTTATGGAATTTCGGATTATGCAAAAGAATAGAATTGTGCCTATATCTTTATCTTGTGCCTTTTCTTGAGCTCTTTTTTCTCTTTGTTTTATCTTATTCCAATGGGTTTGTTTTTGCTTTATCTTTTTATATATTTTATTATTTCTTGGATATTGTATGATTTATAATGAAAGACAGAAATTCAGTGGACCTGGATGGAACGTGTCTTACTTAGGGTTTCTATTGCTGTCAAGAGACACCCTAACCATGGCAACTCTTACAAGACATCACCTTACAGTACAGAGACCATTCCATTGTCTATATGGTAGGAGACATGGTTGCTGTCAGGTACACCAGGTGCTGGAGAGGTAGGTGACAGTTTTTTCTCCTGATCATCAGGCAGAGGCATGGCATGACATGTTGACGGGGCCTGATATGAGAAACTAAAATCTTAAAGCCAACCCAATGACACACTTCCTCAAACAAGGCCACATCTCATAATTGTTCTACTTTCTATGATCCTATTGAGGGCATTTTCATTGAAACCAATACAGAAAGCCTATATCAGGATACATTATATAAAAAATCCATTTTAATAAAAAAATTCATTCCACTTTTCAATAGACCGGATCATTTTGTCCCCAAATATAAGTGTTTCAATTAAGTTTATGATAACCCGTTTTTTGAAAAGTGAGGCAATCTCTTTAGAACCTACAGATTTAAGTGCTGGTTTTATAGACACTTCGAATATTTACTCAGCAAGCTGCTAGACTATAACTAGACTTGTAATTGTGGAACACTGTGTGTGTTTAAGTGGAGTTTTGTATGTGTCTGTTGAGGGGGGTTGTTATGTGGTTGTAAGTGCATAGGTGTATAGGTCATAGAAAAAGTGTGTATAATTCTCAGAAGCCAGCAGTTTTTCTTTTTAGATTAAATGTCTCTCAGTAAAGAAGACATCACCTTACTAGACTAGGCTGGTTTACCTGATCCAGCACCAAGAACACATTTTTATTTCTCCAGTGTTGGGACTAAAGTATGTGTTACCATTCACTGTCCTTTCAAAAATGTGGATTCTGAGATAAAATTCAGGTTTCATGTTTGAAAGGTAATGTTTACTAATTGAGCTATCTCACTCTTCCAAAGAATTAAAAAACAAAAACAAACAAACAAACAAACAAAAACCAACAACAACATCAACCACAAGAAACCAACAAAACAAAACTACAAGATGGGCATTGCTTTATTGTTTATCTGTATGCAATATGTTAGCTAAGAACCTTTAATGTTTGGACACTCTACAGGCAGCAGGCTGAAAAGAAGTAGTCATATCCTGACATCAGACTTTTAAATGATTAGTCCAGAGTGTCTAATAGTACCTGTTGATATGTACAGCAATATATATTGCTAAAAATGTCCTTTAAAATGGAGGTATTTAAGTGCAGAGTAAAATGTCAAATGACTTATATGTTTGTGAAATAAAATTGAATATTTCCCAAGACCTTTTTATCTGAAAATAGCATGACAATTTTTCTTACAATTCATTACCTGCACATTTAAAGTTTCCTGGTTTCCACTATTGACTATGGAATTATAACTTTTAATTACATTATCTGTACCGTAGAGAAATATACTCAGATGTAAAATGTTGAAAAGTATGAAATTGAACTATTGTGAAATACTGTCTCAAATAATTTTCTTGCAATATCATATGTTAATAAATTATTTTCATCTGAAATACATGTATTTATATAACATATCTCTTTTTCAGATATTGATTTTTACATTTATGTATACAAATGATAATTAGGTCAAACCTTGTGAATGGAAAATTTTAAAAAATATATGCATTCATTCATAAGTTTGACCTGAAAAATATTTTGCATAATTGCTTAATCTAGTTAGGTCCTGTTAGCATATATATGATGAAAATACAAATATGATGAAAAATACAATACACATCATAGTATGAATAATTATTTACTTTAAAAATTGTCATTTTACCATCAAAATTTATATTCAAAAATGACCATTTTAATTCACTCACTTAGTTCATAGTTCCAAAAATGAATGTTTTTGTTTCCCATGTGTTGATGGTATAATGTCTGTTTGTTACTTTGATTTCTGACTGTAACATTTTATTATAAAACTTGTTTTTCCTGATTTTATTTTAACTGGTGTCTCAGGAATTTCTAGAAATTTTTTTTATATTTATTTTACTTTGTCTTCAGTAGTACTAAGACATGAAAATAATATGCATAGAAAAGTAAATGTTATTTGCTTTGGTTATCTATGAGTGTATTGCTAATAACATTGTTTCTTTAGACACTAAATCAGGGGGAAAGAAATAGCATAAAATATGCCATTGAATCTTTATCTGCATTTCATTTAAAAAGTCAAATAAATTGAGTAAAATCTATAAACTATGAAGGACTGAGGATAAAAGTGATAATTTCCTGAGTAATATTATGCATGCTGCAAAAAATACTCAGTTACTTCTAAGGCTAAAAACTCTATTTCTTGTATCAATATGCTCGAACGTCATTTTATTCTGTGGATCATTGCTATCTATTTCATATGATGCATGTATTGTAACCATAGAAATTTGTACATATTTCCAGAGTACAAAGCATTTGATATATTAAATTATTTTATATAATTTAGCAAATTCTGTATGGACAACATACATAAGAGCTAAATATACTTGATATTACTATAATTTAAATGCCTTTATTGCTTCTGTAATCTAAAATATAAACAGGATGAAAGTAGCCTTGGGTCTCAACTATCAGGATGCACAAAGTATTTTTATTGCTGAATACCATTGGTGAATTAGGATAATGTCATATCAGAAGATATATTTATGTAGTTTTTATATGTACATTGTACATTTGTACAATGCAAGACAGATGTTAACCTAGAAACTTCTGTTATAAATCTATGGTAATGCTTTATTTCACATCTATTCTATTTAATGTTATGTGATTTTAATTATATAACTATTATAAGTCATATTATTTCATCATAAATGTAATGATAACAGACCACTATGACTATAAAATATAAAAATATGTTTAAATTTTAGTGTGTATAGTGTGTCTATTAAAATCAATGAACTAGACTTAATTCATGAACTATGCTCCATTAAAAGCTATACCTAAACTCAGTGTACAGTTTTTCTCTAGCTGAAATAATTTTTCTTAAAATTACTAACATAATCTCTAAATAATACTCAGATGTAATATTAGCTTTGAATATGGGGATATTCCAGTTGTAGAGATATAGAGAAGAAGCATTCTACATTTTGCTCATTTATGAATTTTTTTCTTTGCTTAGCAGAAACATCTGTTAGCTTAAAAAGTTATGTGTAATTAGTTGTTCTTTATTCCAGATAATCACTCAAGCATTTTGCATTGTAGAGTTCTGTAAGATTGCATATTCATTATGTATTTTCATTTAATTAATATTTTAAAGTTGTTAATCCACATTTCTTCTCACCATTCATATTAATTTAATTGAATACATGAGTTAGCAAACTGACTAACTGACTCAGCTTTTTGAGTTCTAGTACTTTGATGCTTTCCCCAGCTTGTTGAACAATTTGGTTTTTTTTAATGATATACAATCATATTTCTAAATACTTTATAACCTCTGGGTTGTGATTTCCCCACATGAATGGTCATTTATACTAACTAACAACATTATTTATATCTATTTTCAAAATTTTTTAATGATGTATTGTTGTGGAATTTTGCTTTTGTAACTGAAGACTGTCCACTTTACTTTTTCAAAAATACACTTAATATTTCTTTTCCTGTGATTAATAACTTTCTCAGTTTATCTATATCTATCTATCATCTAATTTATTGTCTTTTTTTCTTACTTAATACTTTATCTGTATACCACTTACTACTTATGTAATTGGCTGTTCCTGGCCCCACTTCCGCATTAGTAATAGAGTGGCTAGCAATCCCAACAGGTAGATCGTGGGAAGGGAAGCCAGGCAGGAATAAAGGGTGTTGACACCACAGCCATCGGTGAGTTTGTGAGAAGCAGATTTCTGAGGAGGCAGGATTTAGTGAGACCATCTTTAGTTAGGAGGAGGGGTAAGCAAAAGTTATTTAGACCTTTGGGGATGTATAGAGACTTTTCGGGTGAAGTGTACATCATTGGCAGTGGTGAAGGTGCTGGGGATGCCTTATTTTCATGAAAAATAATGAATTCCAGGTGCTAATTAGACATGATCTTATAAGGACAACTGAAATTTAATATGTAAGCTGCGCAGTAGGTTTATGTGTCTACCTCAAGTGTGGCGGAAGTCGTGGCCAAGGCTATATGAACCAGGACAAGCATGTCCAGCGCAGTGAGGGAATGGTTCTACCCGTACTGGTTTCAAGAAGAAATTTCTGGAGTTTGGACATGCCTTAACCTCACTTTTGCTCCAGGCCAGCTTTCCCAGTGTCATGTCTCCCTGGCCCCACAGTAACTCATGTATTTTTTTTTCTTACTGAAATTGTCTTTTTCATATAACATATCCTGATTATAGTGTTCCCTCCTTTTACTTCTTCCAGCTCCTTTTTAACTCTCCTTCATGTTCTCTCTCTATCTGTCTCTCATTGGGGAAAAAAAAGGCTTCTAAGAGATAACCACCAAACAGGACAAAGAATACAAAAAGATAAAGCAAAACTGTCACAATGAAGTTGCACTTGGCAATCTATCAGGAGGAAAATAGTCTCATGAACAAGCAGAAGATTGATAAACAGTCAGGGTTCCCATAAAAATACTAACCAATATCTCTAAGATGGTTAGACCCATGTATGCTCTGTGCTTGTTGCTTTCTCTGTGAACTCATGTGCACCTTGCTTAATTGATTCAGAGGGTATTGTTCTCCTTGTCTCTTCCATCTTCTCTTGGTCTTACAATCTTTTAGACTCCTGTTCCTCAGAATACCCTGTGCTCTGAAGGGAGGGAGGGATTTAGTGTCTCTCTCTCTCTCTCTCTCTCTCTCTCTCTCTCTCTCTCTCTCTCTCTCTCTCTGTATCTATTTCTATTTGCTGGCAAAGAAGGCTCGTGTGATAATGACTGCATAAGGAACAGACCTATTGTCATGTGTCTTTTTAAAATCCAAATATGTCTATTTTTATTTTTCTGTTTTTACATCAATTATGGATTATTCTCTATGAGCAGGCTCTTAAGAAATCACTTCACAGCTATTCTACTAATAAGGACTATCCTCTTGCCAAAAAGTGAATAAATCATCCTTGAAGTGTCAAACAGTAAGTCACCTACCCTGAAGAATAAAATAATTCAATGTTAGAACTAATAGATATATCAATATGCAGTTCAATATTTGGATAATAATACATCAAAATATCTAATCCTCCATGCTCATTTTCTACATGTGAAAATGTTAGAGACTATTCTAAATATTCCTCAGTCCTCAAATACACTCACTGTCTTCATGACTCTTCCAATTTCTCAATTATTTATTTTATGTTTAAAATTATTTTATTTTTGTACATTTATATTTATATTATTACACATATATAAAATAGATTACCTATGGCAAGAAGAGGCATGACATAATCAAGAATTATATAAATGTTACATTCTAAGAGTTTTGTCTATTTGTGTTTGACAGCCTTGAAGAAGACATCTTTCCTATCTTGGTGCACCTAAATTTTTGAATGTAAATCAATCTCCATCACATATTTTGTTGAGGTATGTGCCTTGTATCCCTGCTTTCTTTAGGGCTTTTAACATAAATGGGTGTTGGATTTTGTCACTGTTCTTTATGCATCTAAGGCAATGATCATGTGGCTTTTTTCTTTCAGTTTGTTGATATGATGAATTACACTGATGGATTTACATATACTGAACCACCCATACATGCCTGGCAGGAGCCTACTTGATCATGGTGAATGATAGTTTTGATGTGTTCTTGAATTCAATTTGCAAGTTATTTTATTGAATATTTTTACATCAATGTTCATAAGAGAAAATGATCTGAAATTCTCTTTCTTTGTTGTGTCTTTTTGTGGTTTAGGTATTAAGGTGACCTTCGACTCATAGAATGGGTTTGGTAATGTTCCTTCTGTTTCTATTTTATAGATAGTCTGAAGAGAATTTGTATTAGCTCTTCTCTGAAGGTTTGTTAGAATTCTGCTTTGAATCCATTTGATCCTGGGCATATTTTTGTTGAGAGACTTTTGATGACTACCTATATTTTATCAGGTGATAGTACTATTCAGTTTCTTTACCTGCTCTTGATTCAATTTTGTTAGTTGGTAGCTATCAAGAAAATTGGCCATTTCATTTAGATGTTCAAATTTTGTGGCATATAGGCTTTTGAAGTAACAGCTGATGATTCTGGATTTCCTCAGTGTCTGTCATTATCTCTCCTTTTTCATATTTGATTTTGTTGATTTGGATACTCAACCTCTGCTTTTTACTTAGTTTGGCTAAAGGTTTGTCAATCTTGTTGATGTTCTCAAAGACCCAGCTCTTGGTTTCATTGATTCTTCAATTGTTTTCTTTGTTTCCAATTTATTGATTTCAGCCCTGAGTTTGATGATTTCCAGCCATCTACTTATTTTGGGTGGGTCTGCTTCCTTTTGTTTTAGAACTTTCAGATGTGCTATTAGTTGCTAGTGTTTGATCTCTCCAGTTTCTTTATAAATGAATTTAGTGCTATGAGATTTCCTCTTAGTACTGCTTTTGTTGTGTCTCATAGGTTTAGGTATGCTGTGCCTTCTGTTTCTTTGAATTCTAGGATGTTTTTAATTTCTCTTTTAATTTCATTCCTTACCCAGATGTCATTTAGTGGGGAGTGTTCAGTTTCCATGAGGTTGTAGATTTTTGGTTGTTCCTCTTGTTGTTCAGTTCCAACTTTAATACATGATGGTCTGATAAGATCCAAAGGATTATTTCAATTTTCTTGTGTCTGTTGAGGTTTGCTTTGTGGCCAAGTGTGTGGTCGGTTTTGAGGAGGCTCCATGAGGTGCTGAAAAGAAGGGTATTCTTTTGTGTTTTGGTGAAATGTTCCGTAGATATCAGTTAGGTCCATTTATTTCATGATGTCTATTAGTTTCCTTGTTCCTCCATTGAGTTTGTCTTGTTGATATGTCTATTGATGAGAGTGGGTTGTTGTAGTCTACCACTATTAATGTGTGGGGCTCAATATGTGGCTTATATTTTAGTAACATTTCTTTTACAAATGTGGGTGCTCCTGCATTTGGGGCAAAGATATTCAAAATTGAGAAATCATCTTGGCATAATTTTCCTTTGATGAAGATGTAGTGACCTTCCCCATCTCTTTTGATTAGTTTTTGCTGAAAGTCTATTTTGTCAGATACTAGAAGGGCTACTCCAGCTTGTTTCTTAGTCTGTTTGCTTGAAATACAGTTTCCAAACCTTTACTTTGAGGTAATGTATATCTTTATTGTTGAAATGTGTTTCCCGTATGCAACAGAATGATGGATCTTGTTTTCACATCCATTCTGTCAGCCTATGTCTTTTTACTGGGGAGTTCAGGCCATTGATGTTAAGAGATTTTAATGACCAGTGTTTGTTAGTTCCTTTTCCTTTGATGTGGGTGGTATTAGAATATGTGTGTTTCTGTGTTTTGGATTTGTCGATGTGGAGTTATTTATTTCCTGTGTTTTCTTGTGTATAGTTAGCCTTTTGGGTTGAAGTTTTCCATCTAGTACCTTCTGTAGGGCTGGATTTGTGGCTAGGTACCAATTTAATGTGTTTATTTTCATGGAATATCTTGTTTTCTCCGTCTATTGTGATTGAAAGCTTTGCTAGGTATAGTGGTCTGGGTTGGCATCTGTGGTCTCTTAATGTTTGCATGACTTCCATCCAGGCTCTTCTAGCTTTCATAGTCTCTCTTGAGAAGTCAGGTGTAATTCTGGTGGATTTGCCTTTATATGTGACCTGACCTTTTCCTCTTGCAGCTTTTAATATTCTTTACTTGTTCTGTACATCTAATGTTTTGATTATTATATGGTGGAATGATTTTCCTTTCTGGTAGAATTTATTTGGAGTTCTGAAGGCTTTCTGTACACTACAGTGCATTTCTTTAGGTTGGGGAAGTTTTCTTCTATGATTTTGTTGAAAATATTTTCTGAGACTTGGAACTCAGTCTTCTCCTTCTATTCCTATTATTATTACATTTGGCATTTTCTACAGTGACCCAGATTTCTTGGCTATTTTGTGTCTGGAACTTTTCAGTTTTAACATTTTGTTTGACTTATGTATTAATAACTTCAATTGTATCTTTCACGCTTGAGATTCTCTCTTCCATTTCTTTTATTTGGTTGTTGTGGCTTGTGTCCATTGTTCTGGTTCTCATCCCTATGTTTTCCAATTCTAAGCTTGCCTCAACTTGTGCTTTCTTTGTTGCTTCTAATTCTCTTTTTTGTCTTGAATAGTTTTATTCATTTCTGTCTCCCCTTTGATTGAATTTTCCTGCAATTCTTCATAGGATTTATTCAATTCCTCCATCTCTTTGAATATACTTTACTGTTGTTCTTTATAGGATTTACTCAATTCCTTCACCTCTTTGACCACTTTGTATGTATTTTCCTGTAGTTCTTTATAGGATTTATCCATTTCCTTCATCTGATTGAGTGTATTTTCTGTGTTTCTTTGAGTAATTTATTTTCCTTCCTCAGAGCTTCATCATTTTCATCACCTCAGACTTAAAGTCTTATTTTTGCATTTTGTGGGAGTTCATATCTCCAGGGTTTGCTGTGTTAGGATTACTGGTTTCCTGTGTTATTATAAGGCTCTAAGTTTTATTGCTAGTCATCTTGAGCTGTTCTCTATTCATCTGGTTTTCTCTGGTGTTAGCAGGCACAGGGATTCCTCCAATAAGGTCTTTGTGTCCTATGTTGGCCAGGCAGATTGAAAGCAAGTAAGGAAAACTTGAAGCCAAAGGTTGTTTCCTAGGGCTCCCCACAGGCCTCTTTAGGTTGTTGGACAGTGGGTGTTAGACCCTGCACACAGCTCAGCTCAGCTGGGTTCAGTGATTGTACTCCAGTTGGGACTGGCAGGGGAGGATTGATTTGATATATATTTTTTCTCTTTTTTTCTTTTTATTAATTTATTCTTGTTACATCTCAATGTTTATCCCATCCCTTGTATCCTCGCATTCCTCCCCGCCCCCATTTTCCCATTATTCCCCTCCCCTATGACTGTTCCTGAGGGGGATTACCTCCCCCGTATATTCTCATAGGATATCAAGTCTCTTCTTGGCAACCTGCTGTCCTTCCTCTGAGTGCCACCAGGTCTCCCCCTCCAGGGGACATGGTCAAATGTATAGGGCTTCCTCAAGACCCAGCTATTCCACTCCTTGGAATATACCCAGAAGATGCTCTAGCACACAACAAGAAAATTTGCTCAACCATGTTCACAGCAGCCTTATTCATAATAGCCAGAACATGGAAACAGCCTAAGTGTCCCTCAGTAGAAGAGTGGATAAAGAAACTGTGGGAGGATTGAGTTGATATGTTTATAAGCCCAAAGTTGCTCAGGAACCCTACAGTCCTTTTAGAGATGGCAGGGTACTGTCTATCTGTTGCATTACAGATGGTTCTCTGTGCCACATTTGGGTAAGGCCAATGGAGAGAGATTAGAGCTCCAAGCTTCTCATAAACAGCAAAGAATGTGGGGTGTGGCCAGCACAGGTCTCTGCTCTGTGAACTAGGTGGATCTGGCCAATAGGCTGTATGTGGGCGGGATGAGATCAGAGCTAGATGCTGCTAGCAGAATTGCAGTTAATAAGTAATGTGGCCCAAGCTGGCCGGGTTCAGTGGGCTTGCCATGTGTCTTAGTTGTATCTGAGTGGTATGCTTCTGTCAGGTGTGCATATTCTGTCAGGCATACTTTGGCCTGAAGTTGCTCTTGGGATGGTGGCTAATGCGGACTGAAGAGCTGGATTCAGCTCCGCCAGACACAAGGTTTGTTCCCAGCTAGTAGGCAGTTGGGGGTGCTGTAAGAGATCACATCTCCAAGCTTCTCATAAGTTCCACAGGCCCTCTTGTGATGGCAGGCGTATATTTATCTGTTCTGTGACCCAGCCAGTCTAGGCTGGCAAACAGCTGTGGATCTGAGATATCTCAGAGTTTAAAGATACCGTGGTACCTTGCCCTCTTTTCTAGGGAGACAGCTACTATGTGTTGTGTCCAGTGCTGAGACTAAGCTCTGCCTGTTCGCTCTGTATCCCGGATGCAGCAAGCAGCAGAGGGCGCGAGTGAGAGACCAGAGCTTCTAGTATATCCCACAGTTTTTCTGTGTGGGGTCCCACAAGTGGTAGTCAGCTATGAGGGCCCAAAGATGCAGGGATTTCCCACAGTCCTTCAGGAGATGGCAGCTAATGTGATTTGTTCCCAGGGATTTTTCGTGAGTTACCTGGGTGGGCAGGGGATTGGGCCATCTGTGCCCCTCACAATTTTGATCCCTCTCACTTGAGAATCAGAAGCACTGGTGTTTTTTAGTTCTCAGTTTGGCCTTTAGGTCGCTGTTTAGTCAGTTATGTATTTCATGCTAATCAGACGCAATGTGTGACTGGTACCAGCAACTTGGAAATCCTCTACTTTATTTTCAACATAAAGATTAAAGTTAAAATCCTCATCCTTGCTAGACCTTTGCTTTACTATTGAACAAACTCATCAATCTCATCAAATCTATTTCTTTATTGAACTATATTACATGTGTGTGAATTTGTATCTTCTATGAATTTACTACAGCGTTTCTAAATTTAATATCTGAATAATACTTTTACTATTGACAACAAAGCCTTTTCAAGAAAACATCAACATATGAGTAGAAAATTTTGGTACCTTATTCTAAAAAGTATAGCTTTCATGTGTATCAATGTTTATAAAAATTAAAGGAAGTACATGAATTTGGTGTTGAAAAGTACATGTACTATTTTGTTTATTTCAGGCATTTCCACAGAATAAAAGCTGAACACAATAAGTATTTGGTATTTTTTTGCATGTAACTTCCTATGTTTGTTAAAAGTCCTTTATTTAGGTGGCCAGCTTGAGTTTTCCATGTGGAGTGCGGCTTGCTTGGCAGAACTTCTCTGGGGTGAAGAGCTTCTATTTGTTTGAGATTTGTTAATGTTCACAGAGTCAATACAAGAAAAAATTGCTGTGCTTGTGATTTTTAAATCAAAAACTGCTGGCATTGAAAAATGAAGAACAAACCCTTTCATCTTGGAAAGTTCCTAGCAGCACTGAACTATTAACAGGAAATGATTTTGAAGAAAACTCACTCTCCTAAGGTGTGATCTGTTTCTTAAGATAATGTTAAAAAATATACAAGTACATTTTCAAAAAATAAAAGGGATATGAATGTATTTTCCTAAAAGCCAATACTTCTCTAAGAAGTACAAAATACAGGCAAGTAGAAATGCTTTGCTCAATAGAGTTATGGGAATTATCGTAAAAATTGACATTTGCCTTGAAATTCTGAAATTGTTAAAATTATTCTTGGGCATGACTTTGTTCTGCAATTTGATTGTTTTATTCCAAGTGTTTAAATACTAAACAGTATAATTCTATCTACATAGAATAAAAATATACAGTCTTATTTTATCACTAAATAAAAAATGATAATCATCAAAATAACAAAGTTTTAAAAGGTTTAGTATGTATGAGTCTCAATCTCTCTCTCTCTCTCTCTCTCTCTCTCTCTCTCTCTCTCTCTCTCTCTCTCTGGTTGTGTGTGTGTGTGTGTGTGTGTGTGTGTGTGTGTGTGTGTGTGTAAAGTGGAAAATTTGGGCACCACTATCTCTTCTCTGCCACAACATTTAGGGAACTGTATTCTGACATGTCACAGGATAGCAGCCAAGTGGAAATGACAGTGACTGACAATTACGGGAGAAATAAAAACGGCTTCCAGAAGTTCACAGAGACCTGTGGACCTCAATCAACTGAACTACAAATCCATTAAATGACTTAATTTTGTGAATCCAACTGTGAGATATATTTACCACTACACTGACAAGAACCATAGATAATAAATGCAACCAGTAATACAAGTTACTAAGTGGGAAAGCACATTCTCTGTGTTGAATTATGCTGTTTGTAGACAAAACCTGAGAAGGTGGCACGCTGTGTCAGAACTAAGGGATACAAATATCTAAGATGAGTGGATAATAATTATTTGTGATACCAACTTCAATTACTATTAAAATTAAAGACTATTAGTCACCCATTTTAAATATTTTAATCAGCATATTTTTGAAATGCAAAACTAGAAAACAATAGCCATTTTAGATTGATTTCTGAATAAAGCTGCTCATGGCTAGGTTGATGCAGGCCTGTCCAAATTCTATTTATTTAGTTAGAAATAATTGTTATCCACTAGAGTCATCAAAGGGAGGTAAAAGTATTACAACTTTTTTCCAATGTTTCAAATTGATCATTGTCTTTTTTCTCCAAATGTTACATATGAAATAGGTTTGCACATTATTTTACAAATTATAACCAAAAACAAAATTGGACAATTATTCATCTATATTTACTGAGATGTTATTTAATTGCAGGAATTCCTATATAAGTCATGACTCAAAAAATGCATTGGATTTTTAATTTGAGTAATAAATTATTATGAAAAGCAATAGTGAAAACACATCCATCCTAAAGAATAATAAAAATCTAGAAACGATGATTAAAATTACTATTGTGTTTTTGTTCAGATGGTCATTACACTAGAAATAACTGCACAGATGAAAATTTGCTGATTTTTCAACATTAATTCTTCATTAATAACTTCATAAGATAAATGAAACTTTATTTGGGTCAATTCACTTGACAATTTTTCCAATACACCTGTTCTAGAATTTTTTCAATTAACATCAATTTTTACCTCAAAATCTGTTAAATATATAATTTAATTTAATTTATTTGGCATTATAATTGCTGATTGAAAAGTAAAATAAGCACACTGCAGCTAATAAAAGCATCTTATAACCTGGGAAAAAAAGAACATGATGATTAATTATTACAAAATTCTTTCAATAAATTAGAACAACTAAATATATTACGGTGAAATTGATCAGCATAAAGATATAGAGAAGATTGAAAATAAGCATCCGTTATAGTCATTTTAAATTTATTAATTGGAAGAAAGATGGAGAAATGTGAAATCAAGTTCATATATATCTAATTAACTACAAAAAGTATGTCATTTGAGCTTCTAGAGAAGCAATGGCTACTAAATGAATATTTACTTGATTTATATTTTCAAATAATGAGTTAAATATTCAGATTCATATTTTCTATGCATTTATATAATATAATATGTTTATATACATGCTTTATATATGTATGCATATATATTATTCATTTATTTTATATTATGACGTATTTGCTGACATTTTTTCCTGTTCTAGGGAATAAAACTACAAAGCGTTGCATATATTCTGCAGGTACTCATTGTTGAATATTTTCCTAAGCCTTTAGTAGACCTTTGTAAAACATAGTTTTTCTATCTGTTTACTTATAAGAAAATGACTATATGAGAATAATAAGAGAATGTTTAATTAATATTTGTATTCGTTTTCTAGGTAAATATTTTGGGTGGTGTTGAGACAGGTTTCTCTGTTGTAGCCCTGGCTACCCTGGAATTAACTTTGCACACCAGGCTGCTCTGGAACTCACAGTGATATGCTTGCCTGTGTCTTCAAGTACTGGGATTAAAGGTGTGTGCCAACACTGCAGAACTTTCTACATACATTCTTAATATGTTGAGATAATTGTTAGTGAGTAACTTTGTCATCGTTCTGTACTGTAGAAGCAATACCAAGAATAAAAGTCTAAAGTCATCAAAATGTTTACACAATGATGTATTTCATTTTAATAAAATTTTAATTTAAAAATACACAAAATTATTTATTTAAAAAGAAAAGAACAAATAGAGTGGTAAGAACCAAGAAGCTGAATTTTATAAAAGCTACTAATATTTGAAGTTATGAAATAGGTTGCTGTATATCCTTTACTTTGCATTATATAAAACAAGAAGACTCAGTCATAAAGAGTTAACTAACTTTTGGTGTGTGATGTAGATGATGAATGATGCAGCAAATTGTGCAATTTACGATGGTTTTTGTCTTTTCCAGCATTTTTACTAGCTGTTTAACTTAGGAGCTGCAGAAAATGAAGCAAAAATATTCAAATGCTCTTGAAGCAATGGGCCCTGTTAATGCTCATGTTGTGATCCCTCTTGATGCAATGGGCCCTGTTAATGCTCTTGTTGTGATCCTTCTTGATGCAATGGGCCCTGTTAATGCTCTTGCTGTGATCCCTCTTGATGCAATGGGCCTTGCTAATGCTCATGTTGTGGTCCTTCTTGATGCAATGGGCCCTGTTAATGCTCTTGCTGTGATCCCTCTTGATGCAATGGGCCCTGCTAATGCTCATGTTGTGATCCTTCTTGATGCAATGGGCCCTGTTAATGCTCATGTTGTGATCCCTCTTGATGCAATGGGCCCTGCTAATGCTCATGTTGTGGTCCTTCTTGATGCAATGGGCCCTGTTAATGCTCTTGCTGTGATCCCTCTTGATGCAATGGGCCCTGCTAATGCTCATGTTGTGATCCTTCTTGATGCAATGGGCCCTGCTAATGCTCATGTTGTGGTCCTTCTTGACGCAATGGGCCCTGCTAATGCTCATGTTGTGGTCCTTCTTGATGCAATGGGCCCTGTTAATGCTCTTGCTGTGATCCCTCTTGATGCATGGGCCTGCTAATGCTCATGTTGTGGTCCTTCTTAATGCAATGGGCCCTGTTAATGCTCTTGCTGTGATCCCTCTTGATGCAATGGGCCCTGCTAATGCTCATGTTGTGATCCTTCTTGATGCAATGGGCCCTGCTAATGCTCATGTTGTGGTCCTTCTTGATGCAATGGGCCCTGCTAATGCTCATGTTGTGGTCCTTCTTAATGCAATGGGCCCTGTTAATGCTCTTGCTGTGATCCCTCTTGATGCAATGGGCCCTGCTAATGCTCATGTTGTGATCCTTCTTGATGCAATGGGCCCTGCTAATGCTCATGTTGTGGTCCTTCTTGATGCAATGCGCCCTGCTAATGCTCATGTTGTGATCCTTCTTGATGCAATGGGCCCTGTTAATGCTCTTGTTGTAATCCCTTTTGATGCAATGGGCCCTGTTAATGCTCATGTTGTGATCCCTCTTGATGCAATGGGCCCTGTTAATGCTCATGTTGTGATCCCTCTTGATGCAATGGGCCCTGCTAATGCTCATGTTGGGATCTTTCTTGATAAAGAAGCATATTTAACACTGAAATATCTGCATTAACAGTTTTATTACCTACAAAGAAAATATGCCACTGAGATAACTTTCCTGCAAATGTTTACTTGTTTAAATTATATCTTTATATTATTATTAACTTCATTTTAGATCATAAATACAGATAATATTCTAAACCATAGTACAATGCATTTATATGAATAAATTTTGTTCTAGGAAAATAAAGGGTTTTTTTTGCCTCCCATACTCATTTGAGTCGATGATTAGCATTATTAGATAAAGAATTATCTTTAGTAATGAAAAATCTCTTGTATTATTAAAGTTTACATACTTAGTTTTTAAATACTATTTTTGAGTCTTGGAAATTCTTTCTTTAAGATTTATTTATTTATTTTATGTATATGAGTGCTCTATTGGCATGTATGCTTGCATGGGAGTAAAAGGCATCAGATTCCAGTATAGATGGTTGTGAACCACCACGTGGTTGCTGGGAATTGAACTCAGTTCAGACAGTACTTTTAAGTGCTGATACATCTCTCCAGCCATGCACATTTAATTTTTATACATTTGAATTAATAATTTGAGAAGCCAAGTGCAAGTCAGCATTCTTATTTTCCATTTAATCTAATTAATTGAAATGAATTTAAGTGCATTTTGTTATGTTTCATACTTATTTGTAAATAATAAAAAATCAAATAATGTAAAGTAACTAACACTAAAATTATATAATATTAATACACTAAGTAAATATGCAGGAATAAAGTAAAATTGGTTTTATTTAAATGTTTAATTAGAGATTTGAAATTTGAACATGAACAGGACATCCCTCAATAATAAAAGAACTCCAATCTTTGGTGAAAGATGCATCGGTGGTCTTTAACATTGTTTCCTCAATGTTTGTTTCCTGCAAAGAAACCTAATTAATAAAATATATCATTCTGACTGCCATCAGGCTATTATATTTGTCCTTGACCTGAAGAAACAATCTCAGTTGCCTTAAGAAGATTGGCCGGCATGTGTGTCATCACACTGACCATCCAACTGGTAATTCCATATTTGACCTAAGAAGTTTGCATTCATTTCCAACTCTTCGCAGAACTGGAGTCATAAAAAATACACTAGCTAAAAGTAATCGATGAAGAGCATGTCTTTGGCCTTATTAGAATCACATTTCATTGTTTTCCTGCATGATTCAGTGGGTCCTAATTTAAGTTCATTGCTTTACCATAACCCATAGAAATGAAGGAGAACATCATCAAATTGCAAAGACACATAGTTTATTAGAAAAACCTTGTGGATAAATAATATTTATCAAGACATGTTAATGTGTCTATGTTGAGGCTAACCCTGATTTTATTGCCCATGTCTCCACGATTTTTATTAGTTTGTAGGTTGACTATGGAAATTTAAACAGAATAGTGTGTTAAAAACTGTTTAAAACTTTATTTAGTATGTATGTATTTTGGGCAAGTCCCTTAATAGCTTGTTATCCTACTAAAATTATTTCAATAGCTTTATAACTTACAAGGAAAATGCAAATAAATTAAGACATTTAAATATAAAAATTTAAATATGTTGAAGGTGTTTTGCATTATGATATATAGTATATTAGAATATTCATCTTAAGTGTATCAGATAAATATAAGTTAAAATAGATAAGTCTTCAAAAACCTCAGAGACATACAGAATATGGTGTTTAAAGATTTTTTTTATTGTTTTCAAGATTATTTGAAAATAACACAGGCTAACTCCTGACAACACAAACCCTACCTGAAAGAATATGATGAGCATTAAAGAGCCTACTTATGTTTTTCTGCATTTGATTACAAATTTTATTCATTTCCTCCATTCATCTTTATTACTACTGATCATACTGGTTGAGTTAACCCAGAAGCAGAAAGAATCAAATGGTATATACTCACTTATAATTGAGCACTAACACAAAAGGCATGTCCCATGAAAGTCTTCACTTACCAGGAGATCGGGATAGTTGTGAGGACGTCGTACCTACTCTAGGTAAGAGAAATATAGGAGATGGGGAAATAGAAGGACTCAGAGGGTCCTAGGAAGTTACTAGAAGAGCATCATGATCAGGGCCTGGGGGGCCTGCTCAAACTATTGCACTAACCAAGGCCAATACAAGTAGTAAACATTGAATCCCTACTCTGATCTATCCAATGGACAGGACATTCTCCACAGTTATGTGGAGAATGGGGACTGACTCTGCCATGAGATTGATACCCCATATTTCAATACCTCCCCTTGGTGGGGAAGCCTGATGGCACTCAAAGAAAGATTAAGCAGGCTACCAAGATAACACTTGATAGCCTATGACCATATGGTGGGGGATGAGGTCCCCCTCGGTCTTAGACCTAGGGAATGGAAATAGGGTGAAAGTGGGAGGGAACGGGAGGATACAGGTGATGGGATAACAATTGAGTTGTAATCAGAATAAATTAAGTACATAATAATAAAAAAGAATCTCTTTATTGAGATGGCTTCAAATGTGGCACACTAGCCACTGGGCAAAATATCCTCATCTCTGCCACAGACAGAATTCTGCCTAAAATGGGCAAGCTGGGATGCAGGCAGAGACAAAAGCCAAACTCTGCCAGCACAGGGTAAGCAAGTCCTCAATAGTTTCTGCCTTACAATTATTATCTGTCAGATATTGGGCCAGAAGTTTGTAGATGATGCTTCAATGTTATAGAATGATTTGGGTGACCAGGCAGCTAAGAGTCTCTGTCATTTTCTCATTTTGAAAGCTGCTAACCTGTACTTTCCATCTATTCAGGTAATTAATTTTATTCCTTCTTGAGTCTCTGATGGAGTTGAAGACCAGACAGTTTAGTTTTACAATGAAGCTTAGTTGTTTAGGGGTTAAGATATTTTTACATCTAGGTAGATGTTTTAAGTTGATAAAAATGAGATATAATAGATATTGATTTGCACTCAGAATTTTAGATGCACCAAGATAGGAAAGATATTTTCTTCAAGGCAGCCAAATACAAATAATCAAAACACTGAATATAACATATATAAACTTACTGATTGTTTTGTAGTTCTTCTTGCTATAGGAAGTTTATTTTATACATTTTATACATATATATATATATATATATATATATATATATATATATATATATATATACATATATAAAGAAAATAGTTGAAATGACAGACATGCTTGTGAGGATGTGGAGAAAGGGGGGCATTTGTCCTCTGCTGGTGGGAGTGCAAACTTATACAACCACTTTGGAAATCAATCTGGTGCTTTCTTAGAAAACTGGGAATAGTTCTACATCCAGATCCAGTCGTTCCACCCTGGGTATATACTCAAAAGGTGCTCCACCATACAACAAGGACATTTGCTCATAGGAGCTTTATTTGTAATAGCCAGAATCTGGAAACCACCTAGATGTCCCTCAGCAGAAGAATGGATAAGGAAAACTTGGTACATATACATCATTGAATACTATTCAGCTATTAAAAACAAGCAACTCTTGAAATTTGAAGGCAAATTGTGGGACAAGAAATAATCATATTGAATGAGGGAACCCATACCCAGAAAGACATGCATATGATATACTCACTTTTAAGAGGATATTAGCCAAATAATACAGGATAACCAAACTACAATACACAGACCTAAAGAAACTAAATAACAAGGATGAACCTAGAGAGAATGCTTAATTCTCATTCAGAAAATATTTTGTCTTAAAGGCAAGTTGCTACTATATCTTACAGTATTTAAAGCTAAGTGAGATCAATGATTACTTTGCTCCTCTTACAGTAAATATAGTACTTTGTAGCATTATAAACATTAGCCTGTAAGGACAATATATGTGTATTCTTTATCAGGAGAGTTTTATCATCATGTTGTATAAGTTTAGCAGTAGCATTGGCAATAGCCTATAATGTTTGAGGTGTGTCTATGGAACCTTTTGGACAGTAGCTCAAAATTATGTAACTAGTTTATGTTAATAGGCATTTATCTGGTCATATATTATGCCTAATTGGGGCATTGTCTACATAACTCCATCAAAAGTCATTTATTTTATATATTAAATAAAACTTCAAACATGTTTTCACATAATATTTTAAAAAACATTTATTTGGGACTGCAAGCAATAGAAAACAATTTATTTGGGAAAATGATATCTTTACAAATGTTATAAAATATTCCTTAAACAATTTATCAAGCTCATGTAGGGACTGAAAATTAACAGACTTACGTTAAAATACATACATTTTCATCCCATTTATCAGAATTACTATGTTATCGTATCTACAGAGAAATAAGCCTAATGAATTGCAACTTCCTGTTTCTCGTCTATAAATTTCATGGGTAATTTCAAGGCAATGGCTTACTCTTTTCCCTTTTTTGAACTGTAACCATAAGTTTTCACTGAAAAGTACTGAAAACATTAGCTGGAATTGCTCAGTCCCTATATTCCTTGCTTTCACCATGGCAACAATTGGAGGAGCAACTGTCTCACAGCCTTATAAATACTAGTCATCTCTCTTCATTAACTCTCATGTCAAAATATGTCTAAATACAGTTAGAAACATAATTTAGCTCATGCCTATTAATGTACCAAGATAGTAGAAGTTTGTACTGATGTAAACTTTTACATAAAAGTATCAGTGAATACAATTTACCAGAGTGAACAAATACATCAATGAGTAAAATTATGTTAATAGTAATAATAATGAATATAATACACACTGGCATATTATTGACTCAGTTATGTAATTGTATAGATCGTTCATAAACACTCAGTACTTTCAAAGACAACATTATTGTGCTCAACAGGAAACAAATAAGTTATTTTAAGGCCAAGTTTGATTTTTAAACTAAATCTGTGGAACTGGAGAAATGGTGAAATCTTTGCAATTTATTCTAGTGGTAGATGAAAAAAGAAAATAACTTTGAATTGAAATCGAGAAATTATCAACTTTCAAAACCTATAATAATATTTTTTATCTTTCATTTCTTATTTAAAAATGGTCTTTGAATAGTAGTGAATAGAAATATATGTACTAGAAATGTCATTTGACACTGCATATGCTTCACAATAATGAATATTATTTCCTCCATGATATGTCCTATTTTGTTCTTTCAAATCCAGAATAACTATCTTTCCTCTGTCTCATGAGCAAATTTATTTATATATATATATATTTTATTCATCAATTTATTCATATTACATCTCAATTATTAACCCATCTCTTGTATCCTCCCTCCTGCTTCCCCCCTACTCTCCTCCCCTATTTCTGTGACTGATGGGGACCTCCTACACTTGTATGTGCTCATAGGGTATCAAGTCTCTTCTTGGTGACCTGTTATCCTTCCTCTGAGTGTCACCAGGCCTCTCCATCAAGGGGACGTGGTCAGAAATGGGGCACCTGCATTTGTATGAAAGTCAGACCTAACTCTCCACTCAATGGTGGAGAATGTCCTGTCCATCAGCTAGGTCTGGGTAGGGGTTCAGAGTTTACTGCCTATATTTTCCTTGGCTGGTGCCATAGTTTGAGCAGGAAGAACCCCAGGACCTAGATCAGCCCATCATAACATTCTTCTTGCAGGTCTCCTGGAGCCTCTGGATCCTTCTATTTCCCCATTCTCCCATGCTTCTCTCACCTAAAGTCCCAATAGGATGTCCTCCCCAGAGCCTGGAACACATTGGCACAGGAGACAACTTCCTGAACAGAACACCAACAACAAGAACACGTCAACAATTATTAAATGGGACCTCATGAGGCTGAGAAGCTTCTGTAAGGCAGGAGACACTGTCAAGACACTGTCAAGAGAACGAAGCAACAACCTACAGACTGGGAAAAGATCTTCACCAACCCTTCATCTGACAAAGGTCTACTATCCAAAATATATAAAGAACTCAAGAAATTAAACACCACCAAACCAAATAACCCAATTGAGAAATGAGGCTCAGAACTAAACAGACAATTCTCAGCAGAGGAATATCAAATGGCTGAGAGACACTTAAAGAAATGCTCTGCCTCTTTAGTCATCAGAGAAATGCAAATCAAAACGACACTGAGATTCCATCTTGTACCCTTCAGAATGACTAAGTTAAAAACTCAAGTGACACCACATGTTGGCGAGGATGTGGAGAGAGAGGAACACTCCTTCATCGCTGGTGTGAATGTAAACTAGTACAGCCACTTTGGAAATCTATCTGGCACTTTCTCAGAAAACTAGGAATAGGTCTTCCTCAAGATCCAGCTATTCCACTCCTTGGAATATACCCAGAAAATGCTCTACCACACAACAGGGATATATGCTCAACCATGTTCATAGCAGCCTTATTCATAATAGCCAGAACATGGAAACAGCCTAAGTGACCCTCAGTAGAAGAATGGATAAAGAAACTGTGGTACCATGCTGGCGAGGATGTGGGGAGAGAGGAACACTCCTTCATCACTGGTGTGAATGTAAACTAGTACAGCCACTTTGGAAATCTATCTGGTGCTATCTCAGAAAAATGGGAATAGGGCTTCCTCAAGACCCAGCTATTCCACTCCTTGGAATATACCCAGAAGATGCTCCAGCACACAACAAGAAAATTTGCTCAACCATGTTCATAGCAGCCTTATTCATAATAGCCAGAACATGGAAACAGCCTAAGTGTCCCTCAGTAGAAGAGTGGATAAAGAAACTGTGGTACATATACACTATGGAATACTACTCAGCTATTAAAAATAAGGAATTCCCGAAATTTGTGGATAAATGGATTGAGCTAGAAATGATCATAATGAGTGAGTTCACTCAGAAGCAGCAAGAGACAAATGGTATATACTCACTTATATCGAGACACTAGCCCAAGGGGTGTGTCCCATGAAAGACTCTTCTTACCCGGAAGTGGGTCAGAGGGGAGGACATCCTATTGGGACTTTAGGTGAGAGGAGCAAATTTATTATTTCGATGGACCAAAAAAGGCAATTCATAAACATCTTTGCCATGTTTATTTGCACTGATCAACTTCTCAATATCGAATATCACCATAGGAACAAATGACTGGGTGTGTCTGTGAAACAAGATTTGGCTAGTTGAGGTTGGAAGTGCCAAACACCATTCTGTGTTGAGGGACTGATCTGAATAAAAAGGAGAAAGGTGGCTTAGTCACCTGTAGTGGGATGAGAAGCCCCTTCCTCCTGCTTTAATATTTTCACAGGATACAGTACATTCTCTGGATCTATAAAACAAGTGTCTATAACTTGGTTATGTCAAAATTTTGGCAATATTTATGAGAATAGTACATATAAAACAGAAAAAAGTAAATAAAGATAAATAATAAATTTAGAGACTTACTTAACTTTTAACAAAAATAACTATTAGAGACTCTGTAAGGAAAATTCGTTAAACATTGAGGTCATTTTAAGCATATATATGTATATGTAACATATTTTGTAATGAAAGATGATTAAACATTGTGCTACATATTTTAAATCAAGAATTGTTAAGATAAGCCAAATTAATCATGCTTTTTTAAAGCCTAGAACATGCTTAATTAAACTGATTATTAAACCTAAATAAAATATAAATACAGTTTAATTTATCCGTGCATATATATAAATATGACTACAATTTACTATCTCTCTATATATAACCTATACAGTCTAGTTTTATTACTGTACACACACACAAACACATATAGTGTATACGTGATACATACATATGTACAAAGACCCACCTTTGTGTACCTGTTAAGGAACTAATTCAATGTCCCGTTCTCCTGCATGCACATGTTTTGAGGCTTTTGTACAACTTTTCTCCTTTCCCTTTGAAGGGATAAAATTTCACTGGATTAAGATAAACACAGGAAATATCAGGATGCTTCAAATACAATAACTGATGTTAAGGACTACATATATTCCTCTTTGCCTCTGAAAGTTCCGAAGAGGTGAAACTCAGGGTAGCTATATGGGTATTAGCCATTTTTACCCTCTGTGATCTCTTTTCACTGTTTTGCATTTTCTAATTTTATATTTTTTTTGTGGAAAGAATGCAAAAATAGACCTATGTGTATATATTTAGATGTTAGACAATGGACAAATTTAACAGCTGACATAAGCCAATGAGACTGCCTTAAGTAGCCATTGCAGTTGTGTATCTTTAGAAGGTGGTTAGTCATCTTGCAAATGAAAACAGCAGTTTCTTTCTACAAAAGCCTTCTGATGGATTTGGAAGATCATACAGAATTTATGGTATAAACTAGACAGTGTCATAAAGAGACTATTTTATTCATCATTTTGTATAAGTAACATGATTATCATCAAGTACAGTTTATAGAAAATTTTGATTAAAGTATTATTTTATTTAAAATAATATATGTGAAGAATTAGAGAATAAAATTATATATTGTTGGAAAATCCACAAAGAATTTCCCTATAGTTACCTAAATCAACTTGGCAAAGGACATTTCCCCAAACTTTCTGAATTATTTCATCCTAGCTATGAAGCAGAATGATTAAGTTTAGCCCCAAAGGTATTCAGTGGAAAAGCTATAGTCCATGGAAAATGGGGCTTAAATTCAAAGTGCCATCTCAGAGAGCATAATAAAAATAGATTTTCAGTCTGCCCCAAACACAAATAGTAATGCCATAAAATATGAAATATTGGTAGTATGGTATTGCCATCTTTAATTTTTATGGTGGAGTTTCTCTCAGGTTTTCTCTATTCTAGAAAATAGTATTCTATCCTGTGAAAGTCATCAACTTCTTTTAACAGATCTAGGAACTTGGAGGAAGTCTCAAAATAGGAAAAAGTTATAGGTATTTTTGAATATTTGTAAACAGTTTGGCAAATTACATTTTCATTCAAAATAAATCTTTACTGGCTATAATTTTTTAATTGGTGCTTAAATAAATAGTTCTATCAAAGCATAATCAGCAGGGGTAGATAGAAATGGAAGGATCCTGATAAGCAGACTTCAGTATGACTTTTAATAACTCATCCTCGCCTTTCAAATTAACCCAATTTTGAAAGGTTCTACCATATGGAGATCAACGATTCAATACTTCATCCCATTGTCTTATCTTGGTTCATATACATAAACACTTAGAACTAGGCTGGAAAGTACGATTAGGTCCATTGGTAAGAAGTATATTCAGAAACTAAACTCTTATTTGTTGAAAAGTTTTCAGAGATTATAATCAGCAAAATCTTGGATTCATTAAATAATGTTGAGATCACTGGTGTATGTGTATGTGCTTTTTGTTTATATGCATACATATATATATATATATAATATATGCCTGCATGTGTGTGTTTATGTGTATGTGTGTGCATTCATGTGCATGTACCCTTTTAATTTTGTATATCATGTCGTTCCTTTTTTGACAAGCTTCATCAGTGCACAGACTACTTTGTTGATATAAATCAACTGTTGTGTATTTGTTATGCATTCACCTTTCCCCATTTTTATCCTGACATCTACTTTAATAATATAAGGCACAAAGAGACATTTGCATTAAGAGACATCAATAAACATCTGTAGTGTGAATTTGAAACTCAAACAATGACAGGTTCCCAAGGCTTCAACTTATCATGATTGAAAATATCAATAATAACAGCTGTAGCACTAAGTTATGTAAAACCTTATGCATTTTTGTATACAAATATAGACAGTTAAAGTGTAAGGTGTTTGTTCTTCTGGAAAAACCATTTATTAATATGTGACATTGAAACAGATCAGTGAATTTCAAATATATGCTGGTATTTGATTTATAATCTAGGAATTTATCAAAACTATTTTCACTGAATACCATCAAAACTAATGCTGTGTTCACAAATATGACTTTGTAATTTAGCACATGGTTCTAGTATTAATTTCAGTTATAAACAATGTTATAAAATATTTATTATTTATACACACCCTTCCCTTTGTAGCAAAAATGATAATTTTATATCTTACTAAAACATTAATCTGTAGAGCAATCTTTATTTCTATGGTCACAGTTTTATCACAGGTATTCAAAATAGTAAAAATCAAAATACATACATTATACTATTCTGTCTTTGTTTATCCTCTTGTCCCAAAGATATTAGTGTATCCAGCTCTGGTTCATGCGAGTCAACATCAGTAGAGAGTGTGTGATGATTCTCTACTTAACATTAGCATCAGCAAATGGAGCCCATATTTGCAAGGTAAAGAACAGTCTGTTAAAAAGCCCAATTTATTTTATCTTCTTTTTTGAAAATGATTTGTACAATATAGTCTGATGACAGTTTTTCCTCACCCTGCTCTTCCCTGAATCTTCCAACCTTCTCATACCTCCAAGTGCATCCTCTTCCTGTCTCATTTTGTCTCTAACTCTGTGTCTAGAAAGCAAGCAAGCAAACAAAACAATAGAATTCCTTAAGAAAAAAACCATAAGAACCTCACACATATACAAACTTTATGGCTGCCTATTTGTTTATTAAATCTTTTTAAAGTATGCCAACACTCAAATGTAACAAAATCCAAAGCATGAAATCTGCTCTTTTCTGTGCACATGTTTTACAAAAATAGAAAATTGTAAAATGCTATAAGTAAGTAAATAACACCCAATACTAGTAATTTATATAAAAATATTTATACATAATAGTAAAATAAAAGGACATGATTTGTAAAAGAATAGATAGTTGTTTTGTTTTTTATTTACATGTGTATGTTGTCAGCATGTATGCATGTGTACATGTGTGCAACTCCTTACTAAGGCAGGAAGAGGTTATTGAGTTAAAGCTAGAGTTTCATGCAGGTGTGAGCTGTCTAGTATGTGTTCGAGTCTGAATCTGGATTCTCTGGAATGCAACGTACTGCTCTTTAACACGGAGCTGTACCTCAGTAGAATATCTCTCCAAGCATGGGAGATAATACTTGGCACTTACACAATGGCAGAAAGAAAAGTAACAAATCCCCATAGAGCATGGCAAGTGAGAGTAGAAATGTTCTCAGTGTGTATGCATCAGACTGTACCATCTTCACCAAGCTTGAATGATTGAAAAGTTATAATGCCTCAATGTATCATTCATACACTGCAGGATTAGCTTCATTGTAAAGCATAAACAAAATGTACATGCTCCTTAGAGATTACTCAGTAGGTCATAGCACTGGCTTCTATTCAGGAGGGTTGGGTTTTATACCCAGAACCCAGATGGCTGCTTATAAATGTAAAACACTGTGATTATGTGAGAAAAGTCACTCTAAAGATAAATGCAATATTGGAATATTTTTAAGTTGCTTCCTAAAATATATGACTATATAAAATTAATTTAAAAGGAGCTACCATAAAATAGAAAATACAATACCCAACTAAATGGCACATGCTAACAAATAAAACTCCCCAGTAGGATAAATAGCTTACATCTATTTGAGTCATCGATCAAAGTGGTTCCATAGAACCTCCTCCTGCAAATATTGTTGATAATACTGTTGGTTCTAAATTTACCTATACTCTGGTCGAAAATTTAAATTAAAAAACATTTTAAAATTCTGTTATATAAATAACTTGAATTGATTTTGTGGAGTAGTGTGTAAATTACACACATTTTTCTAAATTTTTACCTTTTTTTTTTATTTTAATAATTTATTCAGATTGTATCTCAATAGTTATCCCCTCACTTGTATCTTCCTGTTCCCCCTACTCTTAATCCATATAAAATTACAGGAAATTCCATTTTCCTTTTTTTTTATTATTATTATTTCTTTATTCTTGTTACATCTCAATTTTTATCCCATCCCTTGTATCCTCCCATTCCCCCCCCCCATTTTCCCATTATTCCCCTCCCTTATGACTGTTCCTGAGGGGGATTACCTCCCCCTGTATATGCTCATAGGGTATCAAGTCTCTTCTTGGCAACCTGCTGTCCTTCCTCTGAGTGCCACCAGGTCTCCCCCTCCAGGGAACAAGGTCAAATGTGAGGCACCATAGTATGTGAGAAAGTCCTATCCTACTCTCCCCTCAACTGTGGAGAATATTCTGACCATTGGCTAGATCTGGGAAGGGGTTTAAAGCTTACCTCCTGTGTTGTCCTTGGCTGGTGCCTTAGTTTGAGCGGGACCCCTGGGCCCAAATCTGCCTATCATATTGTTCTACTTGTAGATTTCTAGGACCCTCTGTATCCTTTTATTTTGCTATTCTCCCATGCGTCTCTCATTTAGAGTCCCAATAGGATGCCCTCCCCTCTGTCCCAGTTTCCTGGTAAGTGAAGGCTTTCGTGGGACATGTCCCTTGGGCTAGTATGCAGATTTGTAATATTCATTGTTACTTACTTTCTGATATATGATTCTCTAAGTCATTTTTTAAACACCAAATGCTGAACACTGTAAACTGATGTTTGAAAACCAGCTTTATTTCACTGAAAATATCTGCTGGGCATTTTTAAGTTTAAATAACTCTTTTTTAATGCCATTACAAAATATTTACAGAGAATGTGGAATATTTCACAGCTTTTATAACCTAAACATTAGGCTGGAGTGTTGATTTTCAAACTACAAGGTGGCAATCTCACACAAATCTTACGTTCTGTTTGATTATAACTGCTAGCTTTGTATCCATACCATTGTTACCTTAATTGAAGCCAGAAAAAAACTGTTTCTGAATGATTAAATTTCTGAAATGTATACAGTTGTATAAAAAGATGTTCACCTCCTCTGGCCTTGAAGGAAAATAGGAAATACTATTTTTTTTTCTCTCTTATTCTATACTGGAATGTCTCCTTGAGGTAATTTTGCTTCAATTCCATTTTGAGGGAAGTCCTTGTATTCTTTTCTATAGGCTGGAAGCAATGAAGCATTGTAATGCTCTGCCCATCCTATTAATAGGCTTGCTACTTTAGCAAAAGAAATTCATGGCCACTTTTATTTCTTAGAGAATGCTACAACCTGAGATGATAGAAAAAGCAAATAAAACAAAACTCTTTTTTTTTTTTTTTTTGCATGAAAGGAGATTAAGTTTCAATACCAAAGTCTTTATACAGATTTTGCAGTTTTATTTTCTCAAGCTAATAAAGTAATATATAACTTTAACTATATTTTCTCTTACAGATAAAACATTTACATGAAAGTATAGTTAAGAAATTATTAATATTTTAATAACTCAATACTTTAATAATTTAAATATCTATAATATTCTAATATTTTCATCAAGATAAAGCCTGATTTCAGGGAAATGAATTGTAAGACATATCAGTTAGTCATTTACTACCACAAATTCTTAAATCTTTGTACAAGAAAACTAACATGTCTGTGAGGCCATAAATTAATATAATTATGAAAGATATTTTAGTGTTGCATCTTGAATTGGCTTTATAATAATAGGAAATCAAAACTAAATAACCTACAAACACTATTCCACTCTTGCTGATTATGCTGAAAATACTGAATTAATTATACTGACTAATTGGAGAATAGAAATTTCTACAGATTATGAATTATAGAAGAGTTCTTTCCTACATTTGCTTTAAATTCTCACTAGCAGCAGTATTGCTTATATTTGATATGGCTATATATACAGAGATCACCAGGATGTTGTTCTGTGCTTGGCAGAATTCTATACTCCTGCCTAGGGGTAATTCACTGTGGATTGGAAATCTAAGCTTAGTCCAGAGCCAGTATGGTATAGCCCATTAAAGACCCAGTTCATGCTAATCAATGCAGTAACTGTGAATTGAAGTTAAATTTGGCCTTAATTTCTCATATACTGGCAAAGTTATGACAATGAGTACAAGGTAGAAATAATTTATGTTGTCAGTTAAAAGTTCTGCAATGAAACAGAGCCAGATATGAAGATGAATAAGTAATAAAAACCTCCAGTATACAGATAGAAACCTACACTAGCAAATATCAGTAATAACATCACAGAACTATTAACTCACCTATAAGGTAAAAAATTTCCACATAATAGCCACTATTAATAAATTCTCTAGGACAGAGAATATTTGAAGATCTATTTTAAGGTAATTCATTTAGCTGCAAGGAAAATGTTTCAATAGTCTACAAAACATTTTAAGGAGCTATAACTAACTTTAAAAAAAATAAATTTCTGAAAACAATTCTTAAAAAATTACAATCTTTATGGATCACAGTTACTCCTTCCCAAAATTCTCACAGATCCTCCCTGCCTACGTAACTCCATTACCTTTATTTTTCCCATCTCATCAGAAAACAAATAGACAAACAGAAAGAATCAACCAAGGAAAGCAGAATAAAAAAATGAAACACACACACACACCACATGCATACACACATATGCATACACACATACACCAAACACACACACACACACACACACACATACATATCACACACACACACACATGCATACATCTCTTTTTCACACACACACACACACACACCCCACATGCATATACACACACATGCGTACACACATACACCAAACACACACACACGCACACACACACTCACACACACACCCCACATGCATATACACACACATGCGTACACACATACACCAAACACACACACACGCACACATATCATACACACACATACACACACATGCATACATCTCTTTCATACACACACACACACACACACACACTGTGCCCCTCAAAAAACAAAAGTCATAAAACACAGAACTAGAAACTATAAGATACTTACAAAAGACAAAGAGAAAAAGAGAAAGAAAGAAAGAAAAAGTTCAAACAAAGCCATAGAAGACAAAAGTTTATTTTCTCTCTACATGTATTTCTCTATATGTTGTTTTTGTGTTTTTTAAATAAATAATATTTAAGTAAAAGAAAAATTATAGAAAGCCCATTTATTTGAAGTAAACTAGGACAAATCTCCCCAAATCTGAAACACAAATACTTCCTATAAATCAAAACTGCTGAACACAGATGTGTTTGGAAAGTAAGATACTTTGGTTCCTGCAGTCTTATCACTACAGAAAAGTACAGAACATTTCTTCAGATTCTGCGCTGTTCAACTGAAGCCTAAGCAAACACTCATATCTGAGTATTTAAGTCTTGCAAAGTACTTAGTTTTTCACTTATTATCTGTTCATTTTTATTTTATTTTTTATATTATAACTTAATTAGACTATCTCCTTTTTTCTCTCTCTCTCGCTCTCTCTCACCTATATTATAGACCATTCCTACTCTCTAAAATCCATGGTCTCTTATATTCATTGATGCTTATTTCAGTGAACAGTATATTTTCCCAGCCTGCCTAGTCTAGTATGGACAGTACAATCCCTTGATTTATGAATTAACAAATCCACTTAATATATATTGGTTTCAACAAGAACATTTAAGTGAAAAAAACATTTTTCAAAAGATGTATTTATTTATTTATTTGTATGCAGATCTCTGCCTCTGCCTACATGAGTGCCTGCACACCAGAAAGACCCCGAGATCACATTGTAGATGATTGTGAGCCACCATGTGGTTGCTGGGAATTTAACTCAGGACCTCAGGAGAACAGTCAGTGCTCTTAACTTCTGAACCATCTCTCCATCCCAATTGGAAAAATTCTTTAAATTACAAGCTGCCTCTAATATCTATTGGATAGCAACAAATTAAATACTCAAAGGATTAAACTGCGTTGATATAGGACATGTTGAAATAAGACAAGCAGCATAGCTTAATCCCTTGGATATTTGTTGTTTTTTTTTTTTTATACAAATGTCTTTTTATACAAATGTCATAATATGACTGCCCCTTTTTAAAATTAATTATTAGGGTTCTGAAAAGAAACACAAGTTTCTTCCTTCATCAATTACTGTGGTGTAGAGAATAGCACTTATTGAGTAAACTTTCTTTATACCTCATGTCAAGTACAGTGTTCCCATAAGCAAATTCCTCCAGACTCCATGTTCTTGTTGGTACTCTGTGGAAAATCCATAAGATGAATAAAACAGACAGACATAGCATCATCCTCATGGCAATACTGTTCATGTCTGTGTGTTTTCAATTCAAAGCCTCTACAGCTAGTTACATATTCGTCACACATTTTACATAAAATACACTCTTTTCAAATTCTGACTACTATATACTTCTCAAATTTTAAATAGGTGATAATATTTGTCTCTGAATGATTGAAGGTTAAATGATACATCCATCATGATATTGCTATATTAGAGCAGATGGGTTCATTATATTGAATCTATTGTGTGAACAATAAGACTTTTAGCATCTTCTTTAAAGGATAATTTCAAAATGTCTTCCTAATAAATCAAACTAAAGTATATTGACATTTGAGGGATATTTATATCTATATACAATTCATCAAAGTAGAATCCTTAATGAGATGAATGATGGACTAAACAAAAATTCTATTGTTAATCGTTCACGATAGCATCCTATTCCATTAGTTTCAATTATGGTGTCTCCTAATTGTTGTGCTTTCTTCATGATATATTAGCTCTTACAACTTTAGCAAGACAGATTGTGCTGAAAGAAATACACTATTTGATAAAACTTCTGTAAGCTAATGGCAGAAAGACAGGTATAATTTTTCCTCAATACGAATCAACGGTATTTTATTTTTGTTTGACATTGAGAAAATGCATAGTCTTTCTTTTACGAGATCAAAATATAAATTAAGAACTGTCCAATATAATTAAACAGTCATTTATTTATACAATGCACTCATCTGAAGGGGGACCATAAGCTGCTAAGCTGAGAAAATATCAGCTACAGACGATACATTAAAAATTGGAGCAATTTAAGTAAGATAACAAAGTGTAAATTAAAAGTGATGGTTTTGTTTTGCTATAAGTTATTATTTAGACTTTGTAGACATTTATTCTTTTTTCCACTAATTTGACTTTTCCACATATATAAACCATGAATTAAAAAATTGAATTGGAAGTGAGTATGCAACACGAATGTCCTTCTGTGTCTCAATTACCTCACTCAGGATGGGGCCGTCCTTGGCATAGACTCTGTTGTCTGTTCTTTGATCACTTCTCCCTGGCAGGATGCCTTACCAGGCCACAGAGCAAGAGGATGCAGGCAATCCTGATGAGACTAGGTAGTCTAGGGTCAATTGGTAGGGGAGGGGGCTCTGCATTACTGAGGACTAGGGAAGGGGTGTAGAGGGGATGAGGAAGGGAGGGTGGGACCTGGAGGGGACAAGAGAGGAGGTTATAATCAGGATGTAAAGTGAATAATTTAAATTTTTTAAATTTAATTTTAGAATATAATTTTAAAATTTAAAAAGTGAGTTAATACTTATAAGACTAAAGTAGTCCTATTGAAAAACTGAAATTGATGCTCAGAGAAACATTATTATATAAAACAAAAATGAATTTAATTTTAAATACTTTGGTATTTTTAAGTTTTTAAATTATTTTTGAAGATTATACTACAATTTTGCCTGAAAAATTATGTTGTGCTCTTTTTTAATATTTTTAAATGTACTGCTTTATGTTTTATCAATTATCATGTCTTTTCTGCTTATTATATCATGTAAGCTTAAGGAAAATATCTATTCTGTACTTTGGAGTGAGCTAGTATTAAACATTACTTATATCCACCTGATTAATGTCATTACTAAGCATATTTAATGCTTGGCATCAAATTTTGTGTGTGTTATCCTCTATTTCCACAAGGCCATATCAAAGGCTATGTATTAATGACTATATATAAAATAGTGAGTTCATTATTATCACCATTATACCTTGTCTTTATATCAGGTGTTGAGTGAAAATTCATTGTTATGTACATAGTAAAGATTGTTGTATCTTAGCGAGCGGGATGTTTTATTTATATAATGCCCCAATTTTTCTGCAGTAATTTTTTTTACACAATACTCATTTGTTTTGACATTAATGAACAATTACTTCGCCTCCTTTGAATAGTAGTAACATCTTTCTCTGGCTCTTAAAAATATTTCTCTTCGCAATAAAGGCAAGTGTATTATGTGAGTCATTTACTGCAGTTTTTCTTCTTGATTCACCATGACAATTTCTTTCTTTCCATTGATATATAGGTCTATGGTGTCCAATGTAATTGTACATACAGTTTTATTGATATTTTGTTGTAATTTAATAGTTTATGATGTTGTTTTAGGGTCGATTAGTATATATTTATAAACTATATAAATATATAATATAAAATAAAAATTTTTACTGTCATAGAGTAGAGCATATACTATATGCAGATAATTGAAATATATTTTCAAAGAATTTGAAAGGTTAGTGGCAATCTGTTATAATTTCACCGTATACTCAGCTCTTTTCTTTGTGTCATTACTGTTATTAATTTTATGTATACTTACAAATGATATTATAAGTATATATAAATATATATTTGTATGACTATATATAAGTAATATTTACTATTAACCACTGTTGTATAATATAATCTGTTTAGGTAAACTTTTTGATGTCAAGTCTTGTACTATTTGATATGATTTTTTTTTTAATCTTATTCTGTTTTATTTTGTTATAAGTTGTTTTTTGTGTGTATGCATTTATTTGGTTACATTTCATTATTTTATTAATGACGGTATTAATGCATGTTATTGTCTAATCATTGTTGTTTTATTGGATTTTTGGTTTGTTTCTTAAGAAAGAACTTAAAAATAGGGTTGAGTATAGGATATCAAAACATTTACAGAGGGTAAGCATGTGATTAAAATATATTAAAATTTAAAATTTATTTTAAATATTACAAAGTATTAGTTAATAAGACAAGCAGAAAAAGTAGAACAATAAAACATCTTCTTTTAGTAATATAATGGAAATAAAAGAAAATAATAGAAAAATCTCCTGATTTGGAAAGGAATAGTGGAGCAACGGAGAACATATGACGAGTGACAGATAAAACTAAGGGCCATTTTAGGTGTCACATGAAAATATAACACAATAGAAGGCTCCTGAAATATATAAGGTAGTCTAAATGTAATTGCCAAATAGGAGGGGAAAGAGAGTCCAAATTGGACATTTCTAGTTATCAAATGAAGCTTTCAGTAACAGAAATGAGTTAAATCAAATCGAGTAGGTGGCTAAAAAACCCTTCCCTAAAACTCATGCTGTTGCCAAAGCTATTGTTTGGTCTCCACAAACTGACCATAAGGCCCTCTTGCTGAAAACAACTTCCACACAACTTAGTGAAGAAAGAGAAGTAGTTCTGATGCCTACATAGAGACTTTTACCTGACAGAGCAGCGGTACTGACCATGGTACTAGAAATTACTCTGCTTTTACCAAAGGAGAAAAATAAACACCAATCTATCGCAGACTGTCTTGACCTGCCAGCCACCCAAATAATGACAGAGAGACATTTTATTAATATGAAAACTTGGCCTTCTCTTAGCCTTGTTCCCAACTAGCTCCTATAACTTAAATTAACCTATGTATATGAATTTAGGTTAGCCACATGGCTCTTCACCTCCCTCAGGACAGGTACCTGTTTCTTCCTCCTCTTTTGACTGGACAGTCTCCAGTGCCTGATTCACTCCCACGGTTCTATCTCTCTCCAATGTCCTGCCTGTACTCTCCTAGTTTGCTATAGGCCATTCAGCTCTTCATTACACCAATCAGAAGGTGATGGAGGGAGTGATTACAAAATATGATGCAGCCATAAGAATAACAGTACTAAAGTAGATATTGTACTCGGATCTCTGTGGGTACAAAAATAAGCATTTAAAGAATAAAAACAAACCTGAGCTTCCTTGAAGGGGCAGATATGTCAAGCTGAGTATAAAAACAACATAATCTGTGTTATGCCAGTAAAAGACCATAAGATATTTACATAAAAACATAGAGTACATTGATTGATGTACACTTTGTTTACATCAATTTTGTAAAAATTGCTATGATAGAGAATTTTATCTAAATATGTAATTTTCTACTTTTTAATAGTTCGTGTAACAGTTGAATATACAGAATTTGCATAAAAATGCTTATTTCTCTCAGCCATACTTAAATACTTAGAAATCTCTGGAATATATAGTTTCTGTGAAGAATTAATTTTTGTTAATTTGATACAGTAAATTTTTCTAATAACATAAATTTCTATACACATATTTAAAATATTATACTATATTTCTTAATCAATTTTCAACTGTAAGCCTGATCATTTATTTCAATGAATATTTTTTACTACTTAATTAAAAATGAAAAGTATTACCGTAGCTCAAATGATATTACAAACACTCCTATTTCTAGATATAATTATATGTAAAATAAATTTTTAAATTTGAGATTATAATAAAGGAGAAAAAATGGAACATTTCCTAAAAGGATAAAGACAGAAAAAACATCTAGACAGAAACTTTAACTTACATGGTTCATCTCAACTCCTTAAAAAGGTTTTTGCAATCCTATAAATATAAAGCTTCTTTTTGACAAAATGATGCAATATACTCTTGATTCTTGTTTTACTTACTGAACAAAAATTAAGGTTTTAACAGCTGTTGCTCACATTTAGTAAATTTACACTAGGAGACAGTATTTCTGGTTCAGTTGTACAGTCTAAGTATCTTTGCTGCTGTGTCTATCTTTCCAGAGTCAATTGACTAGCAGCTTTAAAGTGTCTATGGATTTGTCACCCACCAATAGGCACCATTCATTTTAAATAAGAGAAGCATCTCTTTATTCTGAATTGAGCTTTTTCTTCCATGGAGATGGCATTTTCCCCACACTAGATAGACTGGCCCAGTTGTATCAAAGAGAAGCAATTCATCTGTGACAAGCCAAGATCCAAAATAAAGATAAGTCTCACACTACCCGCCAGGAATTCAGTGAAAAAAAAAATGTTGGGTTTATCCTCCATGGATGAGAACAAAGAAAGCAACTGACCCATGAAATGAGAAATGTGGTTGAATAAGTTCTGGGTGTGAAAGGATAAAAGTTGATGATTGAATATCACAAATTTAAAGGAATGGAGAGATCCACACTAAAAGAATTGATTAAAAATTATCATATGGTTTTACTCAAGGTAAATACAATTAAAATGGATGAGATTGCCATTAAATAATGTATACCATGAATTTATCTTCCAAAAATTCATTTTATCTTTTCATATGTATGAGTTATCCACCTATATACTGATGTGCTTCCTTTTCTGTCTCATTTGTCGATAATGAATACATATGCATGTCTTTATGCTGAATTACAAATAAGGGAATTATCATCCTTAAGTGATTTACATAGTTGAATTTGTATATAATTTTAACTACTCACCAGAATGAAAAGAGTAACTATAGTGATAGTAATTGTGTTTCTGTATCTGGTAAATTCAAAATCTAGACATACTCTGATAGTATAATTCCAAAATGGGCTTATTCCTAAGAAAAATAGTGTGCAACAGCTATTACCACATATACACTTTATAGTCGAAGAAACAAAGAGACACCACTGAAATGTTTTATTTACATTGCTGTTCTGGTAGTCTGCAAAGCAAGTTTTCAAACTCCTGAAATTTGAGTTCTCAGGACATATTCTTTAAAATATTTGGCCTTTTCTCTCTCATATATTGTATCTCTACCTCAATATTCCCTCCCTACTCTTCTTCCATAGTCCAGTCTTTCATTGTTGCCCCTTATAAGAGGGCCTGCTTCCAAGTGTACCAACCAAACATGCCATAGCAGGCTGATATAAAACTAAGCAACTCCCTGAGTGTTAAGCCTGGGCCAGACAATGCAGTACAAGGAAATGACCCCAAAACCAGCCAAGAGATCCAGAAACAGCCCTTGCTCCGACTGTTAGGAGGCGCACACAGATAACAAGCTACACAAAAGCAATATATATTCAGAGTGCCTAGGTCAGATCCATTCAGGCTTGCTGCCTGGTTGCTGATTGAGGTTCTATAAGCCCCAAGGAACCGAGGTTAATTGATTCTGTGGGTTTTTGTTGTGGTGTCATTGACCCCTTTGGCACCTACAATCCATCCTATCCCTCTTCCACAGGATTCCTGAGGCTTCACATGACGTTTTTCTGTAGGACTCTGCATTGATTTCCTTCAGTTGTTGGATGAAGTGTATATTGTGATGATTATGCTGGCTCCTCTCTATAAGTACAGCCAAATATCATTAGGAATCATTTTATTGAAATGTCCATCTCCTAAAATCAGACAAGACTTCCTGTGGATGGATTGGAACACTATTCCATTCATAAAACATTGACCCCCCCCCCCCCAATGTGTCCTGCCTACAAGATGTGCTGGGTTAAATATGGCACAAAAATTGCGGTACTGGCCCACTGATCTAGCTTGAGACTTGTGCCAAGATAGGGAACTCACCCCTGGCACTGCTTGTAGGGCCATCAACAAGTGCCTGTATAGCTTAGAGACATAGTATAGAACCAAAGACATCAGGACATGTTCTTAACACTGATTGTACCTATGTTTTAGCATTGCTAAAGATTATCTGCTCAGGAGAGCATCAGGCAGATGTTTAAAACTGCACTAGGATCATATTGGATTTCTTGGTGAAATTCAATTTAATAAGGGAATTCTTCTCGGTGTACTTATCCAGAAGTTTACCTAGTAATTTACCATATTTGATTTCTGATTATGGTGCTTATCCTCCACCAATACTCTAGTGCTATATATTCTGTCAGGTCAGAAATAAAAATCCCCTTAGCTCTGATTGTTCTTAGAAATGGTTTTACTGATGCTAAATACTTCCTGCTGAGCACAATATCACAATTTTCCCCAACTATAGCTTCTTTGAAGCTGATCCTACTATTGCAAGATTCTATTATATTGGTCATTGTTTTTAATCACTATGGTCACTAGTAAAATATTACTACATGCTTATGAATACCATCTTATTTCTTTGTCCTTTCCCCCCACAATGTCTATAGGAATGACTATTTCACACTGTTGCAGCTCGGATATTGCTGAGTCATGCCCACAAAAGCTCCCATGTTGAAATATTTCCAAGTATTGTGGTATTACATGGCTGAAGAATTTTTTTAAATTGTGGTAAGGAAGTCTTCATGGCCTGTGTTCAGAAGAAGGCATGGGAATAATGTAAGAACCAGGGTTTCAAAGAATTTTATGTGCGGTTATGTCTCCCAATAATAACAGAAGCTACACACATAAGCTTCATCCAAATAATTGTCCATATGTGAATTAAGCAAAGATGACTACAATGAGTATGCCAAACTGGACAGAGAAGAGACTCCAATACTCGACCTTACACAAAGACTCATAAGTAACTTAGGGAAGTGTGAATTGAGAGAATTGGTCTTTCGAGGGAACAGTGTACCAATCAATTGCCCAGTGCCAAACAACCCTAAAACATATATAAGTATATATAACATATAGTACCTGAACAGTTTATATTTGGAAATATATATGTATCTACATACACCTATATGTGTGCAATTACAATTAGTGAATTGCAGTTACAGTTAGTGGAAGGAGGCCATGGATATGAAGGATAGTGGAAAGGGGCTCATGAGAGTGTTCAAAAGGAGAAAAGGCAAGAAAAAATGTGATAAATTTATTTTAATCTGAAAAATAAAAAAGGAAAACATCATAAATGTACCCAAATGTAATGATAAAATGAAAGCAAAACAACAACACCCGATATTGGTGCTAAAAACCAATCTCTAGTATTCCTAAATAATATCAGGTGACCGTAGCTGCTGAGTCATCTCTATGGCCCTTAGGAATTCCATGTTGTTGGTGGAATCTCTCTACAGAATCTTATTGTGTTCACAGCAACAACTAGTAATACAGATTTTCTATCTTGTGGATCTCCTCCTCCTGAACAGGCATTTGTCAGTGGAATAGGATACAGATTGCAAAGCTATTTTTGGAATGCATTACCTTCTAAAGATCATGCTTTTAAGTAGAACAGTTAGATTAAGTGTTGTCTTTGAATCACTCAGATTGGAAAAAGAAAAGAAAAGAAAAGAAAAGAAAAGAAACCAGAACAAAAAAGTAAGTAAAACTGAAACATGAGTTTTGGAAAGAATATTCAAGCTGTAACAGCCTCATATTTGTCTATTTCATTCATATTTTACCTAATGATGTTTTATGACTTACAATAATATCTAAAAGCTTCAGTGCTTTTATTTATTTTGTCTATATTTAAGTATGTATTAAGCCCCCCTTATTCTACTTTCTAACTCTTGTTCTCTTTTTCTATATAACCACAATAGATTCTGAGCAGCTTGTGAAGAGAATGTTAGTTAGAAATATCTAAGTACCTAAAAGGAATGCTGAAATCACTGGATCATGTGACTAGCAAGGGCTTTTCAAGACATGCTGACTTTTATTAGTACAGTTCATCAAATAGGATCAAATAGGGGATACTTTTAAAAATGTATGAATACCGTGCTGTGTGTGTGTGTGTGTGTGTGTGAGAGAGAGAGAGAGAGAGAGAGAGAGAGAGAGAGAGAGAGAGAGAGAGAAAGTTATAAAGGTGTGTGATAAAATGCATCTTCCCTGCCATCTTGTGATATTCTGTTGTAGAATTCAGTCTTTCACGTTTGAGAGCAAGCACCTTTGCTATATAATAAGTCATAGTTCTTTGCCTGGAAATGTTATTCAATGACATTATACATTACATAAGGAAAACAAGTTGGGTGCAGTGTGTCTACACTATTACACAGAGCTGATTTAGACAGAAATGATCTCATTTTCTAACTGACTTCTCAGAGTGAATGGATCATTCATACAGCTTCACAGGCTTTTCACACTGTGTATCCATGTCTGCAAACAGGATACATTTCCTCCCTTCCTCCTCAATCCATCCTTACCTTTCTTTCTTCATCATCTCTTATTCACTCTAACCCTTCTACTTTACTTCCATCCTTCTTTTATTCTTTCATTCTTTCTTCTTAATTCCTTCCTTTCTTTCTTTCCTGCATTTCTGCTTTATTTTGTCTTTTTCATTACATCCTTAGAGAAAATTAGTGATCTAGCAACCTTCCTCGCATTAAATTTTATTATAAATATTACATATACAGGATTTTATAGTATATTTACTCTTATCTCTATTGCTAGTATGAAGTAAAAAATACTGAAAGTATATTAACCCTGGCTGATCCTGGGTGCAAAGGTATGGTAGATTTTATTCTTTATACATTTATATGCATTCTGTGTCTTCTCCTCAAACAAACATAGATTACTTCAGTAATAGCAAACACAAATAATCAGCTTTTGTCCATTGTTTTATGGCTTAGTTCCTTCTAGCTAAAATATTAATTTTCTTCAATGACTGAACAGAGAAGGTAACAACCGTTGGAAGTTTTATTATCATAAAGTAGTTTTTATTACACCACCAATGAAATGCCTCACTGAAGTCATCATTGGTAGCCTGGCAGTAAGGTCACTGTAGAGCACTTGCATTGCATGCTTACAGCTTCATATTCACTCGAGTGTGTGTGTGTGTGTGTGTGTGTGTGTGTGTGTGTGTGTGTGTGTGTCTGTGTGTGTCTGTCTGTGTGTGTCTGTGTGTGTGTGTGTGCTTAAGTACAGCAAATGTTGTTTGTCAAGGTAATGAATAGTGAATAAACTGAACTTGGTTGGTAGATGAGAACTTTGTGCAGACAGCGATACACTATGTAAGATTGACTTTCATTAATCAATAAATGGCAATTCCAAAGTTATTTCTGGGAGTAGGATAGCAGCTTATGTTTCCATAAAATATGAAATGTAGTTGTTGCTTCCCTGATTCACTATTTTGATACTCAGTTGCTATATTGCCTGCAGGCACATAAGATTTGTAAGTACTTTATAGTTTTTGTATTTTTTCCAGATTCTTATAAATATTCTATTAATTACTGTGAACTAATACTATGCTGTATGGCTTCATGAATAAAACATGCTTTGTGGAAACTTAAAAGGATTAATTATGGTGGAATTTAAGTTGACTTGCTCAAAATTAGATGCATAGCACTCATCAAATTCCAGTCAAATAGCTCTACTCAGCATGTGTGCATTAATAATAATCTAAAGACAGTTTTAATCCTTTCTGGGAAACATTCAACTCCAAATTTAACCAAAAACTTCATCCTGTATGCATTAATAAATCTGTCTTAATTTTAATTGAATTTTAAATATTGTGTTAAAGTACATAGATAATTATAGTGAGGTAGAATTTATACATTTCAAAAGTACAGCTATGAAAAACTTCATTTTTTATTGAACTATAAACTAAATTGAGCCCAATTTTTTCTTAATCCTACCTTGCATTCAATGAGAATGTGTTCCATGAAGTGTTTGCTGCTTTCCTAATTTGTTAACACTGATGTCAAAAGAAGAACCATTAGGGCAGTGGGTGATGGAAGGGGGCAACAGAAGGCAGAAGAATAACAAGAGAAGAGAATGCAGAAAATATTAAATAGCTTATACATGTGTTGGTAAATGGCTTAATTCTACCTGTAGTTATTTATATAGGGATATATATATATATATATATATATATATATATATATATATATATATATATATATATATATATATATATATATATATATATATACACACACACATATACTTTGTTTTAAAATGTTCCTTTCACTTTAAAGCTATAAACTCATAGTATATATTTGGCATATATAAATGGTAAGAGAACTGTTTACTGAGTTTCCTTTTGTATCTTGTTTTACGTCTTCTGAGAAATTTCAATAATACTTCTTTTATATTCATGATTTGAGAACATTCTCACATTTAATTGGGAGAAGAGAGGGTTATGTTGTCTTCATTTCTTTTACCAAGTGAATCAGGAGGTGTCCAAGGACAGAGTACTTGATTCCTGTGGAAAGTAAATCTGACCACTGACAGACATTGAAATTTAAATGACATTAGAAATGACTGTGTCTCATACCACATTCCTCAAACCATTAGTTATAAATGTATATATCTCAGCCATCTCAATGAAGAAGATGAAATAGAATATTTTTTACTTTTAACACTTATATTTCAGTTAAAAAGTATTAAGTTATAAAGTGAAACATTGGGCAAAATACAAAAGCTTATATTACATTTTAGGCTCGTGAATTTTGCATATTTTAAAAATAATAACCCTGTTAATATATATATTAAAACATATAATGATGCATCATATAACAATATGTATGTTTTGTATAATGTATTTTATACATTATATAAAATCTATAATACATAATATATAATATTATATATTGGCATAATATGTGTGATATGTATAATATAATGCATATATTAGCCATGATTTCAATGCATGTATATTAATTTTGTTCCCCTACATAACACTTTTTTCTGAATTTCTAGCAATTTCAAATCATTTTCCCTTATCATCCTCACATCTCAGTTCTTCCATGTCTGCCCCCTGACCCTTGTCATCGCCCCAAAATAGTAAAAATAAAAATAAGAATTAAAAAAATAGGAAAATCATATCCAGTTTGTGTCATCTGTATAACCACCAGAGTATCGTCAAACTCTCAATGTTCTACTCCTTAGGTAAATCTGAATTCTTCTTCTTCGTTGTCTCTGCCAGAGACAGTTGTAGAGAGCAGCACTTCAACACCCACATCCTACTTTTTAACGGTTCTCCTCAGTGGCTTCCTGTCTAAGCTGTTACTTTTATTTTTCTTATTTATTTTATTTATTTATTTTTTGTAAAGGGGTTGGCAGGCTAGGAGTTGTCACAGAATTCTTCCAGTTCCTTCCCTCTCAACTGTGCACCTGTTGTCATCAATATCACAGCAAAATAGCTGCCTTATGATTCACAGTCAACAGGAGCATAGATCATAGGCCTACAGATGGTTTGTGACTACAACAGAGAGCACAAAAATGGCCCAGACATGGCCATCTGCAGCAGCACAGGCCTGACTATTACTATGTCCTCAGGTGACAAAGCAGACCACTCTGATCAGTATGGCCTTTGAAGGCAGTATGACTTACAGATATCAATCTGGTTTCAGGCTGTAGCACTGGCTGTGAAATTTCTTTAGTGGTAACAGAGGCCAAGGAAATCGACAGAGACCCTGACTGCAGTAGGACCATAGACCCGGAGGTGGTTATTGGACAACAGAGATTAACAAGTTCCCAAGCATGCTTTTACAGCTTTATGTTTTCCTTATATTTATGACTATTTTTCTACATGTGAGTATGTGCACTGCAATCACATTTGGTTCTACTCTAGTGCTGAGTTATCCATTCTTAATGTTGACTGTTGTGTTTCCATGGCTTTGCATTTTGGCTTTTTCTCTTTGAAAGTTCATTCATTTATAGTCCATATTTGTAGACATTTATCACAGTACTCTATCTAGCATAAATGTACAAGAAAAAAAAAACATGTGAAAATTCAAAGCTTGCTATAATGGCTGGTGCAGTCTAGAGAAGTGAGACAATCATGTCATATGGTCTCAGAAAGAATATTGGATGTCTGACTGAGCATATGAGTGACAGAGGTGATCTGAGTCATAATATACCCATGATTGTTTAGTATTCAAAAGTGGCATAAGGCAAGATAATATATTACTTATCTTCAGATTTCATTTAAATATGTCTCATAACTTACAAATATATGGTAACTATGATATGAATATAATAACTTAGGCTATTTAAAAATGATTGTTATGTACCACAGAAAATGTGATGCTTTTACCAAGTTAATTTGAATTCTTCATTCATACTCTGCTCTCTTTTGACATATGTGATTTATGCATTATTATGTGCATTTTTCTATTTATTTTTAAAAGTTTGATTTCTTTGTGGTTTAAAGGTCCTTTATAATACAAATGTGTTCCTTATTTATTGCTATTTTCATTTATGCATGTACATAATAAATTATGAATGAAGCATAATGGAAAGATATTGTAAAGTTTTGATACTACTGATACATATAATTTTAAAAGCTTATGATCACCTTAATTACTTTATCTGACTTACAACCTACCGCTCGCATCCTGTTTCTGTAAATATAGAAGGTTGGTGCCTCTGAAATTATTGTTTTATTTTCGTTGTGAGGAAGGATCCAATTAGTTCTTTTCATAAATTGTATATATTTGCTTTTGGGTATTTGTTATTAATTTCTCCCAAGTAGTTACTACAAGCTCTTTGCCTATCTTCATTGATTACTCAATGACATAATCTTAGCATTATTAAGAAGCACTACAATTTTCACTGTTCCTGACAGCTGATGTAGTCTTATTCTACATTTTATAATTAATTCATTTTTTATGTATGTCTTCAATTTTTTACTTTGTTTATGTGCTAAGATAATCCATTCCATGGTTTTATCCTCCCTTTGCATAATGATCCCAGTAGGAGAATGAGTTGAAGACAAAATAACAAAAATACAATCAAGCTTAGGATCAATTTTATCCACATATGCATCTTGTAGTCTTTTTTTTTCTAATAGAATTAACTCTTTCTGTTTTAGCTGTTAGTCACCTTGGACTGTTTAAATCTGAATCCTCTTGTAATGTTTGAAACATGTTACTTAACCCATAAGTAGCTAACAGAATTTAGGCCTCAACCAGTTAATATCTCCCATCAATTTTTGAAAATCATTAAGAGTTTGCAATTGGTGTCTACGCATTTGTACGGAATTATTTCTGAGTTATTGTATAGCCTAAATAGATAATGGAATCTTCTTTCTGTATTTTTTCTGGAGCAATCTGTAACCCCCAGCATGGCTGAATTCTTTATATTTTCTTGACATTTTCTCTAAAGTATCTGCATCAGAATCAGCCAACAAAATATCATCCATGTAATGGTAAATGATACACTGAGGAAATTGCCTATGAATTATTTCTAATCAATGTATCACTAAGTATTGACATAAAGCTGTACTATTCAACATTCTCCATGGAAGTACTTTCAAATGGTATTTCTTCATTGGACCACTTATGTTCAGAGCAGATTTGAGAACGCAAACCTTTCCTTATCCTGCTCATACAAAGGTATTGTAAAAAAAAATCTAAGTAAATTACTATTATAGGCCATGACTTAGGTAACAAAGAAGGTAAAGGAATTCCAAGCAGGAAAGGACCCATTGCTTGAATTACTCAATTCACTGCTCTTAAATCCATTACCATCTTCCATTTTCAAGATTTCTTTTTTACAACAAACACAGGGAAATTCCATGGCCTGGTAGACTATTTTATATGGTGAGCATCCAGCTGCTCTTGGACCAGTTGTTGTTGAAGTGGCTGCAACTTTTCCTTTGTTATGGGCTACTGCTCTTGCCAAACAGGTCTGTTGGATATCCATTTTAAGGACAAAGGCTTTTGGTATATCAGCAGTGGCCCTTTGTATAAATTTGGAAACTCAATACCTGTGAAGTCTGTGCTTGGGCAATGGGCCCAGCTTGTGATTGTTTTTTATTACAAATATCAATATCATCCCAGAAGTATCTAGCATTCTACCCCTAATTTCAACATTGTCTGTTTCTGTGATTGCAAGAGTATTAATTTGAGTACCCCATTGTTGTAAAGATCCCTTCTCCATAAATTTATTGGTATGTCAGCTACATAGGGTCTCAGCTTCTATATTTGCCACTCTGGTCCCACACACCTAATCCATATTATACTTTGTCTTATTTGAGATAATTTATTAATTCCTATAAATTGTGTATAAACCTTCTTCAGTGGCCAATCTGGTTTGCAATACATTGGAGAAAGAGTTGTGACATCTGTTTCTATATCTACCAAACCTTCTATTTCAACACATTTATTTAGGTCTCTGATCATTAACCATTGATTGACAGAACACATGTCTTCCACTACTCCCAAATGCACCTGTTCTTTTGACTGGAGTAGCTTTGTCCTTGATTTAAAGAAACAGTAACAGGTGAGCAATTCTATCCCCTACATTAAGTTGCATCTCTCTCTTTACAAATGCCATTATTTTAATTTCTTCCTTACAATCCTCATCTATAATACTGGGATGTGAAGTAAAGCCTTGAGAACTTAATCCACTTTTTCCTAAGATTATTCTTACTGTTGCTGAAGGTAAAGTACAGTAAATACCAGTGGTTATTTTGTAACATTCAACCTGTGGTGATAATGTAAGAGATTTATCTGAGACCAGATCCAAAGCTGAGAGGCCTTCAGTAACATACATTAAATCATCAACACCTGGTCTTCATTTTCTTGAGAATGTGTTACCTTCTTGCTTAATAGAGAAAGATGGCTCTTATTGTTTGCTAAAGGGCCTCAGGCTAACATGCCCCTCATTTCATTTCCTGATAGCAAGTAATTACCAAGTACATTTCTCTTGGATTGATAATCCCAAGAACAATGACTTTCTTTCCCACAGTGGCTACAATACCCTGGAAATCTTAGCATATCATTATCATCATGGCCAGAGGCTCCTTGTACTCTTCTGTGAGCACAATTTACTCCAAAGTGAGTACACCTGTTATGTTTATGTCTGGAACTTTTAACCTTAGACTTTCTTTGTAAATGGCCAAATTTACCACAATGAAAGTACTGGTTGTTTTGATATCTGAGACTTCGAGCTTGTCCTATGATATTGTTTTGATTCTCCAGAAAACTAATATTACTCTCTCTTACCCATTCATCTAATGGGGGAGTCCTTGTGCTTTTAATGGTCTAATCGCTCTCTTCATTCAATATCTGAATTCTCATATGTCATGACCAGTTTCAATGCCTGTCTGGGCTCAGGATCTGTATGGCTCTATCTAGAGCTGAATCTCTGTAAGAATTACTTGAAAGCTTCTCTAGGGCCTTGAAATGCATAAGTAAATGAAGTGGTTGTTTTACCAGGCTCCTCAACCATGTCCCAAGCTCTTTTGGCTTCAACATGACATCATTCAATTATTACATCTTCAGATTGGGTTAGTTCTCTTAAGTCAGCATAATGCCCTTCACCAAATAATTGATCCTTAACTACATTTATCCCTCTTGTTATATTTTATTGTTATATTCTTATGGCTTCAATCTCCACCACGATAACCACTGTAACTTTTGAGCACTTCTAACACAGCTGACACCAATCCCTCCCAATCTTGGGGAATAAGTCTATGCCCTACAATTGTCTCTTTAAAATGCTTTAAATCTATCATATTTACTGGATGCTATTCCATCTTGTGACAAGCCTCACCACCATCATTAGCAGGGATATGTTGCACAAAGACTGGAAAAGCTGATAGTGTAGCCCTATAGAATTACTCTATTGGAGAAATTGTTCCCAAAGCCCTTTTGGCCTGTCTGCCTTCCCATTCCTCTAGAATATTTACAGCTTCTTTGGCTTCCCATTTTTTCTCCACCCCTTTCTGCACACTAGTGATATGGACACCTGGCATGTGGAGCAGAGTAGGGCAACATTTTGGGAAACACAGGCTCTCAGTTATCAAGAGTTTTCTCTTTACCAAAGGTGATTTTTGCTTTCCAAATGCATGAATATCTACCCACAAAGTCTTCTATAGTTGTACAGGTAACTCTGCAATCCTTTCCAGAATGATAGAATTTACTGACCCTTCCGGTTTTTGTGTTTTCATATCTTATTGATCTTTCTTCCAGTCTTTTAACCATGTGATACAGTAAAAAGACAAAGAAAAAACAGAAAATTCTTTCTGGTTATAAAGCAGAAAAGAACTTTGCAACAACAGCTGGTATTTTGCTGACACCCAGAAACAGCATCAACCTGTATCTTCATCCACAACAGTAGAACTTAAGTTATCCATTATACCCAAAGCACACTGGCACCACCTGTAGGCTTTGACCTTTTCCAAACCAACTTTATTTGAGGTTCTTTAACGCTATACCTCCCTTCCAACCCACCTACCCAAGATAGAGAAAAGGGGTTGATGGAAACAGGAGACGTAGACCTTTTTGGACCTAGTACCTGGGAGCTATTCCCCTGGCACAGTTAGCAGGATTTCAGCAGAGCAGCAATTCAACAAAAGTTGCTGCTGGAACATGGAACAGCAGCCAGAATATGGAGTCCTGAAGTTTTCTCTGGAGCTGTTCTGTCCAGGGGCATCTTGACGTGGAGCAAATTACAGCCAAACAATAGCAAGACCCAAAATGCCTCTGTCTACTGTTTGGGGCTTATATATATATATATATATATTCGCTCAGAGTCTATACTAAAATGTGTTTTATCTGGCAAAAAACAAGCCCCCACATGAGATGTTTCATCTTCTAATGTATAAACATCACCTGTTCTCCCACAAATCTGTTCCCCATTCCATATTTGGGATCAAAGCAAAAACAAGTTTACATACACTACATTCAGCCATTTGATATTCCTCTGTAGAAAATTCTCTATTTAGTTCTGTACCCCATTTTTTAATTGGATTATCTGGTTTAATGGTGTTTCAATACTTGAGTTCATTATACATTTTGGGTATTAGTCCTTCATCAGATGAAGGGATGATGAAGATCTTTTCCCCGCCTGTAGGCTGTTGTTTTGTTTTCTTGACAGTGACCTTTGCTTTACAGGAGATTTTCAGTTTCATGAGGTCAAGTGTATTAATTGTTGACCTTAGAGCCTGTGCTATTTGTTTTCTGTTCAGGAAATTGTCTCCTGTGCCAATGAGCTCAAGGCTCTTCTCCACTTTTTCTTCCAACAGATTTAGTGTGTCTAGTTTTATGGTGAGATCTTTAATCCATTTGGACTTTAGTTTTATGCAGAATAATCACTAAGGACCTGTTTGCATCTTTCTGTGAGTAGAAGTCTAGCTAGACCAGCACGATTTGTTGATGATGCTATCATTTTTCCATTGTATGGCTTTGGTTTCTTTGTCAAAAGTGAACTGTTCATAGGTGTGTGGGTTTATTTCATGGTCTTCAATTCAATTCCATTGATAATCAGCCTTTTTCTATGCAAGTACCATGCAGTTTTTATTATTGTTACTCTATAGTACAGCTTGAAATTAAGGATGGCAATATCTCCAGAAGATGTTTTGTTGTACAGGATTGCCTTAGCTTTTTCCCTTCCCAAATGAAGTTAAGAATTATTCTCTCCAGATCCGTAAAGAATTCTGTTCAGATTTTTTTAAGAATTGCATTGAATTTGTAGATTGTTTATAGTTAGATGGCCATTTTTACTATGTCAATCCTATTGAGCCATGGGCATGGGATATCTTTTCATTTTCTCATATCATCAATTTCTTTCTTCAGAAGACTGGAAGATTTTTTTCATACAAGTCTTTCACTTCCTTGGTTAGAGCTATATCAAGATACTTTATGGTTTTTTGTGGCTATAGTGAAGGGTGTTGTCTTCCTTATTTTTTTCTCAGCCTGTTTGTCATTTGTATAAATGAGGGACACCTATGTTTTTTAATTGATTTTGTATCCAGCCACATTTCTGAAGGTGTTTATCCACTGTAGGGGTTCCTTGGGAGAATTCTTGGGGTCACTTATGTATATCCTCTTATCATCTCCGAATAGTGATAATATGACTTTTCCTTTCCAATATGTATCCCTTTGATCCCCTTTAGTTCTTTTGTTGCTCAAGCTAAGACTTCAAACAGTATATTGCAGAGATATGGAGATAGACGGCATTCTTGTTACATTCCTTATTTCAATAGATGTGATATAAGTTCTCTCCATTTAGTTTGGTGTTGTCTATAGGTTTCTGTATATTGCTTTGACTATGTTTAGGTATATGCCTTGCATCCCCAATCTCTGCAAGACTTTTTAAAAATTAATTTATTTATATTACATCTCAATTGGTATCCCATCCCAGTATCCTCCCATTTTTCCCTCTCTCCCACTTTCACCCTATTCCCCTCCCCTATGTCTATGACTGAGGGGGAACTCCTCCCTTCTATAAGATCAGAGGGTATCAAATCTCTTCTTGGTAGCCTTCTATACTTCCTCAGAGTGTCACAAGGCCTCCCAATAAAAGTGATGTGGTCAAATATGTGGGACCAGAGTTCATATGAAAGTCAGTCCCTGCTCTCCACTCTACTCTGGAGAATGTACCATCCATTGGCTAGATCTGGGTGGAGGTTCGATGCTTACTGCATATACTATCATTGGTTGGTATATTAGTTTGAGCAGAAGCCCTGGGCACAGATCTGCCCATCATAATGTTTTTCTTGTAGGTATTTAGGACCCTCTGGATCCTTCTATTTCCCTATTCTCCCATACTTCTCTCACCTAGAGTCTCATTAGGATGTCCACACATCTATCCCAATTTTCTGGTTACTGAAGACTTTCATAGGACATGCCCCTTGGCTTAGTGTCCAATTGTAAGTGAGTATATACATTGAGTCTTTCTGCTTGTGGTTAACTCATTCATTATGATCCTTTCTAGTTCCATCCATTTGTCCACAGTTTTTGGATTTCCTTGTTTTTAATAGCTGAGTAGTATTCCATAGTGTAAATGTAGCACAGTCTCTTTATCCATTTTTCTACTGAGGAACACTTAGGCAGGTTCCATGTTCTGGCTATTATGAATAAGGCTGCTATGAACATGGTTGAGCATATGTCCTTGTTGTGTGCTGGAACATCTTCTGGGTATATTCCAAGGAATGAAATAGCTGTGTGTTGAGGAAGCCCTATCCCCAGTTTTCTGAGAGAGTGCCAGGTATATTTATAAAGTGGTTGTACAAGTTTGCACTCCCAGCAGCAATGAAGGAGTGTTCCTCTTTCTCCACATCCTTGCCAGCATGTGGTGCCACTTGAATTTTTGGTCTTAGCCATTCTGATGAGTGTAAGATGGAATCTCAGCATTGTTTTGATTTGCATTTCTTTGATGAGTAAAGACATTCAGCATTTCTTTAAGTGTTTCTCAGCCATTCGGTATTCCTCTGTTTAGTTCTGAGCCCCATTTCTCAATTGGGTTACTTGGTTTGGTGGTGTTTAATTTCTTGAGTTCTTTATATATTTTGGATATTAGGCCTTTGTCAAATGTAGGGCTGCTGAAGATCTTTTCCCAGTCTGTAGGCTGTCACTATGTTCTGTTGACAGTGTCTCCTGCCTTACAGAAGCTTCTCAGCCTCATGAAGTCCCATTTATTAATTGTTGACCTTAAGGCCTGGGCTGTTGGTGTTCAGTTCAGGAACTTGTCTCCTGTGACAATGTATTCCAGGCTCTTCTCCACTTTTTCTTCTAACCGATGTAGTATCTCTGGTTTTATGTTGAGGTCTTTAATCCACTTGGACTTCAGTTTTGTGCATGGTGACAAATATGGGTCTAATTGCATTTTTCTACATATAGACATCCAGGTGTACCAGCACCACTTGTTGAAGATGCTATCCTTTTTCTATTTAATAGATTTGGCTTCTTTGTCAAAAATAAAGTGACCATATATGTGTGGATTCCTTTCTTGGTCTTTGATAAGATTTCCATTGATCAATCAGCCTATTGCTGTGCCAGTACCATGCTGTTTTAATTACTGTTGCTCAGCTTGACGTCAGGTATGGAGATTCCTCCAGAGGACCTTTTATTGTTATAGCTATTCTTGGTTTTTGTTTTTTTTTTCCATGTGAAGTTGAGAATTGAACTTTCAATGTATTTCATAAATTGTGTAGGTATTTTGATAGGTATTGCATTGAATATGTAAATTGCTTTTGGTAAGATAGTCATTTTTACTCTGCTAATTCTCCCAATTCACAAATAAGGGAGATGTTTCCATCTTTTCATGTCATTTTCAATCTCTTTCTTCAAGGATTTGAATTTTTTTTTCAAACAAGTCCTTCACCTGCTTGGTTAGAGTTACTCCTAGATATTTTATATTGCTTGAGGCTATGGTGAAGAGTGTAGTTTCCCTAATTTCTTCCTCTGCACAGATGTCCTTTGTTTATCGGAAGGCTACTGACTTTTTTGAGTTAATTTTGTATCCAGCCATTTTGCTGAAGGTGTTTATCAGCTGTAGGAGTTCACTAGTAGAATTTTGGGGATCATTTGTGTACACTATCATATCATCTGCAAATAGGGATAATTTGACTTCCTCCTTTCACATTTGGATCCTCTTGATCTCCTTTTCTTGTCTTATTGCTCTGGCTAGGACTTCAAGAACTATATTGAAGAGATATGGGGAAAGTGGGCAGCCTTGTCTGGTGCCTGATTTTAAAGAAATTTCCTTGATTATCTCTCCATTTAATTTGGTATTGGCTATTGGTTTGCTGTATATATAGCCTTTATTATGTTGAGGTATGTGCCTTGTATCCCTGATCTCTCCAAAACTTTAAACATGAACGGGTATTGGATTTTGTCAAATGCTTTTTCTGCATCTAAGGAGATGATCATGATCATTTTTTTTTTCTTTCAGTTTGTTTATATGGTGAATTACACTGATGGATTACCCTGTGGTCCTGGTAGCATTTTGAACCCAAACTGCTCGCTAAGTCCAGTTAGCTTCACGGGGCCCAAACTGTACATGCACTGAATACAGTTAGTGTTTAGGGACACAATGCACACTTTGAGTCCAGTTAGCATCTCTAGACCCAAATGGGTCTTAGGGTCCAAAACGTGCACCTAGGTCAACCAGGGTCAGCGTGCAGTTTGGGTCTTGGGCCCAAATCTTGCACTAAGTCCCCTCTCCCATAGCAATTCCCACCAGTCACCAGGCCAATCAACTGTGCTGGTGGATTCCCTGTCATCCGTTACCAGCTGCGAACCTCAACTGCCGCTGCTGCCATGATGATCCTCTCTCCAAAGGGTCTCCATTTGTCCTGTTCCAGGTACACAGGTTTTTTGTAGTTTGTTCCTTTCCAACTGTGAAGCACTCCTGCTGTAGTGGGGTGGGGAGCTTGGTGTTCCTGGTTATTAAGATTTCAGTCCAATTTTCTGACTCAATTCCTTTGGCTTCTAAACAAGATCCACAATGCTTGCCACCATGTTGGAAATCCTCCTCTCCAAGACTTTTAACATGAATGAGTGTTGGATTTTGTCAAATGCCTTTTAAGCTTCTAAGGTGATAATTCTCAGGGGTTTTTTCCCTTCAGTTTATTTATATGAGGCATTACACTGGTGAATTTTGATATGTTGAACTAACCTTGCAAACCTGGGATAAAGGCTACTTGGTCATGGTGAATGATATTTTTGATGTGTTCTTGGATTTGGTTTGCAAGTATTATACTGAAAATTTTTGCACCTATGTTCATAAGGAAAATTGGCATGAAATTTTCTTTCTTTGTTGGGTTTTTGTGAGGTTTAGGTATCAAGGTGACTGTAGCCACATAAAATAAGTTGGTAATATTCCTTCTATTTCTATTTTAATGAATAGTTTGACAAGAATTCATATTAGCTGTTCTTTAAAGGTCTGGTAGAATTCTGCACTAAATCAATCTGGTCCTGGGCTTTGTTGCTGCTGCTGTTGCTGTTGTGAGACTTTTGATGACTGCTTCTATTTTCTTAGTAGATATACAACTATTTATTTGTTTACCTGTTATTGACTCAATTTTGTTAATTGGCAATGATCAACAAAATTGTCCAGTTCATTTATATTTTTGAGTTTTTGGGTTTTTTGTTTTGTTTTGTTTTGTTTATTTTTTGTTTTTTATTTGTGTGTGTGAGTGTGTGTGTGTGTGTGTGTGTGTGTGTGTGACTGGGTTTCTCTGTGTACCCTTGGCTGTCCTGAATTCACTTTGTAGACCAGGCTGGCCTCAAACTCACAGCGATCCACCAGCTTCTTTCTCCTAAGTGCTGGAATTAAAGGTGTGTGCCACCACGCATGGCACATGCAGCATTTTAAAGAAAGAAAGAAAGAAAGAAAGAAAGGATTATTTGGGTTTCCTCAGTGGGTTTAGTTATGTTTTACTTTTCACTTCTGATGTTTTTTAATTAGAGTACTCTCCCTCTGTTTTTCAGTTAGTTTGGCTAAGAATTTTTCTATCTTGTTGATTCTCTCAGAGAACTAGGTCTTGCTTTCATTGATTCTTTGAATTGTTCTCTTTGTTTCTAATTTATTGATTTCTGCCCCAAGTTTGATGGTTTCCAGCCATATACTCTTCAGTGTGTCTGTTTCTTTTTGTTCTAGAGATTTCAGTTGTGCTCTTAAGTTGCTAGTATGGGATTTCTCCAATTTCTTTATGAAGGCACTTAGAGCTATAAACATTGCTCTTGGCACTGATTTCATTGTGTCCCATAAGTTTTGGTATTTTGAGCCTTCATTTTCATTAAATTATATGAAGTCTTTAATTTCTTTTTTTTTTTTTTTCCTTTCTCTTACCCAGAGTCATTGAGTATGGAGTTGTTCAGTTTCTGTGAGTTTATATTTTTCTCTTGTTTCTGTTTTTGTTCAGTTCCAGTTTTATCCGTGGTTATCTGATAATATGCAAGGGATTATCTTGATTTTCTTTCATCTACTGAAGTTTTCTTTGTGGCCAAGTATATGGTCAATTTTGGAGAAGGTTCCATGAGGTTCTGAGAAGCTGGTAAATTATTTTGTTTTGGTGTGAACTGTTCTATAAATATGTTAAATCCACTTGATTCATGATGTCTATTAGTTTCATTATTTCTCCATTTAGTTTCTGTCTTGATGATCTATCTATTGGTGAGAGTGTGGTGTTGAGTTATCTTAATATTAATGTGTGGGGTTCAATGTGATGTGTGGTTTAGCTTTAGTGTTTCTTTGATGAATGTCAGTGCTCCTGTGTTTGAGGCATAGATGTTCAGTGTTGATATGTCCTCTTGGTCGTTCTTTCCTTTGATGAGTATGAAGTGTTCTTCTACATCTCTTTTTATTAGTTTTGGTTAAAAGTCTATTTTATTACATATTAAAGTGGCTTCCAGCTGCCTTCTTGAGACTGTTTGTTTGGAATACCTTTTTAAAGCCCTTTACTTTGAGGTAATGTCTATCTTTTTTGCTGAGGTGTGTTTCTTGTATACATCAGAAAGATTGGCCTTGTTTTCACATTTATTCTGTTAGCCAGTGTCTTTTTATGGAGGAATTGATGCTATTGAAATTGAGAGATATTAATGGCCAGTGGTTGTTCCTGTTTTTTGATGTTAGTGTTAATGGAGTGTGTGTGTGTGTGTGTGTGTGTGTGTGTGTTTGTGTTTGTGCTTTCTTTCTTTTGGTTTTGCAGATATGGGATTATTTTCTTCCTATGTTCTCCTGAGTGTACTTAGCCTCCTTGAATTGGAGTTTTCCTTCTAGTATCTTCTGTAGGGCTCTATTTCTGGCAAGGTACTGATTAAACTTGTTTGTTTGTTTGTTTGTTTTTTTTCATGGAAAATCTTGTTTTCTACATCTATGATTATTAAAAGTTTTGTTTGGTATAGAGGTCTGGGTTGGCATCTGTTGTCTCTTAGTGTCTGCATGACATATGTGCGGGTCCTTCTGGCTTTTTGGAATACCATTTTTGAATTCCCAGTTTTCCACAGCTGTTGTTAATAGTACATAAGTAGTAAAACAGTGAGAACTATTTTCTTGTAGTGCATCAGTGACAAATTGAATATTCGTTTTGGTGAAAATTTCACATTACTACACAGTAGATTTTTTTCCATTTAAAATCTAGTTCCAAGCTGGTTTTTATCTATTATTCATATCACTTAATTGCCTAGAACAAATGAAAGATAAAGCACAAATTTGAGAAGGTACTGTCAACAGGTATGAGGTTTGCTTTAGTTTCAACACTTAGTACAGTTTGGATATTCTGCCTGGAATCATTAGTGCAAATATTGGTACTGTCAAAAACTACTTACCTCCATGTAAAGTAATGGAAGTATTAGTGAGATTAAAGAAGAATATCTGAATTAAAATCATAAGTATAAAGACCTCACTGAATAATATTCATATATTTTCATTCAGTAGAAAAATACAAGAAGTAAAATTTATTTTTGCTCTCAAATTTTAAAGGTGCAGGCACCAAATAATTCAAATCTCCCTTAATGTGTTGAAATCTTTGTTATTTTTTATTTTTTTATCAAGAGGCATTGACCTGAATTTTTCTCATTCTTTATCTATATGAATACATCGAACACATTTCAGAAATCTTACAATCCTCTGTAGATAAATGAAAATATATACATTTTAACCTATTTTGGCCAATTATCTTAAATAATACATGATATTAATTTATCTCATTAGAGTTTGACCTTTTTATATTTAAATATATTGATACAATTGGATTATATCTGTAAGTCATCATTAATTAACATAACTTTTTCTCTCAGCAATTAATAATATATATTAATTTATATTATTAAAAATTCCAATATAAGAACTGCTTCCGTTAGTAATAGTGTGAATATTTTACATAGTACAGTCTGATACTTTGTTTATCAATACAATACCAAACATGATATAAGGTCTGATTTTATTATCATGACTTTTTCTCTACTTATGTTATCCAGAAAGCAGTATAGTGACTTAGTCTGGATCAAGACCCGCACTTTTTTCACTCTATATTTAGTGTTGTTTTATTCTTATATATAGCTTTTTATTTTGCTTACATTGGATAACATTGGACAGGATGTTTAGACCTCTGTGTATATGCCCATGACTGACATAGCTGGAACTTCAGGTAGATCTATTCCAAGATTCTTGGGGAAGTTCCTCACTGATTTCCATAGTGGCTGTGTAAGTTTGGACTCCCACTAGCCATGTATGAGTTGTTCCCTTGCTTCCCATCATTCCAACACTAGCTGTCATTTGTTTAATTGATCTTGGCCATTCTGTCCATCATTAGATGAAATAAAAAGTTAGCTCTGATTCACAATTCCCTGATGACTCAGCCTTTTAAACATTTATGTAAATGCTTCTCTGCCATTTGTACTTTCTCTTTTAGAATTTTCAGTTTAGTTCTGTATTCTATTTTTAATTAGTTTGTGTTCTTGATGATCAGTGATATTTACCTATTTTTTAAATTTAAATATATACTCTCCCTGGGCTGAGAGTCTACATAAGGCTTTTCATAAACTCTTTCTTTGGTGAAGAAGGCCACAATTGTATCAGTAGGAAATACTTCAAAGATAGCATCAATTTCCATCACTTTCTGAGTACTCCACACATTTAGTGAATAGCTTGAAATTCTGGGGAACGCTTGGGGGCAGGTTGACCAGTTTAAACCTTAATCACTTACAAAATTTTGTTCTCCCTTACTTTATCTTCTATGAAACAACACCTGGGAAATTGGTGAAAGGTTCAGCAACCTTATGATTTTAGTCCAATTAAGGCTTCTTCCTGTCTCTAGGAGACTATCATGTAATGTTAAACAGCATCTCAATTGAGTACCCATTAGTCACATTTCAAGGCAACCATTATCACTTTCAACCACTGCAGTCATTAGTTGATACCCTTGTGTCTGACCAAGGGTGAGCAGTGTATTTGTAGTTCTAAACCTACCACCTTCCACTCATAGGCTAAGCTGCTGATATATGTGTGAGCTTATCAATAATATGGTTGTCTTGATAATTATTTATCGACTTGACAGAAGTCAGAGTCATAAAAAATAGGGGCTGGAGAGATGGCTCAGAGATTAGGAGCACTGCTTGCTCTTCCAAAGGTCCTGAGTTCAATTCCTAGCAACCACATGGTGGCTCACAACCATCTATAATGTGATCTGATGTCCTCTTCTAGTATGCAGGTGTATATAGTGGCAGAACATTGTATAATAGATGTCTGAGAGTTCAAGACTTTCTTTCTTTCTTTTTTTTTTTTTTTCTTGAGACAGGGTTTTTCTGTGTAGCCTTTGGCTGTCCTGGACTCACTTTGTAGACTAGGCTGGTCTTATGTCATTTTCTTTAGATTTAGAAATACAAATATATCACTTGGGGAGAAAAATATCAACTCATTCCCATGATTTAGTAAGGGAGTATGGTTCTTCTAGTAGTAAGGTGGCTTTGCATGGCATCTGTGATATGTTTGGCTATTTCAAAGAGAATATTTACTACAATGAGTGGATTATTTTAAAGATAATTTTGATTTTAATTTTATTTGGAGAAGATTCTTTCATGGTTTTACTTTCCAGAGTAACATAGATGCCAGAAATTAATAATTACTGTATTTATTAATCTTTTGAGAATTTATTACCTTATTAGTTTTTCAATGTCATCACCTGTCCTTTGAGTTTAAAACTAACTACATGGAAGTCAATAAGGAATCACAAGTATTAAATGTTTTGAAATTTCTCTTGTGATAAACAGCCTTAAATATAACTTACAACTGTAGTAGTTGCTTCCGAAGTTGGAATCGTTATTTTTCAGATCTTACTACTGACCATTTTGCTGTATAATCCCATATACAAGTTTTATGAAGAAGATTTCAACACACAGAGGGTCTGACAGTTTTGTAGGTTTTCTGAAAGAGTCCCTTTGTCTTTAGCTGCCATCATTTTGCTCATTAAACATATCAGAATCTTTCTCTTTCTCCTCTGTCAGCTCAAAATGCACTAGCGGTAAGTTGTTCTGAAATAATATGTGAAGACTGATACTCTGTGATTTAATTTTCTACTCACAAAAGAAAATAGCATTTCTTCTCTTCAAGCAAGTGTTGCTTCTATTTACTAGTAAACCAATTAAAAATAGTTAGTTGAAAAGTTTCATACATGATATAATCTAATTATACTGTGAAATTTGAAGAAAGTCATATGGTGTTTATATTTATAGCTACAAAAATATAGCAATTATTTTATTAACACCACCACATAGAGATTAATTATAAATTTAAATTTTATGATTGTGCTTGCACATTGATCTAAGTATTGTCTAAAAATTTAAGAATATACTACTTTGGTTAAAATCTTTCATATTGAAATGCATTTAATGATATATAAGTGCTTTTTTTTCCTATGATAGTTTTACTTCTTTTAGAGTGTTATATTAATAGTCTCCACTTTATTGCTCACCTCTCAGCTATTAATTTAGTATAGTATCTGTATGAATTTATTATTTGACTTTAGTATAAATTAACACCTTGCTAAACTGTGAACCATCATCAAAATTTTCTTGGTATGTCTTGGGTGCTATTGTGTGACATTTTTTTTCCTGGTGAAATGCAACACACTTCTAGATAGGGAACTGAAGACAGATGAAATGGCAGATACCAATATGAATATGCACAAAAGTTCAGCTTCCTGAGTGAATGTGTTGTATTGTAGTTACTTACAAGAGTATGGGTGACTAACAGGTTGTTTATAAGAGCAGAAATGCTGATTTCTCACTGAGCTGTTAGTCATCAGAGAAATGCAAATCAAAACGACACTGAGATTCCATCTTACACCCATCAGAATGGCTAAGATCAAAAACTCAAATGACACCACATGTTGGCGAGGATGTGGAGAGAGAGGAACACTTCTTCATTGCTGATGGGAATGCAAACTAGTACAACCAGTTTGGAAAGCTATCTGGCGCTTTCTCAGAAAAATGGGAATAGGGCTTCCTCAAGACCCAGTCATCCCACTCCTTGGAATATACCCAGAAAATGCCCTAGCACACAACAGGGACATATGCTCAACCATGTTCATAGCTGCTTTATACATAATAGCCAGAACATGGAAACAGCCTAAGTGTCCCTCTGTAGAAGAATGGACTAAGAAACTGTGGCACATTTACACTATGGAATACTACTCAGCTATTAAAAACAAGGAATTCCCGAAATTTGTGGACAATGGATTGATCTAGAAATTATCATAGTGAGTGAGTTCACCCAGAAGCAAAAAGAGACAAACAGTATATACTCACTTATATCAAAACACTAGTCCAAGGGATACATACCATGAAAAACTTAACTTACCAAGAAAGTGGGTCAGAGGAGAGGACATCCTATTGAGACTTTAGGGGAGAGTAGCATGGAAGAAAGAGGAAATAGTAGGACCCACAGGGTCCTGGAAACCTACAAGAAGAACTTTATGACAGGCAGATCTGGATCCTGGGGTCCTCCTCAAACTAAAGCAACAGCCAAGGAGAATATAGGCAGTAACCTTTGAACCCCTACCAAGACCTAGCTGACGAACATGATATTCTCCACCGTTGAGTGGAGAGTGAGATCTGACTCTCACACGAACTCTGGTGCCCCTTTTCTGACCACGTCCCCCGGATGAAGAGGCCTGGCAGCACTCAGAGGAAGGATAGGAAGTTACCAAGAAGAGACTTGATATTCTAAGAGCATATATAGGGGGAGGAGGTCTCCCTCAATCACAGACATAGGGGAGGGGAGAAGGGGAGAAGTGGGAGGGAGGGAAGAATGGGAGGAAACAGGGGAAGGGCTAAATATCGAGATGTAATATGAATAAATCAATAAAATTAATTAAAAAAAGAAAAAAACGAGCAGAAATGACTTACAGACAGCTGCACAACCAAATCCCAACCCTGAAGCACATTATATGGACTGCAAGCATATCAACAAGTTAGGGGAATCCTTTGCAAGTGACTCTTGTTTAAACTTTTTCCAGGCAGCTTATGTGGTTTCTGCTTCTTACAAGCAGCTGGTGTGGTCTTAAGAGTCTTCTTTAGAGCTTGTCTCATTTCAAGAGTCTTCTCTGAAGCACAGCTACTTTCCTTCTATGAGTAACTCTTAGCTTTTATTGCTTACTCTTGCAGAGAGGCTTAGTGATTTCTATAAATTTCAGAGTATTCCTGAAGCTACTTTGAGTTGTTTACCTTACTATATAGGATGGAATGTTTCAATCTCAGTGGAAACTGTTACACAAGTGATGTTTCTCTGTGGTTGTTTCCTGCCTAACACACAATAGGCCCTCAGTTTGAACCCTAGCATTACAAAGAAAGAATGCATGGCTATTGAAGTTTATTGAGTTTATTTATTTTATTCCTGAAAACATTTATTTTAGTATTTAGAAATCAAAATTATATTCGGGTGGATGTTGTGCAATATGTACTTGTGATTGCATATTTAACATATTTCTTTTATCAAATACTTCCTAGAGTATGTAGAGTTAATTGAAATGTTTATAAGAAATGGAATTAAGATTCTTTAATGAAGTTTTGAGTCATGTATAATGCTACTTTCTAATGTTTTCTACTTAGGGAAACAATAGAAAAGAAATACAAGGAAATAATCACTTTCTTCTATGAAACATAAAAAACAGTGACTGTTGTGACTTTTTGCATCTTTATGTAAATGATTTCTCTTATTTGAAACAAATGATTATTTACTGTGTGTTCAAAGTTTTAATTCTAAATTATGAGTAATTTAAAATTGTGTATATAAAATCTATTACTGTTAAGCACAATGTCCAACTGCAGTGGATTCACTTGAATATTTCTGACTCAGAGTACCCATAAAGGGGCAGGCAAGATGACTAGCTTATGGTTAATGTCTTAGTTATGGATGTTAGGGTTCAGAACATGCTGAAGAAAAGTTCCCAGACTCATTGTTGTAAACAAACAACAAAGAATCTTTATTCAGCAGAGAGTTCCATCATGCTGTGACCGTAAACTCACGCAAAATGACAACTCCATGAGGGTTTGGGTGCCTGTTAAGGCCAGAATGGGGAGTCTCTATTGTAACTATATGACCTCCATTGGAATTGGCTTGTTTCTATGGAGGCTTCTTGACTCCAACCAGTACTGGCAGGAGTCTACAGAGGCTATGTGACCTCGGTTGGGATAGGCTAAGGCTGAGTCCTGGTGAGGGGCTGTCAGTTGAGCCATCTTATCTTCCCTAGGCCAGATGTCTTTACTGTCTCTAATTTTTTGCCTCTTTTTAGGTGCATTGTTAGGGTTTCATTGACTCTATGAAACAGCGAATGTCACTGTTGGCACCTCCTTTCATTTTCTATACATTTCTTTTTCCACGAGCTGAAGCATAGCTTTTTAAAATACACTTTATACACAAGTAATTTCAAATGTGTTAGTATTCCAAACAAACTCTATAGTTTCTACATGCAATGTAATATTTCAACTGTAATCTTTTGATGAAAGAATAATCATGATGTTATGTTGATCTGCGTTTTTCCTTTTCAATGCTGAATAGTTTACCTTCTGAATTCTATGGTTATTAAATATAAATTGATATCCTATATTATGGTTTCAATGGTCTCTAAGACAAATTAGAACAGATGTGGAAAATAATTTGCAAACATGGTTTTCTGTGCTCCTTCAGAAACTTGAACCTGAATCCTATTCTTGGAATATTAGTGTTCCTATTCAAAAAGGTGTGTCTACATGTTTTTAAACAATTAGAACATACTTTAACAGAGCTTATATTTTATCCTTGTGAATTCATATTTGCATCTTTGCCAAAACCTTTGACTGTTTCCATCATTTCAGCACAGTTGTCCTGCTAGTTTCTAACTGTTTTGTTTTGCTCTTTTATTGCGTAAGAAGAATCCAGATTTACTCTCTTACATTAATTTGAAAACAAAGTTTTACAGTTGTCATATGCTTTGCTCACACATACCAACCATGCTCATATTAGAAGGTAAAATGTAAAGTTGTGAATTATAGAAGGCAATGTTGTTTAGAGACTACTCTTCAAGCTGGGAAATGAATGCTATTTTGTTTTTTTTATTTGTTTGTTTGTTTGTTTGATTTTGTTAAATTAAAATAAGTAACAGTAGCCAAAGCATCTATTATAGTGGAAGTTTTCCAGTTTTCTCCATCTTTTACTTTCTAATATTGGCCCATGAAATTAAGTAGTTTCATATTCTGTTAAATACATATCCGTATGCCAGAACACATGGATGCTTGGATGCATACAAAATCATGTGTTTTTTTAAAAAATTAAGATCTTATGACGATAAACCTGCTAATACCCTAACAAAAAACAAAAAATTCTGAAAAGTATGATTTCATATCACATGGAGGTAGGTAAATACATAAAAAAATAAATGCATATTCAGAAATCTAATAACAAACAGGCTAGAAACAAAATTAATAAAGTCTGTAATGAGAAATTGTAGAGTTACACAGCCATTGTTGAAAACCACATGGCTATACCTGTGGGATTTGGAAAAGAACACAGCTACTACCAAATCACACAGTAAAACACAAAGACAAGTGCCATTATTGGAAGTAGTACATCATGTTACAGTCCTCTGAACTTCAGGTTCCCTTACCCATTACAACAAACTCTTTTATCCCTAAGAAAAATGAACAGGATTGGAGTTCTTTATTAAGTATTGTCTCTGAACAACAGAATTGAAGATAGAAGAAGAATTTTTTTTATAAGAGAGAAGAAATTCAGATTATACTTGCTGTACAAAACCAAGCCACTTAGTGTTGTCCTAGTCTCTAAGACAAATTAGAACAGATGTAAAAATGCCCATTAATGGCAATGGGATTGTGTGATTAAAGGATTAAGAGTAAAAAGGTACCTAGTAAGGCTATATATGGGATTTAAGACAAATTTCTTTAAAGCTGACCTAGACTGTTAATTTGTTTCTCTATGTGTCATAAAGGTGAAATTTTGTTCAGGTAATTGCATGGTAACATCACAATAGGAAATTTACTGAGGTATTTCACTACAGTTTTCCTTACAGTGACCAAGGACACATTTAGTGTATTGGTCTTCCCAGAAAAAAAGTGTAATTTTTTAACACTTCAACTTTACAGACGGTACAGACAAAGTTTAATAAAGCAGCATGTAATAGCCTCCCACAACGGCTGTTACCAAAGGTGTTTCAATGAAATGATTCCAAGCAGGCTGAAATAAAGTGCTTTATATTTGCAACATCAGCTGTTCTGAGGGGATCGGGGGATAGATTATGGCCAAAGAATAAACTACCCACCCCAAAGGTTATATCAAAAAGCATGTATTTTCTGCAGAGCACCAAGGACTTGGCACTTATAGATCCTGGTGGGCACTTGCACTGCAGATAAACTGCACTGCTGCACATTAAGGGCCATGTGATATTTCTTGCAAGTCTCCAACCAACTATGTTCTTTTCCATTCTTCTTTTCAAATTTCCTTTCTGTACTTGGTCCTTGGTATTGAATAATATCATGGGATTTATTTATGCCCATTAGTAATTTTCAGCTATATGTGTCATTCCTGAATGATCTAATGCATCTTCATATTTTCAATTTTCCAAATGTAAATATTTACTACTTGCTCTAATTTTCCTCATGGCTTTCTGCCCCTCAGGTTCTATTCACTGTCTGAACAGTTCCCGTTTAGACGAACAAGGGTTGTTTGTACTGGGGCATAGCCTGAATGCTCTGTACTTGCTTACTCTTTAGAATTCCTCTGTATCAATGTCTGAAGCTGCATTATTATTTTACAGTCCACTGAGGTCCTATTCTCATGCTAGTCAGAGCTGTTGTATTCACTGAGCTTTGTAATGAGTACATTGACAATTATTAGCTAATGCCATGAATGAATTGGGCTACCATCAGTCTCTTAGAGGAAATGTAGACAAGAGGGGTTTTGATCGGCAAACTTTGCTTTTACAGGTTAACCGTTGTAGGGGTTCTAAGGATACCTACACAAATAACCAAGTATTTTTACATTGTCTAGACATACTTCTATATTTTTGTCTGTTCTCTAGGAGAAAAAAAGCTTATACTTTCCTTTTCCCTTTACCTTACTCACGTTAGACAACAATCTTGGCATACTGACTCACAGTGCTGTGAACATTTTCAATGTCCAGACTCTGGGAACTGGCCACACTCCTGGTTACTAATCAGAGGAAATTATGTATATTCATCCTGGTTTCAGGGTCCTGACTTTCAGTTTTCATATTTTGAGTATATTGATTTTATTAGAAATGAAATATTTTCAGTAGTCATTCCCTCCTTCAGCATCAATAAATAGACAAATATTTCTGTAGTCTTTTTTTGTTGTTGTTGTTCTTACTGTTAGTGAATTTTTTCCAACTTAAATGCCTATCATATATTATTTGTTTCTTTTTCTGTGGATGTATATGCATACGGATATGTAAATGCTAGCAGATGCCAGAAGAGGAAGCCATCTCTCTGGCCCTGATGATTGTCTTTAATAAAGTAAATCATTAAGGATCAGGAAAAAAAATTAAAAAATATTGAACCATGAATACAATAATATTTATGTTAGTAACTCTATGCCCTAGATAGAATATAACATCTTTTGGATGTTAATTGGAGAGCTGAAGAACTGTGGTTTTTGTATTTATACAGAAAAATGGACACTAATTTCTTTTAATGCCACTAGTGTTCTAAAATCTTCCTTCATTACCAGATCTGTGTTCAAGCTGTTCCATATGAATTAACAAATTTCCATCTGGGAACGTCTTATCATGATCTGCAGACTTACAGAGCAACATGAGTGAATAAAAATGGCTGTATTAAAGTTCTTAATTCCTATTTACCCATCCACTTCTGATATTTAATATGCATGTTTTACCATACTTATTGAAAGCTCATCTATTATCCAAGTGTTCATCCACTTAATATGCTTATGCAATCCATGTCAAATTGTGTGAAAAAAAAAAAAAAAGCTTTTAGATGTATGTGTAATTTATGTCTAGGTTTTGAAGATGCAAGGACAGCTATTAAAAAAGAAATACCATTTAAAAGAATGAGAACCTTTAACAATAGTTTCAGTAATATACACTGAAGTGAATAATACAAGCTTGTTTGGAGATCTATAGCTTTTCTCTGACATACAGTTAGATAAGTGATGTAAGATCACAAGCATTTATAATCTGGAGTTGTAAAAATAAAAGTGTATATTCTGTGGAAAAATAAATGTTTAGAAGCATAATATATACTTTCAAAGAGAACCATTTAGTAATTAAGGAGAAACGGATAAATCCTATATTGTCTGAAAGTTTTATAGAATATTCATTGAGAAAGATAACTTATGAGATTGGAAACAATATATTTCTAATAAGACACTAGTGGTTAATTTTTATTACCAACTTGGGATTTATAATTACATGGAAACCTACAGGTAGGTGTGTCTGTGGGAGAATGTAAAAAAGGCATTTAACTAAAGATGAAATGTTCTGAATGTGGTGATGTGAATGACAAGGTAGCAAGTTGAACACTAGCATTTATATCTCTCTGTTTCTTGTGTGTGGACATTACATGACCATAACCTTTTGTGTGTAGCTGATATCCCTACCTAACTATGAGATAACAGTGGAAAAATGGAATGGATGCAAATGTCACCTGTGATGCTATATTGCCCTGCCAGACACTGTATTTGACAATATATATGCAATATACTTGAAATATGCCTACAGACATTATGATTTTTTAAACATTTATATTCCTACAATATCCAGGAAATATTTCTATTTCTGGAAATCCTTCACTAGATATGATTCCTGGTATTTCCTAGTTGATGTAATTTTGAATCGCCTGAGAGATGGGTTTGGGGAAATTCAAGTGGAGGATTATATTGACTCCATCCGTTGAGGCTAAAGATATGGTCATGCCACCATTCTTTCACAGTGCCCAAGACGGGATAACCAAGAAAAGGGAACTAACCAGAAGAAATCATTTTTCCGTCCTGGCTATAGGGTGGATATGAACAGTTGCTTCAAGTTCTTGGTGTCTGGATTACCTGCTCTAAGGGAGGATAAACTTCCACTGTCATGTGGAATAAAATATTTCTACCTACGTTGCTTTTGATAAGACATTTTCGCATAGAAAAGTAACTAATACCCTGGATGTGTTTCACTTTCAGGTACAATAATTCGTTATACAATGATATGTACTTTGCATTATAAAGAATGAAGCAGTGTGCGTGTGTGTGTGTGCGTGTGCGTGTGCGTGCGCGTGTGTGTACTTCATGTCATGATTGGTAACAACACACAGAGAAGTAACTACAAAAACAGTGTAAAAAAGGAACACTCAAAAAAAGAAATACTCAGACATATATAACACACTTATACTTTAATATTCCTGTACAAATTAATATACATGTGAACATATATTTGTAGGTACATCCATATTTGTAGAAAACTAGTATTGCAATCCTGTAAGTACAACTTATCATCATCAGAAGTTATGTGCAACTATAACAATATAGAAAAAGGATGCTTTTAAAATACAACTATTCAAGGAAAGAATTCTAAAGGCTAGGATGTCTAAGATTGGGTTTAGATCATATCTGTCAAAAACATCCTGACTTCAGCAATCTGTGATGATAGAGGGAAGACCAAAATAGGACCTATCCGTATGAGTGAATGAGCATCCACAAGAAAAAAAATAGGAAGCAGAGGAAGCAGAAGGAAGGGTCTAAACTCATCTTTTGATGTTAATGCCCCTATGAATTCTCATGCTCTTCCCTGATAATTATATCAGTAGTTTTACCATGGCATACATCTCATACAGAATAGACTTTGTCAAGCTCAACACTAAGAACTACTGCCTTTGAGGTTAAGTTGCTAACAACACAATTGGGGAAAATACATTGAAAGATAACTTGTGTGATATATTATTAAATTTAAAAGTAGAAAAGTAGGTGTTATAAAGATGTCTCCATGGTAAAACAAAACAAACAAACAAAAAATGGCTGCTCTTCTTGAAGCGCAGGGTTCAGTTTTAAGCACCTATATGGCAAGTCACATGTTTATAACTCCAGTCCCAAGGTACACGATGCCCTCTGCTGGCCTTTTTGGACATCAGGAACATAAGAGGTGCACAAACATAATTGATGGCTAAACACTCAGACATATGCATACATATGAAGAAAAAGTTTATTCTGGCCAAGAATTCCAAGTTATAGTCCCCTAAATCAGATAATTCAGAGCATCAGGAACATGAAGCAGCTGATCATATCTGATCTAAAGCCATTAAGGAGAAAATGATGAATATCACTCGCTGATTAGTTCCCTTTCTTCATTCATATGTCTAAATTCAGTGAAAATCTGGTGACACATTATATATAGGCATGTGCCTATATATGGCTTAAAATACATAAAATAAAATTATACAAACATATTTATATTATCCATTCCTATATACCTCCTACATATATTCCAAATTATAAGACTGTTGGAATCTGCATTGTTATAAACAACATCTGTTGAAAATGCTGTATTTTTTAAGGTATCTGCAAAGGTTGAACAAATGCCATTCATGTGTAGCTACCACCCCTTATCAAATAAGCCTCTCTGTACAGGAAATGGAGGTCATCAGAGAAAATTACAACTTGATAAGTTTCAGGAACAATGGATGATTGGTAGCCTCGGCTCAAAAGTTGCATTTCTGTCACAGTGCCTGCATCTATGTCTTCCGGAGCATCACAGAAAAATGGCCGAAAAATTGTAAGAGTCGGTATACTAGGGATTCTGCCACGAGACATAAACAAGTGAGGAACAAAGGCAAAATCAAGGTATATATTAACAAGGAAGTGTTTAAATTTCGGGAGGTGCTACTTCTAAATAAAGTCTTTGTACAACTAATGGTCATTCTAGAGCCCCTTACACAGATGAAACCAATTTTGGTTAACCAATACAAAGTGGTCAGCCCAAAAACTATATGTACTCATGTAACAAAAATATACTCTACAGGTTGTATTTATAGATATGTGCATATGTATAGATATGTGTGTTTGCATGTGTGTAACAATAATTATCACACTTGAGTGGTGGTATGTATAATATTAGAGGTAAGATGACTGGAAGGGGATAGAGGGAGGAGAGGAGGAAAATTATGAAATTCTGTTTTAGTTCAATATATATGTTAAAACATTCTGTTTTCCAAATACCACTCATAATGAAAGAGTAGAAAGATTCAATACAAATGAAGCATTGACCTATGGCTAAACAAGTATTTATAGAAGAAATGCTTAGCTAATTCATCCTCTTCTATGTCTTATAAAAATAGTAAAATTTCAAATCACCTGCTTCATGATATTTTAATGCTTTGAAATTGGTGAATGTCATTATCACATTGTTTATCTCCTTTTTTACTATTTACTATTATAATTAATCAGAATACAGAATATAAGTTTCATCATATTTATTATGAACACTGAACAGTCACTCATTAACTTAATTATTCATTCAGATAAATATATTAAAAGCCAACTCATCATTAGGCACTGTGTCTGCAGGTGATACACTACAAATGAAAGTCATCTTTGAACTCTGTAGTAACAACATCACAAGTTTGAGAAGAAAGAAACAATAAGAAGATTGCTCAATCACTCCACACTCTATTACCCTTATGAGAGAGAATAGAGTGGAATGGATAAAATGTCACAAGTCAAAATTCAGGAAGGGCATGCCTAACAGGACCTCTGTAATAGTCATTTAAAAAAGGATAATAAACTCCTTCAGAAAAAAGTGAAAGACAAGAAATTTCAACAAAAATTCAGGATGATTGTACAGATTTTTAAAACTATTTAATGTAAGTAATAGATATGATTATATTTCAGCTTCTTTTATCAGAACATATAATAAAATTTTTCTTTGTAATTTTTCATGTCACCCTGCTTTATAATCCACTAGAATGTGGCATATTAAATTGATCTGTTCTTTGTGGTGGTCCACACATAAAGACACAGCCTGTAGATTAAGAAGATTCCAAATTGGTTAACACAATAAAAAATGGACTCTCTAAGACAAAAATCAATGAGAACACTGAGAAAAGCAAAAATTTAGGGACAAATGAGTGGTATGTATAAATGCCTTAACTGTTCATATATGTCTAATATAATTAGAAAAATATAATAAGCAACACAATAGTAGAAAGTGGGAACAGAGAGACAGAGGAAATTGTCTTTAGTCTAGTATAAGCATGTAATTCCTACATGGCAATTCTAGTACATTTTCAGAGAATAATATTAGGGTATCACATAAGAGTTGGCAATACTTAAGTGTTAATTGCATGGGATTTTTCTATCAAGCATATTCTGAGTTTGGTTCCATCATGAATAAACAGTGTGACCCTGAAAATATTACTTTAATCAAAGTCATCTTTGAATGTATATTGAAATAAAATGTAAGATCTTACAAGAATTAAGCCCTATAAGAATTAAACATAAACCCAATAGGATGGTACCTACAGGGAAATGTACACTATATTGTACATGAAAAATGTGTTCCTCGTCATTAAGTATAACCTAAAGTGCTTATTGCAATTTCTTTGGTGCATTAACACAGTTTAATTCATCATCCCTTTATTGTTGGACATTTGAGGTATTTGCCTTTATGACAAATATGAAAAGGTGCTTTAATTAAGGTCATAGTGATCCTCAGGCAATAATACCGTTTCAGTGCTTATTTACTAAAGGCATATTATAAATTAAAGTATATAGCCTCTTTATATTTCTAATATATATTTAAAAATACAAAGAAAGAATGGGATTCCACCTTAGTCAGCTATCAGAGCATCAGATACCATTAATTCTACCATTCCTTACAGTGATTTTCATAATCATGAATATTCATGCTCTTCTTTGATGATTTTTCCTTCTTTGATAGAGGAAAACAATACACCATTATTTTAATTTAACAATTTCAAACACTAAAAACGTTGAACATTTCCCCCAATGTATTAGTTGAGGTTTGATGAGACATTTAAAAAATAGCATGTTGCTATTATGCTCTGTGTAGATGGAGTTCAAGATGTAGTTATGGTACTCTACTCCTTGATTGCCTGCTTTAAAATTAATTACTTTTTGTTTATACTTCTTCTTCTCAGATTACAATAAATCATGCCACTCATGCAAGTTCCTACACAGACTTAATTGCTTCTTTGAAAGGTTTGGCAGATACATCACACCAGTTCATTAATGCACAGATGATTCCTTCACATTAAGAAAGACACATTGGAGTGCCAGAAATGTCAAGGCAGTTATTATGCACGAAAAGCATAAAATGGCAACCATCAAAAGGTGAGCCCTTATTCGCTGGGGATCAAAAATAAAACTGTTGTAATTCCTTAGTATAATAATCAAGAAATATTAGATTATTGTAAGGTCATACAAGGAGAATCTTTCATTTACCAGCTTTGCCCCTTGGAGGAGAGCTATTTTGTTGAGCTTCATAATTTTCCTCTAACATCAAGTTAAAAGAAACTAGATTTTATCTAGGTGATTCAATTATGTGGTTATTTTTATTCAAATATTAACTGAGTATGTATTATTTCTCAGCACATTTACATGCATATCCAACATATCATCTAAGGTTCATTAGTAAACAGAAAAATGAAAAAAGACTTATGTCTAATATATAAACAAAATTAACCATTGGCCATTTCAAAGGGAGAAACAGAGACTTTGAAACTCAGAAACTTCAGCCATGGATTCTGAATAAATGAAACAACCATCTCTTTGTATTTCAACAGGCCTTAGAAAGATACCAGGGCTTTCACTAGAAGCAACCCTATAAACCCAGATGTGTACATGTACCTATTTGATATGCCTTAAAGTAAGTAAATATTTAACCTGAGTTACAAGTATATGGTAAATGAAAATGTATCACGTTTAACATCTTCTAAAATGACATATTACTTGAATAAATCCTTTTCAAAGTTATGTCATTATTTGTTCTCTATTAAACCATTAATTTGATATATTAAAGTCTGGAAAGAGTTGTGTAGGTATTTTGATGGAAACTGCATTGAATCTACAGATTGCTTTTGGTGAGATGGCCATTCTTACTATGTTGATTTTTCCCATCCTTGAACAAGGAAGATCTTTATGTCTTCTGATGTCTTCCATTTCTTTCTTCAGAGATTTGAAGTTTTTTTTTTTTTTCATACAAGTCTTTCACTTGCTTGCTGAGTTACACTAAGATACTTTATGTATTTAGTGGCTATTTTGAAGGGTGTTGTTTCCCTAGTTTCTCTCTCAACCCATTTGTCATTTGTGTACAAGAAGTCTGCATATTATTTTTAGTTGATTCTCAACTTCAAATAGAAAAACAAAACAGAAAAAAAGAAAACCAGAATAGATAAAATAATCCTGTACCATAAAAGATCTTCCAGAAGAATCTCCATCCAGGAACTCAAGCTTTACTATAGAACAACAGAAATAAAACCAGCATTGCACTGGCATAGAAATAGGCTGAGTGATCAGTAGAACTGAATTCAAGACCCAGAAATAAACCCACACAGTAATTTTCAACTAAGAACCCAAACCATACATTGGAAAACAGATAGAATCTTTGACAAATGGTGCTGGTCTAACTGGATGACTATATGTAGAAAAATGCAAATAGACGCATACTTATCACTCTGCACAAAACTAAAGCCCAAGTGTATTATAGACCTCAATATGAAACCAGACATACTAAGTCTGTTAGAAGAAAACAATGAGAAAGAGCCTTGAACACCACCAAACCAAATAATCCAATTAAAAAATGGGGTACAGAGATAAACAGAAAATACTTAACAGAGGAATACTGAATGACCAGTAAATACTTTTATAAATGCTCTGTGTTCTTAGTTATCAGGCCCATGCTGATCAAAACGTCTCTGAGATTCCATCTTATACCTATCAGAATGGCTAAGATAAAAAAACTCAAGAGACAGCAAGGTCGTGGAGAAAGGGGAACACTTCTCCATTGCTGGTGGAAGTGCAAGCTTGTACAACTGCTTTGGAAATCATTTGGTGCTTTCTCAGAAAATTGGTAATAATGCTACCAGGGGATAATCTGGATAGATACTGGAACTCACAGTGGGATTCTGGAAGAAGCACTGAGAGGTGTACGGAAGAGATGTGAGTTGTCAGGAGTTCTACAAAGAGACTATCAAGGGAGAAGGATCTGGACCCAGAGGTCCCAGCAAATGATGCATCAATTAAGGTCATTGCAAGCAGAGAATCTAGGCTCCCTGTTCAGATGTAGCCAATAGAAAGCTCATTCTCCATGTGAGAATGTTGGAGGGAGAGTGGGACACTGCCTTTTCCAGGAACTCTGGTTCCTGTGATTTGATCACTGCCTCTTGAGGAGAGGCTCTGTGGGAACACAGAGGCAGGAGAAGAAGGGTATCCAGATGACAACTGGTAGACTGTTGTAGGCAGTTTGAGAATTGGACCCCACCTGTCTGAGGTCTAGGGGAAGGTAATAGGGCAGAAGAAGGATGGAGGGCTGGATAAGGAAGATAAATGCAAGAGGATTAAAATGGGTATGTAATGTGAATAAATTACAATAAAATATTAACTAAAATAAATAAAAAATCAATTTGAGTAAGTAGGGGTTAAAAGATTAATGAAGAAATTTTGAGCAGGGGAAAAAAAAAAACAAGAAATAACCTGCTTTTTCATACAGATTTTTAAAAGTGTAAATTATGGTGAGTTAGAAATAGATATGTATAGAAAAAGGAGAAATAAATTTGAAATGGTCTCATTTTTACATGGGATATTGTAAGAAGTCTTGTCTGAAAGTATATTCAGAATGCATCAAGATAATTTATAATTGAAAAATATTGCAAACAAAGGCCATGTAAGCAATTGGAAGCTACTGTCTCACTGCTCAGAAAGTTCTATGAAAAATTCTGTGAATTTATTTGAATATAAGGAACTCTAGGCACAACAAAAAGAAGACATAAAGCAAGGAAACTAGGGAGAAAGCATTCCTGTAGGATCTAGCTGAAACACATTTTAGTGTGGGAGGTGAATGTTTTGGTGGCATTTTCACAATATTTAAAATAGTGAACCCAAAAAGTGCAATTGCATCCAATTATGCCAGTGTTGATTTATTATTAATGAGAACAGAAACAATATATATAGTAGTAAATAAATAATAAACAAAAAATTCAAATGGGCAACGTCAAATCACTTCAATAAAAGCTCCTTTAAAAAACATTCAGCAATATAAGGAAAGTATTTTTCTGGTTGTCAGAACAAGGTGCATTCTTTTTAATCACATATCAACAGTGTATTTTATTTCTGAATATGATGGAAAAATCAGCAAAGTTATTTTTATCACCATGGCTTTCACACAGCAAAGCCATTTTTATTTACTCATTTAGAGGATTTGTTCACTTAACAAAGAATCATAAACTATTATCCTGGAAGTGAATTATTCTTTTAATATATCATTATAATTATTTTTATGATTTGCATAATATAGAAATGGTTTGAGTACAAAAACACTTTAATCAATACATATACACTTCTTTTGACTTTGGCCCTTGCTACACATGTAGGTTCTTTTCCTTGTCATAAGTTTGTTATTGTTTACCTTAAGATAATATATTTTAGGATATTTTTAGCACTTAAATTGTGTGGATATATACCTTGAATAGCCACTTTTGCTTCATTGGTTATTTACTCAGTAGTAATCATATATTAAAAAGGAATCAATGTCTTAATTTAGTCATTTTACCTGCTAATAAAAATTTGTTTCTATAATCCATAGTGTATTATACTTATTTGGTTATGTTATCAATGAACACCCTTTGCCAAATACTTTAAAATATAATGCAAACAAATCATTTCTTCCTATGACCTCAGAAGCACTGAGTAGGATATATTTTTATATTTTCAGGGTCCCAAAAAGACCTCAGAGGTTTGTGGATCTTCATTTGTAAATCACTTCATCTACCTCCTGGCTTTGGAGGTAGATGAGGCATTCTTGCTGACAATGTACAGTAAAGAGTAGTGAGCTGAAAAGCATCACACAATCAGTATTCTCTAGTCAAATCATCAAATGGCTTAATTGTCTTCTGTTTTCAATATATCTCCATTGATAAGGTAATAATGAAGAGAAAATAAAGTAATAGATAAGACTCGCCTTTCAGGGAAAGAGCTAGAAGAGAAACCAAATGAAGGTGAAGCCAATGGAACATGAAATTAGACATTGGCTTTGAATTCCTTAGGCTGGCATGTTTCTTCAAAGGCATAATTTGTAACACTTGCAGTACAAACAGGGCTCTTTCGGAGGACTAACTTAAATCCACCACAGGCCTCTCTAGTAATCTCTATGGGTTGACTAAAAGTAGGACGGTCAGGACAGTGGAATTTAACACATCATTAGGTAGCAGAAAGTTTAGTAGCTTTCTAAAACACAAGCAGGTGTTTTTGCTGAACTTACAAGAAAAATTATATGATCACATCTTACAGTATCACACAAAAGTAAATAATTACATTTAATAATTGTATTATTCTATGCATTTTTTTGTTCATACAGAAAGTCAGATATTGTAGATGACAACAATCAAGTAAAATAGGGTTATATATGAGATGATACAATTTATAATGCTGTAAAACAAATCAAAATAAATACCATACTAATCCATATGTTTAGGAATCCCTAAATATGGTCGCTTGATTGTTAATTTTAGATCATAAGTACTCTGAAAGATACAGACAGTAACGGGTTATTTAAGAGTCATTGGAAGCAATGGAAGGTCGTAAGGCTTCAGATAATTGAGTTTCATAAAATGTACTCACTTATTGAGTTAGGAATACACATTCATGTGTTATATCCAGACACATGATGTCTCTTCTCTATCTTTGCTTCCCTTGATGCATGAAACAAGTATTCTGCACAGCTATTTATGGTGTGCCCTGGTGTTCTGCCTTGCCATAGGTTTCAGAGAAACAAAGACAGTTGGCCATCCATGAAAACTTTTGAAGCTATGAGCCAAATATATCATTAATCCTCTTAAGTATATTTTACCAGAAATTTACCATAGCAATTGAAATCTCAATAACTTAATACTAAGAAAACTTTATTTTTGTTATCATTTTGTTATTATTATTAAATTTTCCAGATGTTATTACAAATCATAACCCATCTTAAATATTCAAAGATGATGAAATTTTAAAATACCAACTACCAGAAAAGCAATATTGAGAAAGCAAAATATAAAACTAAGATGATATTTAAGTTGATATCTTGACTTGAATCAGGTACTCAGTTACCAAGACAGTAAAAGGGATGGAAAAATACATAGGTTCTTCATAAATATTAGGATGAAAACAGATTACGTGATTAAAAAGAAATCCGAGAGTTGATATTGTAAGGCTGCAAACACGTAAGCAGATTAAAAAAAATAGTTTTTCTGTTGGTCTGAGATAGCTAAGCAGATCTGATTACAGCCAAGAAGTGGCCCAGAGAGGCAAGACCTGTGTGCATTACTTGGCTATTTCCTTTATTGGTAGCTTTTTCTATAGGAATACAGGGTAGGGATTATTACCGTTTCATGTATTATTGTTTATAATGAAGCTAATTATATCACACAAATACATACACACATACACATACATACATACACACACACACACACACACACACACACACACACACATCAACACATATGTAAACCTGGCTTCTAAAAAGCCTACTTCTATTTTAGAGGAAAAAAACTACTAGAGTGCGCCATAAACAAGAAATTAAATATGAAGTAAGGAAGAACAATTGCAGCACCATTTAGGGGTTGTAGCACCTACAAATTCACCACAGAAGTGTGAGACACATGAGATTTTAGTTTACTAGCAAGATAGAAGTTGACAATTACTGGCTTACAGCAACCCAACTTTTGAGGGCAAAAATATAACAGCAGATATCACACATGACTATAAGTATATATCTTAACTAGATATAAACAAAGCATGATCACTTTCTTGGTGGTACCCAGAAACCATGCATAGAACATAAGAGCCCTACATTGATTGGCCCATGGTAGCTCCAAGAACTACCCAGTCTCAACAGAAATTAGGCTAATTTTTGTTGATATTGTGCCAAAGTTCCATGCAAAAATCTAGACAAAGAAATTCAATGGCTTTTTCCACACTTGGGAACCCTCCCCACTCTTTGGAATTGCTGAAGGGAAATTCTCTAATTTTCCTAAATATTACTTGATAAAGCTTCTTTTGCTATACTTACTCCCATGAGGGCCCACATCTTTATTCTGATTAGCCACTGTCTTGGGTTGATTTTTGGTGGCCTTTGAATTCCAGGCCACATAAGTTCTGAATGTGCACAACTGGGGCAAATGTCCAATAAAGGTATCTGAAATCTGTAAAATTGTGTGTTCATTATAAATAAACATCTTCAAAAAAGCACCAGATTTCAAATTTGAGTGTTAAAGTAGATAAAATATACTATGCACTTAGAGTTGTTATTTACAACAGGACTGAGTTATTTCTTGTTAGAAAATCACCAGGTTAACAGAGAAGGCTTTTTTCTTAAACTTATAACATCTAGAGTTAGTGAGATGGCTCAGTAGGGTGGTGCACGCCTTTAATCCCAGCACTCGGGAGGCAGAAGAAGGTGGATCGCTGTGACTTCGAGGCCAGCCTGGTCTACAAAGTGAGTCCAGGATGGCCAAGGCTACACAGAGAAACCCTGTCTCAAAAAAAAAAAAAAAAAAAGGACCTTGGTACATGGTGGCTGAAGTTCCATCCCCAAGACCCAAATGAAAAAATGAAAGAAATGGCTTATATCAAGGTTTGCTTTGATTTACATACATTCATCTCAGCTCACACACACAGAGGAAAACATACACACACATAAAAAAACGCACACAGACACAGACATACACACACACACACACACACATACACGTACATACACACACTTATATGTTATAGTTTTTAAAACTATTGTTTTTTGGAAGAATAATTAATACTACTTCTATCTTATAATTATTGAAGTATTACTAATAATCATATCAAATTTATAAGGATGATGAGGAATTTTTAAATATGTAAAATTATAAGATAAGCATTTGTATAATAAGCATGAATATAATTATTATCTATATCTATTGTTCTAGTTTACTTTATGTAAGTTATTAGAGACTCAAACTTATATTTTATTTAAAATAGAATGTGTGTGTGTGTGTGTGTGTTTCTGTGTATGTGTATGTACTTAAGTTCAGATGTTATTCTAGTTTGGGTTTCTATTTCTGTGATAAATCACAATGACCAAAAGAAACTTGGTTAGAAAATGGTTTGTTTCATCTAACTACTATCAGGTCACACTTGGTCACTGAGCAATGTAGATCCAAGAAATCAAGGCAGGGCTGAAATCCAAACCATCACAGAAGAATGCTGCTTTACTTTCCTGCTCCCTAGGGCTAGCTCAGTTGACTTTCTGTAACATTCAAAATGCCTGCTAGAGATGGCATCTCCCACAGTGAATTGGCAACTCCTTCATCAATCACCAATCAAGGAAATGTACCACAGGCTTTCCCTCAGGCTAATGTAGTGAGAGAATATTTTCAATTGAAGTTTGGTCTTCATAAATGACACTAGCTTATGTGAAACTGACATAAATCTAATCAGCAAAGGCATATACAAAGACCAGGAGAGGGTGTTATAACCCGTGCATCTGAAGTTACAGGAGTTACCCTCTTAATGAGGGTACTGGGAAACAACCAGACAGGGATCTCTGCAGTGTCAGGTGATCTTAACTGCTCTGCCATGTTCCTAATCTCCCCTATAAATCTTCTAAATAAGTGAAAACAAATCTCTCTCATTCAGGAAGTAAGCTTATTGAGGAAGTAATCATGTGAAGTAAGTTACTGATTCAGAACTTAACTGAAAAGAAGACAAATAAGAGCATTTTAAGAGATGTTTTAGCACCAACTCAAAAGCCAGGCCAGAGAGACTATTTGTAATAATCCTAGGATTGGATAAATGGAGACAGGAAGACCACTGGAGCTCATTTGGCCAACTTGTTTTGCTGAATCAGTTAGTTCCAAGATCAATGTAAGACTACACAAACACACACACACGCATGCATGAACATATATACACACACAAAAACATGAATATAACACACACACACAGTCAAAAAAAGCAATGAATGCTTCATTAGTTATACGTATTTAACTTTCACACTATTCATTATGCATTTAGATGTTTTCTTTAATAAAGGAAAAGCAAGCTTTGTGGATACCTGCCATCATTAAGATTACTATGTGTGCTGAAGATTTAGGTAGAGTTTGTTTGATCTTTGTCCTCTCATTAACCTCTTTTCAAATTTACTGTCTTGTCTTGCAGTGGATGGTTCTATAATTTATTTTTATTCCTTTTTATCTGGTCACTTGGGTAAAAATGATTTCAGGAGACATAGGGCTTTTTTTTTTTAAACATTGCTATAATAGGGTATAATTTGCAGTTGAACAAACCAAAGGAGGTATAATTCAATTCATAATGTATCTGATTCAAGCAAAATCTAGGTTTAGCAGAAGAAAAATTCAAATTTCTGTCTTTGTTTGACTGCAATTGAAAATATACACCCTGAAGAAATTATATCACCATATGCACTCAGTAGTGTATATTGGTCAATGCATTTGATTCAATGATCCTAATTAGAGAATATTTTTATTATTGTTATTATTATTGTTGTTGTTACAATGATGATGATGATGATGGTGGTGGTTATAACCTTAAAATGCATCAGCGTTAATAGTTACTTTAAAAGATTCATAAATATCACCAGTTCCTGATGGAAGTTACTCTTATTCATACGAAGGCACATTAAATTTAATTGTATTTGGTATTATGTATACATTTAAATTGAGTAGTTTAGTTGTATATAAAAGAAAGCTGTGTCTTACTATTAATGCCTCAACTTAATATTTTTCCAACTATCCTATTTGGACACCTTTGCACAGCTGAGAAATGGACTTAAGTCAAAATAATCTCAGTTTAGCTTTCTATTGGATACTGGGTATAGTCATCAGGTAGCTTGCCACTGGCTTGACACTAGTAGACTTATTGGGATATATTGTATTTACTTGACTATTGTCTACTATGATCAAGTGGTTTCTTTTTGTAATTTTTAAAAAATCAAAACATTCCATTAACCATGTTTAAACTCAGGGTACAGAAGGTTTCAAGAAAGCTAGCAAGTCTGCAAGTCCTGTTAATACTCAAGTTCAGAACTGACACACCATCACTTTATCTATAGGATGTCAATGAAAGCAAGCCACAAGATTGCAAGTGCCTATGGAGTGGTAAAATAGCTTGATCTCAATGGAAATAATTGCAAAATTAAACTGTAATGAAGTGTACAATTAAGTTGATCCTTGTGTGTTGACAGGTACAGACATGTTTACTCATTTGTATATTCAGTGAGAACATAAGGTATCCTTTTAAGGGAAATCTGTATAGAGTGGGGAGTTGAAAACACTTCATTTTTAATATAGCAAGTAAAATTCCATAAATACACGAGTTACAGTTATATCAATGAACAACATATGGCCCAGCATTGGGGAGAAGATGGTAAAGAATAAGTTGTGAGAAATTCACAAAAACAGGATAGAAATAGACATCTCAGGATAAATTTCTTCAGTTATACCATTGATCCATCTTTGGATATTTGAGTCTTTGCAAATGCTTTCATCACATGAAATGAATATGTTTGGTTTAGTAAAGATTTGAGAGAACATAAACTATGTATTATGCATTTAGAGACAAAGGATTTTGCAAGACTATAAGACTTCCCTAATTACTTAGAGTCATATTACACAACAGGTGTAATAAATAAATGCTGATGTCATGCTTTTAGCCCTTTTTACAGCTAAGGTCCTTTCAAGTGAACACATGGGCTTTAAAATAGATGTAACTATTTCCTATCACATTTTTATCCGGAAGTTATGGCTAAAGTTGCCCTATGGCAATTCTGTCACTGTATAAAAGTCCTCTCTCTCAGTAGCTTGCCACCTGTATTGAAAGGGAAAATTTTTAATTAGCATTAAAGCAACCAGAACAGCAGAGCTCTCTAACTCGCAAGTGCAGGTCGGCAGGTATGATAGCCCAAGGCCCCAGGTGATAAGTCACAAAGAATGCGGAGCTAGGAGACAAAGGCCTATTGAGTGTTCCAGGGACCGGCTGGCCGTAAAAGATAGGGAGGATACACAAGGACAGATTCCTGAGAGAAACAGGCACCGGACATGGTTGAGTGAGTCATGAGCCAAGACCCCTCATCCGATCTTATGGTGTTTGCTTAATTCCCCCTTGAGGCCTGCACAAAATGTTCCAGGTTTGAGTTTCACCAGATGTGTCATTAGCTCAGATAAACATCTACCTTTGGGTTCTGAAAAAAAACAGGAACCAAGGCCTGTTCCCGTGTGATTAAGTCTGACCTTACCCCAGATCTGCCTACGCAATTTGCTGATGTTCAAATGTTCCAAACAACCAATCGTGTGTGGCCGTGCCAAAACTTCCCGCTCCCCCTGACCTTTGACCATATAGACCCCAAGCCCCTAGGCTTCTGGGTCAACCCCTCTGTCTCCTGCATGAGATCCGTGTCGACCCGGAGCTCCACCAATAAACTGCCTCATGTGTCTACAGCAAGATGGTCGTTTGTGTGTCTTTGGGTGTGCGCCATCCCGAGGCTTGAGTGAGGGTCTCCCTTGGGGGGTCTTTCAGTATGAACATTCTATGCTCAATGATGGAGGATTAAAAGCCAAAGCAGTCACATTTGACCACGTCCCCTGGAGGGGGAGACCTGGCGGCACTCAGAGGAAGGACAGCAGGTAGCCAAGAAGAAACTTGATACCCTATGAGAATATATAGGGGGAGGTAATCCCCCTCAGGAACAGTAATGGGGGAGGGGAATAATGGAAAAATGGGGGGGGGAGGAATGGGAGGATACAAGGGGTGGGATAAACATTGAGATGTAACAAGAATAAATTAATTAAAAAAAAAAAGACAAAAAAAAAAAAAAAAAAAGCCAAAGCAGTTCAAGAACAGTCAAGTTACTACCGCTTTTGCAAGTGTGGCACAAGATGTACAAAAGACTCACATTAGCATCAGCACTTCTGCAAAAATGCCTAAAGAATTAAGTCCAGCCATAGAATTTTGAGTTTAAAAACTTTTGTCACTTGTTGAAACAGGTGAGCAGCAAAGGAAAATGGGAAAAGCTGGGGATATTTACTTCATCAAATTATATTCTACAGTGATAGTAATTAAAGATAGAATTTTTTATATTTCCTGTAATCAAGTTACAAGAGTGAATGATTAAACATTATAACATTAAAAAGAATATATTTTCTTAATTATATGTTTATATATGAAATCTTTAAAAATTCTAAAGCCTGAAGGAATATTTTATCAAGTGATTGCTAATGGGCTAATGCATATTAATTAAATACAAATGGCCTCCTGTCTATGAGATTGTGAAAAACATAATGAAATCATTTTTGATGATTTTATTTTCTGACACATACATAATAAATATGAAAATATTAACATCCAGTTAATCCTATATAAGGTACTGTGTTATGAATGCCTACTAATACTAATTAAAAGTAAAAGCCTCTATCATTAATTATATTTTAATTGCAATAAATGTGATTATTGAATCACTATTAAAAGTTTATGAATGATTACTTGTAAAGTCTTTTGGTAACAGCATAATATACATTTTATTATTAAAATACATTTTGTTTTTAAGAATATAAGTTACTTTATATTTATAAAAGAGTGAGACATATTTCATTCTACAAATGTAAAATAATGGTTTTCATATATTGAAAATAAAAAAATGAATCCATATTTTATATTCAGAACAACTTAAATATAAAATGAAATATGAAATGTGATAATTTCCATTGAACTATATGTTTTAGACTATTTCCTCCTGGAACGCACATTTCAAGGTGTTTTACTTACAGTTATAGCCACTTACTACCTTGCTGTTGTTCTGTAGATTGGAATGTAGCTAACTTGTGACTAAAAAGTCTGTATTAAGCTGACTTTGATAGGTATCTCGTCAGAGGGAGGATCATAGTTGTTTTAAAGTCTTGATAGAGTGTGCAGGGAACATGGAAAATTATCTGTAACCTGTGAATCCTGATCAATCAATTACTGTTAGTCCTCCACCGAATTCTTGTAAACTCATGAAAGTCTAATATGATATGTTTCAAGATTTACTACAGAGATTAAGAGAATCAGAAATTATGTCAGATATTACAAGTGCTTTGAGAATTACTTGACATATGATAAGTTTGTGGCCAAAGCAAATCTGCATTAGTGTAGCCTGCCTAAGAATCTAATACAGATCAGTATTTGTGACTCTTTCAATGACAACCTTCCTAAGTCTCATGAGTACGAAGCACTTTTATTTCCTAATGGAGAATTTTATAGAAGGACATTGAAATTTCTATGTTATGCAATTTGTCCATAACATTAATTATTTTATTTTTAAATACAATACATTCATGGAATAATACTGAATCTAACAGAAATAATGTTCAATTGTTCATATAGTATGGAAGAATGATAAATATATGCTTCAATAATGTCTTCATGCTATAATAAATACAGAGCAATATAACATTCATTTAAATAGAAATCTAACACTGACATGTGATTTAGGCTCCAGAGCAAACTTTATTAAATATATTATTATTTTGTCTATTGCTCAGTGTCTCATTAAAACACAGGCATGTCCAACTGAGTTCTTTGTGATGTGTCCCAGGCTGTGGACCAAATGGAATCAGGCAGGGTTCATCTGAAAGAGGGAGTGGGGATTGAAAGTAAGGTACAGAGACGTGAGAAATAAAGAGTCAAGTTTAGAAATTTCTGATTAAGACACTCTTTAATGTTGAGTAGTAAGAATATATATAGAGCAAGGTCAATAGGATCTATTTTAATCCCACTCTCACTAGCCCCCAGGCAAGAATACAATAGCCTGAATCGCTCCCTGTAGAACTTCCTAGTTCTCTGGGTAACTCCCTGTAAGAGCTTCCTATTTCTCTGAGTAGTTCCTTGTAAGAACGTCCTTGATCCTCTGGGTGGTTCCAAGTAGAGACTTTCCTACTTCTTTCAAAGGTAAATAGTGCAAGTATAGCCTAGAACACAAGACCTCGATGAGGCAAAGATCAGCAACTCAAAGGTCACAGCATGCAGCCTAAGCACTGGATTTCTAACTTGGCAGAATTTATCAGGGCTCTCCACACCTTCCCCTCAGTAAACTGTTCTTAATGAGTTTCTGGATTATCAAAATTCTCCATAGTGACTGTGACACTAAAATCATGCAGGTGTCATAATCATTTCTCTCTTTTAGTGACTCTGTGTTCTGTGCCAATTTTTTGGCTACCTCCACTGGAAGGAGACCGAATCACACACTCAGACCTTCAGAACTTTCATTAATGTACTAGATTGCAGAGTCCGGAGATCAGACCCCACTTTTAAAATTATTGCTTGGAGAAGAAAAGTTCCTCCATCTACTGTAATTTCTCTAATACTCTATTTTTTTTATTACTGAATAATGCCATGGTGAGGAAAAATATGCAGTTTCAATGACAACAATTTCTCAGATATTACCTATTTCCTTGCTATGGAAAAGACAAGTTATTTTATTCCAATGATTATTATTTAATATTTACTTATTATCACACATCTGGCAATAAATGTATCAAGCTATCTATCATCTATACCAATACGTAGATATTCCAGGGTGATTTCAAAGACTAGGAGCTTGAAACAAGCCACTGAACCAAAGGTGTTATGCAAGAGTCTTTACTGAAGAGATAAGAATCAGAAGGGAAGCAGGCTATCCAGATGAGACCTGATAGGCTGTGGTCAAATAGTGAGGATGGAAGTTTACTGTGGGAAAGATTAAGCTTTGTCACAGGTGGAAGCAGTCTTGGTGGGTTTTACCCTTGGGGCACCCCATGAATACCTTGTGACAGACTGGAGCCATCCTGGGCCTGGAATTCAGGGAGCAGACCTGGGAACCCCACCTGGACTATTGTTTTCCTAATTGACCCTCAACAGGGACTCAGGCAGGTGGGGATGAGGAACAGCGAACAGGGTGGGCCAGAGAGACACCTAAGGACCCGTCCAGTGGACCGGATACCGGAAGGTTCACTCTTTTGTCTCTTTAACCTTTTTTCTGTCTTGTGTAAGCTAGTTGGGTTGTACAATAAAATTTAATTGTTAAGAAACAGAGCCAACAGTCCAATTCTGTCAGAGGTGTAGGGGAGGGGAATAGGGTGGGATAGTGAGGGTACATGAGTACAGGAAGATACCAGTGAGGAGATAACAATTGAGATGTAATCTGAATACATTATAATAAATTTTTTAAAAGAACAAGCACTGTGTAGCAAGGTGGACTATGAGAAAGCAGAGTTGGATATGAGTCCTATAGGTTCAAAGGCAAAGGTTCACAGATGAACACAGTTACATAGGTGAGAGGGACCATATAACAGAATGTGTGGACAGATATACAGCATATACAGACTAAGCATATAGAGAGCATGCCGACAGTAAGTGAGTAGGCCAAGACAAGAGCTGTGAGCACTCCTAACTAAAGTTCCGGGGATAAGCCCTGTGTGTTAGACCTGTCTGTCACTGATGCACACAGTAGGTGGTCTGATGAAGTTCTGTGGCAGTCATTGTCATTACAGTTCTAGGTTTCTCTTATCATGCATTTCAAGCGAGAGAATTACATACTTCCCTCACTCTGGCTTGTCTGACACGTTCTTGGGTCTGCTCTGCCTGATGTGATTTTACTATGCTTATTTTCTCCTAAGTATTAATTTGTAAGAAACTCATGGTAAATTTATAGAGTGGTATCTTTTGTACTTACTGGAAAATAGTCAATTATCAATCCATTCTACCACTCACATATCTAACCAGCTGCACAGTCATTCTCAACTCTTAAGCTGGAGTCAAAATCTGTTGGTAGAGTCTCTCAGGACAAGCACAGCCTGGAAAATTTAAAGAAATAATTTATATACTATGAGCAGCTTAGGAGAGGGGACAGTTTTCTCTGAACACTGAGGAATCATGGTTTCTGTCATAGTATCCATTTTGTTCTCCTTTACTATTTATGCAGAAATAACCATATGTTCAAGGATAACACATGTAAACTTTCCCATCTGAAGAAAAAGGAGAACCTTTCCTGACTGGATTATTGATTTTCTCCTGTGTGCATATGAGTGTCTGTATAATCACAGAACTCTCACCAGAGTCAGAGCCAGCAAGAAGAATATCGGATTTGCCATCCTCTGAAGACAGCACTGGAAAAGAAAGGTCAGCTGTGCCCTGTGAGAGGAATTAAACAAAACAAATCCATTTAACAGGCACCTGCTCACTTGGGTCAAGCATCCCCTCTTCTCCATGCCCTGGATGCACAAGTGTCTTCTTCCCACTGTGTATTTTTGGGATATTTCAGAAGTAAATCCTCATTAAGGTTAATGGTTAAATGCCCTTCAGGACATTTTTGGGTGTGTATTTTCATTAAAGTAGCTTCACTTGGCAGCCATTGTTTGGTTTCTAAAGGAGAGTTTAGAGAAAGGTAATTGTGTTTGTTCTTGGACTTTCGAGACAACACTTTGGGCACAATTTAATTCCCACTCGTCAAATCAAGGTGATCTGCCCTCAGAAAACACAAGCGTTGCAGGCACAGCTTTCCTTCAGCCACGCTGCCCTTGTTCAACTCATAAAAACACACCAGGGAGCGTCTGCGGTATCACATGCCCCTTAGCTGTGACTTCACTTAGGTTCAAGCTCAGTATTTTCTTTATTAGCATACCTAATTAAACTTTTTTTTATTTTAAGATATAAAAATGTAGTTGTTGGTTAAGAATTGGGTTGTAATTGTTGGGTAAATATGTGAAGGACTTTTAGCTCTCTATATTCTGTTTTCCTCCACTTTTCTTCTTTTTTTTTTTCCAGTTTTGTACGCTGGTGTTATTTGGTTTCTCAGTTAAATGGTTATTTTTCTTTTATTAAGAATTGTTTTTTTAGCTTTCTGTTACATGTACAAATGTTATCTCCTTCACTTTTAGCCAGTACTAGCCCTTTATGGTTTAGCTAAATTCAAAACTTGGGTCTGAGAAAGAGGACAATAAATACAGGAAAATTGGATTTTTAAAGCTTTAATAAGTCGTGGGAAAGTAATTTTTCTGAAACTAATAAAATAAAATGGCTCACATTTTTCATAATATTAAAATGAACATCGTAAGTGTAATCATACAAACAATGACCCCACGTTTTCTCTTCATGACCTGTGTGCAATTTGGACCTTGCCATTGTTTGAATTTAGACCTTTACGGCAATGACCATGCAGTATCTTCAGAGAATGTATTCCATTGCTTCAGTGATGGGCATATACTTATACTTTTGGATTGCTGAAAGTGCGCAAAATGGGTTAGGAAAGTGATTGACCCAGTGGGAGAGAAAAGGAGGAAGGAAAACTACTCGAGGCATTTCTAGTGAGGGGGCTAATGTAATGTTGATGTTATGAGTTCTTTAAATAAAATAACCAAAGATGCAACTACTCAGGTGAGCAGGATTGTTGATTGTATAAATAAAGACAGCTCAAGCTATTCAGGGCTGCTTGCTTGAAAGGCTACAGAGGACAATTGTCTTTACTTTACACCAACACCTCTTCCCTGTCTCAGGACCCTAGAAGCTTTACTTTATGTCACAATATATTATCCAATAAAAAAATAATAGTCTCTTTAAATTTTTATGATAAATTTTCACCTGGTATTGATGGCTAAGTTATATTTATGCCAAAAAAATCAGACAACAGTAAATAAGGCCTAGAAAGAAATATGAAAATAAAAGTGAAAAGTAATCTCCATTATTTTCCATATATTAAGCAAAGCCATTTGCATCATATTGATCTTTGACACGGAAATACCTGAAGGTGATAATTATATTTGTGTATTATCATAATTTTCTTAAGAAACATTGACATAATTTTCATATTTGATATAAGTATAATTTTAAATATCAATTTAGATGTTAGGAAAAATGTCTAGATACAAATTGTTTGTGCATTTTTAAGTTTATTTCTTCATTTGATATGTTAGACACATTATCATGTAAATACTGTAATTCATTCTCACAAATGATTTCCATAAATAAAGCGACCTCACTGATCATTGATGATTACTAATCATCAACAACATTCTTAAACTGTAGTCATGTGGCCTGCTTGAGTGTCCACATTTGCAGTGTCTGTGTTTCTGTGAGTGTGCTTATGTGTATTTGTGTGTCCAAAAGCAACTGTTCAATTCGCTCACAAAATATACATTTCTGGAAGAGCTTGCTATTCCAAAACAAAATTTGAACTTTTTCTGGAAAATTTCTTAGCCAAAGATTTGCTGTTTCCTCTTTCATAGAATGTCTCTTCCCAATTTAGCTTCCGGAACTGACTAGTTAAATTAGCCCACATGTGCTGAATTTCAAGAGCTAACTATAATATTTATAGGTGGATGCAGAAAATACTTATGATAGATATGAAGCTATTGTTATTTACCTTCTTTGGTTGTGAGGATATGCCCCAGCTAAATGCAGTGGTTGATTTGTACCTCTGGAGCTAGACCTAGGAGTGCCTTGAGCGGGCTTAGTTCTCGGCAGACTAACTTATGCAAAATTGATTATCATGATATTGAGTGAATGATAACACTCTGAAATAATCCAAGAGGTGATGTTACAATGATATATTTATAGTTAGTGAGAAATGTTCAAAATTGTAAACAAAATAGACCATAAAGTTACTTCTTTATTACCTATGTGATTCTGTTAGTTGTGTTTTCATTTTGGTTTTCCTATAAACAACTCTAAAAATATTTTAACATTACAACAAAACAAATCAATACACTCTAGTTAGCATAGTAATTTGTCTGAAAATCAGAAAGTACATATTCCCAAATTATCTTCTTTCAATTTTTAAATATTCAAATGTCTTGTTTACTTTTAGTATATGTGTATAGGTTATAGTTTTTGCATGTGTTTTGGTACACCATGATCATGCCTTCTGCCTGCAAAGGCCCAAGGAAGGCATCACATCCCATAGAACTAGAGTTACAGTCAATTGTGAGCCACCATGTGGATGCTGGGAATTGAACATGTGTCCTCTGAAATAATGGAATATTCTTTACTACTAAGCCATCTTTGTATTGTCCCTAATTACTTCTGACTAAGTTGAAGTAAAAGAATGCAAAATTGCAGTGGTTAATCTATTAGTAATATTATGATTAAGATTCAAGCTTGTGCTGGTAATAAATTGTATCAAGAAGATCATATGTAGAATTATTTGAACTTTTTTATCTATGATTACTGTGTGTAGTTATATGTGTGTGGATGAAGTATATGTGATGGAATGTGCCATGACACACATCTGAAGTCAGATAAAATCATTGTGGTAAACGTTATATCTTACATGGGTTGTGATTGTCTAGATTGTGCAACAAGCATCATAACTCACTCAGTCATCTGACCACTTCTGTCCATTCCAGCTCACCCTGTTAAGAAAACGTAGTTGACCATGTCCCCTGGAGGGGGAGACCTGGTGGCACTCAGAGGAAGGATAGCAGGATACCAAGAAGAGACTTGATACCCTATGAATATATACAGGGGGAGGAAGTCCCCCTCAGGCACAGTCATAGGGGAGGGGAGTAAGGGGAAAATGAGAGGGAGAGAAGAATGGGAGGATACAAGGGAGGGGATAACCATTGAGATGTAAGAAGAATAAATAAATAAATAATAAAATTAAATTTAAAAAAAGAAAACGTAATTAAAGTAAATGCATGTCCCAATAAGAAGACAAGGAAACACCAAAGGTGCACATGTTGTCGGAAGGAGGTATTTAAGTGGGAGAAGGAAAAAGATGAGGAAAGGGAATGTAGGTGAGTAAAAACAAGAGAAATTAGGCATTAAAGTATACTAGAGTGTTAAACTACGAAAATTATTTTAAAAAGTAGTAAAAGAGAGATATGTATTTAGCGTCTATAATCCAAAGATGAATATAAAATTACAAAATCATTAATAAGGCTACTTTTAAAAATGGCACATTCATTTTAATAGCATTTCATTTTAAATATTAATCTTTAATTAAGCTGAAATTAAAATATATGAATAATATATGACAACTTTCAATATGACAGATATGTTTCTTTTCTTTGAAAATTAAGATTAGTTTTGCTCATTGGATTTGACCAAATGTACCTTAAACTAAATAATTAGTAGATATAGAAATATTAAAATAACTAGATAGAATAATATGAAATATATTTAGATGGTAAAATCTAATGAAACTTTCGATGAATTAAGAAAAGTTATCTGAAATCTTAAAATATTTTTTAGTTTCTTGTATGTTATGCTGTTATGTTAATCTTTATGACATTTTCCTTCATTAAAATAAATTGACTTAGAGGCAAGAAAGAAAATTGAAAAATACATTATCCATTAGTATTCCTGTTTAATAGTTTCCCCACAAGATTTCTCATTGATCCATCACGTAGTAAGGAATCATTTAAATACAGTGTTTTTATACAAACTCTTTTGACATTTCCCATAATTTTATAATCTCCTCCACTATTTTATTTTCATATTATAAATTATATGCTTTTAAATCAAATTAGGCTTATAGAAACTATGAGATCATGTCAAATGTCTGATAATATGATTTCTCAAATTTCTCATAAAAGTAGCCTAAAGAGATAGCAAATATTTGAAATTTTAGGGTATTTTTTTATTTCTAGTTTGGCTTTGAGGTTAAATTACCTTAGCATTTTTATTGTGTCTAAAACAATTAAAACAATTTTATGACAGTAAAGCAAGATGCTTATGGTAGAGTGTTGTAAGAGAACCTGGTACTCCCTCCTGTGATCTTAGTTCTATTCATTATCAGTAGTACTGCAAAACATAAAACGTCACATTTTCTCTCACTTAAGAACTCTTGCTTTGGAACTTCTGGTCTGTGTATTTTATTTTGAATGCACAGAGAGGAAAGGAACGAACTAGGAAGTCAAGGAGAAAGGATAGAATATGCTGGCAACTTGTGTTTAAAAGGAATACTGAAATAAGACATGTTAAATTGATATAGGAAAGGAAAAATCAGAGTAGATGAGGGAGTTTGGGGATGTATAATAAGTAGAAATATTCATATAGCACCCTAGTACTATAGGAGCTTTCTAAAACATAAAAATATACAAAATTAAGGAGTAAAATTAAAAAACAAAACCTTATAGTGGGGTAACAATGCCCCCACTAGACAAATAAGGAAAAAATTAAAATGCCAGTAGCAGAAATGGGTTACTTCTTTGGGAATTGACAGCTGTTAAAGACTCATAGACTTGCAAACACTGTGGGCTATTGTCATCAGTTTTTTGTTAACGTTCAGAACTCTTTATAACTTCACAATAAAACTATTGCTGAGAACATCAAACACCCTAGTCAAAGAACACATTAAACACATTCTGGAATCTTAAAACCAATAGTAATTATATTTTGCATAATATAACCCAATTAAAAAATGGATTGCAGAGCTAAACAGAGAATTTTCAACAAGGGATCTCTAGTGGCAAAGAAACACTTAAAGAAATGTTTGCAGTTCTTTTCCTGTATAGAATTGTTTTATTTTTCAATGTGAAGTATTACTATTTCTGATTTCAAGCTGTACTACATAGCAATAGTAATAAAGACTGCATGGTATTGACATAAAAACAGACAGGCTGATCAATGGAATTGAATTGAAAACCCAAAAATAAACCCATACACCTATAGACACCAGATTTTTTACTAAAAAGCCAAAACCATAACATGGAAAAGAAAGCATTTTCAAAAATGTTACTGGCCTAACTACATGTCTCCCTATAAAATAACACACATAAATCTGTATGTATTACCCTGCCAAACCCTCAAGCCCAAGTGGATTAAAGACCTCAGCATAATCTAAGTCAAAATAAACTAAATCTATCATAAAGGAAACTGGAGAATTGCCTTGAACTCACTGGCCCAGGAGGCAGTTTCCTGAACAAAGCACTAACAGCCCAGGCTCTAAGACGAACAATTAGTAATGTGGAGCAAAGGGAACACTCCTCCATTGTTGGTGGCAGTGCAAACTCGTACAGCCACTTTGGAAATCAATTTGGTACTTTCTCAGAAAAGTAGGAATAGTTTTTCATCAAGATCCAGATATATCATTCTTGGGCATTTATCCAAAAGATTGTCCACCATTCCACAAGGACATTTGCTCAACTATGTTCATAGCAGCTTTATTCATAATAGGCAGAAACTAGAAACAACCCAGATGTTCTTAAACCAAAATGTGGATATGGAAAATGTGGGACATTTACACAATGGAATACTATTCAGCTATTAAAAACAAGGAAATAATGCAGTTTGTAGGCAATTGGATGGAACTAGAAAAGATAATCCCAAGAGAAATAACGGAGACTCATCTAGAGACCCACCCTATGGGAGAGAGTCACCCTCTCTCACTATTAATGATGACCCACTATGCATGCAGACAAGAGGCATATCTGTCCTCTGTGAAGATTCATCCAGCAGCTGATAGAAACAGACTTAGAGGTCCACAGCCAAACAGTAGGCTGAGCCTGGGGAATTCTGTGGAAGAATGGGAGGAAGGAGAGAGGGGAGCCGTAGGGACCATGGACACCACAAGAAGATCTACACAGTCAACTAACCTGGGCCATGGAGGGGTTACAGAGGTTGTATCACCAATTAAAGGATGGACTTACACCCCCTATACATATGTAGTACATCCAATATGGGTGGTGACTTTTGGAATGTTCCAACAAAGAATCTTCACTTCCTCAGGAAATGTTATTACATACATAACCTTGGAGCAGAGAGCTTTTAGTGACCTTTTAAATGATAACTTTCTTATCTTCCCAAGTTGTTCCCAGCAGATCTCATTAACTTACGCAGTTGTTGGAAGCCATCTCCTGTATATAGGATGGATGCCGTGGTTAGGAGGGAACGACTGACAGCAGACATGGTCTGAAAGAACAAATAAAAATATACAGATATTCTCATAGTCACGATCCCATTTCAAATGAACACCTGCAGAATTACCCACATATTTTGTGAATATTGTAACAGAAGTCTCCATTTCAAGATATTGAAATTGTTTACTGTCTAAATAACTGTAATAAGAGATATAATTAGGTTCATGATCAAATCAGTATCAGTTTACTTTTAGTTCAGTTTTACATGCCCCAAAACATTAAGATTTTTGGGTTTTTTAATACTATTTTAGATAAGTTTTTTAAACAGTTTAAATCATTCTATTTTATTTTCTGAATGGATTTGTTAAGACAAATAGTGTTTTAGGATATTATAGACCTATTGAGTTTTATTTAGCTTAAAAGATATGTTCTTTTTTAATCATTATTTGCCATATCTTAATCCATAAGGCTCAGATAATCTTTGAAAATTTCTGAGCCAAACATTTGTTCTCTGACTCACTTCAATTGAAGAACCAGGTGCATTTTTACTTTATACATTAAAACTCTATAAGTTGTTGAGTTTTGTGTTAACTTTCTCTGGTATAATAGGTGTTTCTGAGGCTAATTATTGTTTTCTATTTTTAGTTATGAATAGCACATATGAATATAAAAGCACAGTATGATATTCATGAGATGTCAGTTCACTATAAATATGAAATTATCTAATTATATTGTGAAATTTTCAAACTTTCTCTAAGAAATTTTCTTAAATAAAAAAGGTGATTATCTTTGCCATAAGTTAACAAGGGAAAGAAAAACAACCTTGATCATAATATTCCACAAATGGCTTTTAATTGTCAAGTATAATTTTAGATTAGAACACACTCCCAGGAAATTGTGTACAGGATTCTAGAAATGATGTTTTTAACTGAAAACATTTTATATGTCTTTTTGACATTGACATAGTTGATTATATCACTACCTTAGAAGAATTAAGTTTATTTTATATTGATATACTTATATTTTTATACTAGCTTAATTACAAGTTGTAGAGTATCTTATAATTTACATACAAAATAATGTCATGTGCCTTGTGGATTGTACATTTTTGAAATTCTGGATTTTCCACAGAAATGCAAGACTATGATGAACATTAGAAGACATGTTTTATCAATGTTCCAGACTCAAACTAAAAGGCTTCCTAAACGCAAATCATTCCCCTTAAATGTCCAACTGTCATTTGAACACTGACATGGCATGACATTCCCTCATGATACTTCACAGCATCATTGTTATTTTAATTTGTCCTCATTGTTAGATGTGTATTACTACAGGGAATTATGTAACCCGATCTAGCTTCGGAACAGAATGAACGTAGATGATCGTCTGCTTGTTATCTCTACTATTTTCCAGTCATCTTATGCATTTGAAATCTACATTAATCCTTTACTATTTGTATGTTCAATTTTCCTCAAGTTTCTTAGACTCAAAGATACTGTCCTGATGATATCATCAGTCAAGGAGAGTGTTCCTTTTCTCTCTACTTAATGAAGCAATGAATCACTACATATCAGACTTTGTTTTCTTCACTTTAGATTGTTTATGCTCTGTCAACATCTACTTCTCCACCAACTAGTATTATTGTAGGAAACTTCTGTTTTAACTCCACACACAATTTTTTTCCAAGGCTCCATTGTCCACTTCCTGTGGATCAACTGATGTGTAGGATTGTGGTGGTGAGCACATGCATAGCATTTGAATATTGAGGTAGAAATCACATTTAAGAATGGTGACTTGCAAAATAACTGAAGTTATGAAGGGACAAAAACAAGAATAAAACAGCACTAAGAGCTTACTGGGTAATAAATAAATGGTAGCAAAATTCATGGAAATCCTTGGAAATAGATAAGAATATTCAAAATCATCATACAATCTTAAGACATAAAAAACACTTAAATTTTAAATCAATGTGAATTCTATAAGTATAAACAATGAAATTTAGTAACAGAATGAATTTCTTGTTCTTATTCTGCTCTGTTCATTATATAAACATTTATGATGTTTTAAATAAACTTTAATATAAATACATTCTGTGGATACAGATTCATGTTCAGCATCTACCAAGGAGTCAGGTGTGTAGTTTTCAGAGTGTCTTACTCTATAAAATGTGTTTGGTATCATCAATTAAAATATTTACAATAATTTAACAATAAATAATTGTTAAAATTTCTAGATCAGTTTGATCTCTATCATAGTATACTTTAAATACTCTTCTCCATATCCTGTGGGATAATACAGCTTGAAAAAGATAAGCATTGACAAATAGATGGAGTTTTCTAGTCACCTGAATAATAGATTTCCCACTTGTAATTAATCACATGTCAGCTGCTGGGCACATGTAATTAACAACACATACCATCAAGGTGCTAAGGCATAAACAAAGTTGCTTGTCTGGGTAGAAGAATATTAATATGCTAAAGATTATCACAAATAAGAGTATGTATTAAGTTTGAATTCACTAGTGAAGGTTGTCTATTAATTCACAGTAAGATAATAACAATCAAAATTAAATAGAATAGTCACACATATACATATGAATATTGTGTTTGAATAAAGTTAACTCTGCTGTCTTTCAGTGAGTCATTTCCTACCATCATTTTATAAACACAAATCCAATTGATTTTATAAAAACCAATAGGAAAAACATGGATTCAAAATGTTTTTTTTAGGGCCTTACTGATAATCAGGAATAAAGAGCTTGTTAAGATGGACACTTTACCAAAAGCAATCTACATATTCAATGAAATGTCCATTAAAATTTTAACTTAATTCTTCAGAGAAACCGAACAAAAAAACCTGACCAAATTGAGATTTCAATATACTCCATTTTCAAGGGCAAGATTAATAAAAACAAATGACAGCAGATGCTAGTAAGGGCATATAAAATGGGAAGCATTCACTTACTGCTTCTGGGGGTCCAAACTGGTATCACAATTACGGAAATCACTGTGGAATAAACCTATCATACTCCAGTCCAGGCATTATTCTCAGAACAGACTGTAGGAGTGGTTATTTGTGTTTTTTTTTTTTTTTTTTTTTTTTTTTTTTTTTCGTTTTACATTTTACTGTTTTGTTTTAAATGAGAGAGAAAGAGCACAAATTTAGCAGGGAAAGGCTGGAATTCTTAAATATTTCGGAAAAGGGAAAGATTTTGAGCAAAATATATCATATGAAACATTTGAGAATAAATTGTTTCTTGTTTTAGAATGCAATACCAATCGAAATGTCTTAACTTTCTTAAAATTATGTGTACAGGAGTGTCTGTCTGTCTGTCTTTCTCTTTCTCTCTCTCTGTGCGTCCTTTATTTATTCCTTGTCTATATTTATCTCTTCACATGTAACTTGAAATATCCTTCTAAAACCCACACACATCAATAATTCCTTTACACTTTCATGACGTCTGAGGATACTCCACGTTATAATTCATATCTGAGGCTTTAAGAATATAGAAACTGTAGATCACTGAGTACATGCAGTATATGTCTTTTTAATCTTGGTTACCATAATCAATATAATCTTTTCCTAGAGCTATACATTTGTCTGCAATATTCATTATTCTATTTTCTACACCTTAATAAAATTCCCTTTTGTATACCATGCCACATTTTTATTATATATTCATAACATATGTTGTAGAACCTTTACTCTGTTTCCTTCTCCCGAATATTGTGACCAGGATGGCACTGAACATTGTTGAACAAGTATCTGTGGAGTAGAATTCTAAGTCTTTTGGCCATATACCTGGTCATATGTTAGATTTACATTTTAATTTTTAAAGATTTTTCCATAAAGATTTCCAGAATGGCTGCACCAATTTGTATTCCCACCAAAAGTGAATGATGTTTCCACTATCACCAATAACCTTGGCAGCATTTGTTTTCACTATTTCTTGTCTTTAAAGAAGACAAGAATTATCAAAATATCAGTAGATACGTGACTATGTGAATGGGGAAATTGACATTTTCCTACTGTAGAAAACGTGTACTAACAACTAATGTATGCTGGGAAGAGGATTAGATCCTCCTTTCCTTGTCCAATCCAGAATGGGCAGACACAAAACCATACACAGAAACAATAGAAATGGTTTCATCAACTTTTATTTATATATTTGTGCTTTTAAATACATATATTGATACATACACACACATGTGTGTGTGTGTGTGTGTGTGTGTGTGTATGTATCAATAATAGTCAAAGATAAAGCAACTATCTATTTGAGAGTGGAAGCAATGTTGGACAGAACATGGTGATGCTAATTTGAGTTTGTCACAATAACCTCTATTTCTTTTTTTAGCCCCTGATCATCAAGGGACTAGAGTAAATTCCGCATAGTTCTAAAGTTAGTGGATTAGCCCTCTGTGAGCTCAGAAACCTCTACCCTGCTGACTACATCATAATATCTGCTTATCCTGCTGACTATCACAAAAAAGTCAACTAACACCATCCAGCTGAATAGCATATAAAATCTACTCACTCCCAACTAGCTTAGTATCACATAAAATTTATCCACCCCCATCCCGCTATCATAAAATCCACTCACCCCCACCCAGATGACTATCATATAAAATCTGTCCACCTCCACCCTGCTATTATATAAAATCCACTCACCCACAAACTGCTGAATATTATATAAAATCGATTGATCCTCACTCTCCCACCATATAAAACCCACCCACACCCATCTCCCTATCATATACAATCAACTCACCCCCAACATGCTTGCTTCCGCATAAAATCTTTTTGCTTTTCCACTAAGCTACTGCTTTCTGTTTCCGTGAGGATGCCCAGCCTTGCAACAACCCTCAATAAAGGGTTAGATTTTTTTTATTAATTTATTCATATTACATCTCGATTGTTAGCCCTTCCCCTGTTTCCTCCCATTCTTCCCTCCCTCCCACTTCCCCTCTTCTCCCCTCCCTTATGTCTGTGACTGAGGGAGACCTCCTCCCCCTATACATGCTCTCAGAATATCGAGTCTCTTCTTGGTAACTTGATATCTTTCCTCTGAGTGCCGCCAGGTCTAGGGTTAGATTTTTTTTAAACTGTGAAATGGTTTGCTTTTTGATTCCACAGGGCTTGCTTATCCTATCAGTTGAAAAGAGCTTCTTGTCAGGATTGAGATGGTGTGTCCATTTCCCCTTTTCATACTGGGACCAAGTTCATGCTTGCCCAGGAAAGGTATCAAGCACAAAAATACTGGCAGACACAAAATGATTTTTTGGTTTGGCATTTTTTTTGTTGTTGTTGTTCTGATGTTTTTGCTTGTTTATTTTGTCAGATTGTTCTTTTTTATTGGGTTTTTATTTTGCTTGTTTATTTCTCTGTAATGAGCAAGCACTTTATTTCAGCAATGATGGCACTTGATTCATATGGGAAAATAATTTGTATGAGGTTATAGGAGCCAGTTCAACCATGTTGTAACCCAACTTCCTTATTGTAAGTCCCATTGTTCATTTTGAACCTCAACCATTTTGGATAGTTTTAAGAGTTTCCAGAGTGATCTCGCATAGGATCAGAACCCATTCTGTGTCATACAATCAATGCTGATGGGTATCAATCTCACCAGGTCACTTCTTCCTAGTTTCTGTGCAAATGCCACTCCATAAGCTACTGCAAATCTCCTTTAGGGTGGTTGTCACTGTTCTATTATTGTCTAATTTAGAGTTTTCTAAGTGACCTGAAGAGTTGTGGTACTTAGAAGGTTAATCATTATAAGACAATCGTGGCACGCCAAACACTACATTAGGTTATAAAAACAATACTTCTGTTTTTTTTAATTTTTAATTTTTTAAAAATTTTATTTTTTTTATTAATTTATTCTTGTTACATCTCAATGTTTATCCCATTCCTTGTATCCTCCCATTCTTCCCTCCCCCACCCCTTTTTCCCATTATTCCCCTCCCCTATGACTGTTCCTGAGGGGACCTACCTCCCCCTGTATATGCTCATAGGGTATCAAGTCTCTTCTTGGCAACCTACTGTCCTTCCTCTGAGTGCCACCAGGACTCCCCCCTTCAGGGACTCTAAATGAGAGAAGCATGGGAGAATAGCAAAGTAGAAGGATCCAGAGGGTCCTAGAAACCTACAAGTAGAACATTATGAAAGGCAAATTTGGGCCCAGGGGTCCCCCTCAAACTAAGGCACCAGCTAAGGACAATACAGGCGGTAAACTTTAAGCCCCTACCCAGAGCTAGCCAACGGTCAGAACATTCTCCACAGTTGAGTGGAGAGTGGGATATGACTTTCTCACGTACTCTGGTGCCTCACATTTGAACAATACTTCTTAGTCTGTATTTATTTTTAAAAATCTGTTATGACTTCTGCTTTCATGTTTTGTTTTATGTTGTGTGTGTACTTGTTTAGAGGAGGTTTTACAACCTTCCTAATGCTGAGACCCTTTAATTCTTTTCTTCATGTTGTGGTGGTTCTCAACCATAAAATTATTTTTGTTGCTACTTCATAAATATACTTTTGCTATTGTTATCAATTTAATGTAAATATATGTTTTCCATCTTATCTTCAACTTGCATTTTTAAAAAAATCAGTTTTATATAAACATTATTTAAAATATTTTATTATGTTTTCCAAGAAAGGATAAAAGAAATCTCATTTTCTATATATTCTTATCCCTCTTTTTGTTTGTTTGTTTGTTTCGAGACAGGGTTTCTCTCTGTTGCCTTGGTTTGCCTGGACTTGCTTTGTAGATCAGGATGGCTTTGAACTCAAAGAAATCCTCGTGTCTATGCCTCCTGAGTGCTGGGATTACAGGGGTGTGCCACTGAGCCCATAATATAGAAGTCCTTACCTGAAATCATAAATTCTGAAAAAAGTGTTGATTTATAGCTTTTTCTTTCACACTTTCTGGAATTGTCGCATAGATTATAACCAACCTAGACAAAGTCTGTTTAATTATTTTCATTTATAGTTTAAGAAATGAAAGTATTTCCTAAGGAAAGAAATAAACCAAATAAACAAAAAAGTCATATTTCTGTTTGATAGCATATACTTTCTATTGCAGATAGATATGTAAAGAAATGAAAACTAGATATGTTATCATTTTTATTAAAGGATATATCACATTTAACATATTAGAATCTACAGAATAGAACTTGATTTCACTATTTAGTAATATTTTCCCTTTAGTTTATTTACTTAATCATTTTACAGCCTGATTGAAGCCTACTACCTTCTCTTTCTTAGTCCCATGCTTTTTTTTTTTTTTTAATAAACTTTAAAAGAAATGGTTACGATCTAATTCAAATAGATGAAACATCTCCTCCTCCCCAAACATTCAGCGCAGCTGGGGCTATATAGAAGACCCTGTCTCAAGAAAACAAACAAACAAACAAAAATGAAATTACAGGAAGACCTATGGCTTTCTACTCTTATGACATTTATTTTAAAATCCTTATAACCTGTAAATTCTTTGTCTCTTTTTCAAGGACCTGAAAATAAGCTCTCTGATGTGTAATCATGAAATATGGCACACTTCTGCTCACCAGTTTATGTGGGAATAGGAGGGCAACATCTGCCGGTCTCTCCCTCCCTGTGACAAACTTCTCCTGTCATAAATATACAAATTTGGTTTCCCTTTCTGTGCAGCCAATTAGCAAACACAGGTCACCACCTCAATTACCAGGTGAGTCTCTGGATAAACCAAGTGTAACAAATGGTGCTGTCAAGTCCTTTAACTTAAAGCCTAATCATGGTTAGTACTGAAAAGATGTGTATACCAAGATGCATTCACTCAACTGTAGAAAAAGCTGAGACTTCTTTCTTCTTCCATTTTCTTTAACATCACCTTTAGATACAATTCCCATACACTAATAAACATGCACCCTTTCTCTGTGCTTTTTTAAGTAGGTCATACTACTTTACAGAAACTTCAGTTTTTAATTCTATTTCTAAAGGCATATGAATATGCATTTGACTCTATATAATTGTATACATGAATCTAATCCATTAAAGCATATTTAGTGACTGGCTGAATAATACTGAAACATTCTTGACTTTGAGTAGGCAATCGTAACTGTGATCAATAAAAAAACAGACAAAAATATGGTAGAATAGGCTGTGATGTGTGGAAGGCAGAGAGTGTTACGGAGGGTAATAGACCAGGAGATGAGGTGAGATAGGACTGACCACAGTGCGCTGTATAACATTTCAAATGAATTGTCAGGCATATGTCATGGAAAATGTGGCAACTGAGAAAAGATTTAAACCAGGAGACAACCTAACTGATATATTGGTAGCAGTGATATCAACCAGAGAAAAGGATGAAGGTGGACCGAGTCCTGAATCTTTTCTATGTAGCAAGAACCACTCCCTACTGGCCCCAGGCAAGGAAAGAAAAGTTGGAGACATTGTGATTGATAAATCTGTATTTAGGACAGCAATATTAGCAGAGGTTGAGATGTTTGTAATGATGTAAGTTTCTAAAATACTATTTAGTAAATGTGTATTTGCATCTGGAAAAGATGACTTACAGGTTACAATCTGTAATCAATTCTTTTACAGGGAACCTGAGCCCAGTTCCTGTAAATCTGAGCCCAGGAGGCCTAGAGACAGCAAATTCAGGACTTCTCTTCTGGATGTCACTGCCACCTGCATTCACACATGTGCACACAAGCATATGTATACACATAATTAAAGCATAGGTTATTGTTGTTGTTTGTTTGTTGGTGGGTTTTTTTGTTTGTTTGTTGTTTGTTTTTTGAGACAGGGTTTCTCTGTGTAGCCTTGGCTGTCCTGGACTCACTTTGTAGACTAGAGATTTTTAACCATTGACTCCAAAGATACTCTTTTCTATTTTTTTTTTTATTAATTTATTCTTGTTACATCTCAATGTTTATCCCATACCTTGTATCCTCCCATTCCTCCCCCCCCCCCCATTTTCCCATTATTCCCCTCCCCTATGACTGTTCCTGAGGGGGATTACGTCCCCCTATATATTCTCATAGGGTATCAAGTCTCTTCTTGGCTACTTGCTGTCCTTCCTCTGAGTGCCACCAGGTCTCCCCCTCCAGGGGACATGGTCAAATGTGAGGCACCAGAGTACATGAGAAAGTCGTATCACACTCTCCACTCAACTGTGGAGAATATTCTGACCATTAGCTAGATCTGGGAAGGGGTTTAAAGTTTACCTCTTTTCTATATTCATGGGTGCATAGAATTTTTTATATCATTTCTTATCACCAGCAATGCTTGAATGAAATGTTGGATTTCCTATGTCAGGAATTAACTTGGAATAAGCAAAAAGAACAAAATGCTTTCTAAATGGAAAGAGTATTGAGTGACAAAAGAGAAATACAAAAAATTGAGATGAGAGAAACAGGACCAGTTAATTTAAAAGTATAATTTTAAGGCACTAATTTTCAATGTTACCTAAAATATCTAACTTGTTTATTTCTTTTTAAGCACTGAGTTGCTAATATCATATGCAGAATGAGTCACCATCATTAGATTACATCTAATGAACATCTTGAACTCACAGAGATCCACCTACCTGTGCCTCCTGAGTGCTGAGATTAAAGGCATGTACCACCATGCCCAGCTTAAAGCATAGTTTTTAAAACTAATGTCTGTTTTAACAATATTATTAACAAAATAAGTCATCAAATGTAAATATTTATGAATTATATAAAAGCAATTACATGGATAATTTATAGAAATTTTTGAATTTACTTAATTTTATAAAATGCCTGAAATCATTCGTCCATAGATATCCTGAAAATTTGAACTTTTGCATTAAATTGCAAGGAATGTTAAGAGGTAACTATCAAACACTTGTCAAAATATAAGCTATTACAAACACAAGGCAGAAACTGGTAAGAATTTTGCCAAATCCCATGCCATCAAATGGTACTTTTAAGCATAATTTTTCAGTGTATATTTTCTGTAAACAAGGTAAAGTTAAAAATTTTATTTTTAGAAGCCTAATTAGCATGTGTTTAATGTTATTTTGATAATCGTCCTTGGATTCCTGGATGAGTTGGCTAATATTCAGATTAATTTTAATACTCTGTGATTAATTGTCTCTGAAATTATCCTTTTAGTTGAAAATAACCATTCACACAGAGAAAGCCCTGATGGTTAATCACCACCACAAACACTTGCAAAGCCTTTTCTCACTCTTATAAACACTAGCTCTCACATATTCACATTTAGAGAAATAATTAAAATGAAAGCAACTTGCCTACTTCTTTAGTTGAACAAAAACTACCACTTGCAGATCTGCTGAAATTCTGCTTTTGTCCTGAATTTTCCTATAAACTTAACTTTGTGATTTCTTCCTTAATTCCAATTAGGAATTTATAGTCTACATACGTACCAAATTGTCTATTGTCCCCAAATTCTTAATAATTGTAATAGTTTATACTGGTTTTCATGTCTCCCTGCCTTTTTACATGTCCACCTCTCTTTAATGTGACCTCTTTTCTTAACAAGTTGGAGATTCCTAACCATTGACTCTAAAGATAATCTTTTCTATATTCATGGGTGCATAGAATTCATTATATCAATTCTTATCATCACTCATTATACCCAGGTTTTCACCAGCAACACTTGAATGAAATGTTGGATTTCCTATGTTAGGAAATAAATTGGAATAAGCAAAGAGAACAAAATGTTTTCTAAATGGAAAAAGTATTGAGAGACAAAAGATGAAAGAAACAGGACCAGTACACTTAAAAGTACAGTTTTAAGCCACTAATTTTCATTGTTACCTAAAATATCTAACTAGTTTATTTCTTTTTAAGCACTGAGTTGCTAATATGATATGCAGACTGAGTCACCATCATTAGATTACATCTAGATTTTCCTCTTAGAGCAGGGAATTTAATCTGTCTTACAAGATAGAGATGGATGAGGACACTAACGATGAATAATAGTGAGAAGAATGCCCTAGAATAGTAACTAGCTTTTCCAACAACAAATCTGCATTTTATTAAGATCCCCATACAATGTGAATCAAAGTTGATGGCCAAGAATAAAAGCAACCTCATTGAAAACAAAGAGACTTGCAATTTATCTGGGTCTAATTGGCATGGCAACACAGGGAAACACAGATTACAGCAATCTTGAAAGTGTGCTCTGAAGTTCTGCATAATGGCAGCTGTGTTTATAGCTCTGTGCAACAAAGTGGGTTAGAAATTGCACCCCTTGTCAGAAAATATGATTGGTAGAGGCAAAACCTAGAGTATACTGGGTGAATTCAGTGAAGCCTTGGGTCTGGGGTTGTTTGAGGGGAAATGTCCCATGTGTTGATCAGTTGCACATAACAGATTTTTCAAAGAACTGATTTCAGCACTGACCAGACATTCAGCTACGAACATGGCTGATACCTAAATGACAGACTTTTTAAAATTCAAAATATTTGGAACAAATGCTACTTCATTTTCATATTTCAACACAATGAGCAATGGGCAGTTATTCTATAGTATGTCTTGTATTACACAATTTTGAGGCCGTTTCTTCATGGGTTGGGGGGATACTTCTTGGGAATATAGGTGAAGTTAAACAAAAGGCAAAGAGCAACTTGCATATGCTTTAAGCTAAATATGTCATAGTCAAAGCTTCATATTCTTAACAAATGGATTAAAATAAATTTTCTATTCCAAAGCATAAATTTCTTTCTTATCCACCAAAAGGATGGTGATGCCTGATGTCTGTGCATTTTAAAGTAACCACTTGAAAATCCAGTTTTTTACACAAAATAATGTTTGCATAAACATCCTATGCTCCTTTGCAGACCTGTGCTCATTTTCTTTGCCTTTGTATTAAATCACTCCACTAAACCCTATTCTTTGCAAACGAGAGGTATCTTGAGAAAAACCATCTGCAGTGTAAAATGAATAAAAAAGATCATTAAATGTATGCATACATTCAACAGTCTTGTCTTATCATGTCTGCCCAGGGGAAGTTATTATCTGAAAAGGAAGTAGATTTGGACTCCTACATAGGTGCCACTAAGCACCCGGTGTTTGGATGCCTTGACTTGATGTCAATTTATTGTTCTTTTCAAGTGCTCTGATATTTACAATACCAAACTTCTCACTTTGAGAAACATTGATTTAACCATAATCCTGACTACATTCTTACAGAGCCAATGGCATAGAAATCTCCGTGCTGACACCACATTTTCTATCCATTTTTTTTTTAACAAAGTAAAATGAACGCTTGCTTAAAAAGAAATCACTAAGTTGCTTCTCACAAATAGTGAGGCTTAATATTTAACATAATCTCAGTTTTTACTATGAATCATGAATTTAAGTGTTTTCTAACATTGCATCCTATAGCAAGGTCTTGAAATAAATCGTTCGTATTTTTCTTTTTTTTTAAATATATTTTGTCAATTTATTCATATTACATCTCAATTGTTATCTCATCCCTTGTATCCTTCCATTCCTTCCCCCCTCCCATTTTCCCCTTATTCCCCTCCCCTATGACTGTGACTGAGGGGGATTACCTCCCCCTGTATATGCTCATAGGCTATCAAGTCTCTTCTTGGTAGCCTGCTATCCTTCCTCTGAGTGACATCAGGCCTCTCCGCTAGGGGATGCGGTCAAATATAGGGCACCAGATTTCATGTGAAAGTCAGAACCAACTCTCCATTCATCAATGTATATCTTTGTTATAATTTGAAAATCCAACAGTTCAAACAAGTTTCATTGATATTTTATGTTGTTTTGTTACTTTTATTGAATTAATGGGAGCTATAAAATGCTTTAGTAAAAATGTGTTCAAATCATTTAGTTACAAATTTGTTAATTATTCTTGAGCGTCATTGCTTTCTTGCTATTTTACTAATCTGGGATATAAATATAATGTCTAACATGCAGAATAACTGAAGAAAGCAGATAAATATAGCACTTCTAGTTTAACACTAGCTTTGTAGCATCCTATAAGCGGCAGTTGATGCTATTCTTATAGCTTTGAAGAACTAAGTTGATAGATATGTGATTGCTATCAGAGGTAGCGGGGAGAGTTCAACACTGTCAGTACGACTTTAATCCTCTCTACACTTCTTCGCAGGCATCACTCATGGACAATCAGACTCTTGATCGTACCACAGACATATGTTTGGATATGTCTGAGTAAAGTGGAATTCATTAAATGTAGAGAAAACTGTATACACTTAATACTTTGACATAGCACAACAAAACCAAGAGAATGATAAGCGAAGAAGGAGAGAAAGAGCCATACACAGAATAACGGAGGCACAGAGATAGCAGGGGCATTAAGAAAATACTATATATTGCTAAGGGCATCTCAACAGACAGTCATTGAAAGTATCTTTGCAATGACTAACATAAGTGAATGTATAATTATGTGGCTTACTAAGTTGTACAATTAAAGGTGTAATTTAAAGATTAAGCACAATTTTAAAATAAGTGACTTTTAAATTTAAAAAAGATATATAAACTGACATGTTAGACATTTCAATAATGGAAATATTGAACTTGTTTAATTATTTATCTTAACTAACTTCCTCTTATAAAATAAAGCATAAGGCATTTGTTAAGGTGCATTGCACAGTATGTATTAGGGATAAAAAATTGTTATATTAAAATTTGGACAGTTTCGCCTGGCTCGTATCAGAATTTATGATCACCTCTTGGAATTCTTATTCACATTCATAAGAGAATTTAGGAAAGAAGCTAGCAGATAATTTTAATTAAAATTTAAAAGAAAAACTCTGGGACAAGCAAGATGTCAATCTCAGCAGCTTCATTAGAAAGATGGAAAAAAGAAAGCAGAAATACTGCCTCTGAAATTGGGCGGCGAAGACAGCAATGGAAGGATGGACTTCAAAGGAAGACTAGAAAAATCTACCTTGTCTAAGGAAGCATGTCCAGACTTAGTCCAGTACATCAAAGAAAGAGAAGGCAAAGAGGAAAGAGCCGTCTTATACTTTCTGGGCTATTTATTAGTGTGACTGCACGTACAGCAGGGACTCTAAAGGGAAAGAGCACTTTATATTTTCAGAAGGATAAATATCCCTTCTATTTCTTTTGCATGATTTAAGGTGAACCAAAATACCTAAGGAAAATAAAAGAATATGTTGTTGTGTTTTTGAAAGTGTACCCACAGACACAAACGTTTGAATTCCTGGGGTGCAGTTGGTCAAATTACTTTAGGAGGTATTAGGAGGTGTGGTCTTGATGAAGTATGTGTGTGACTGGTGGACTGTTTTGAAGTTTCAGAGTCTCACGACATTCTCAGTGAGCTATGTCACTGCTTCTTTCTTGTGCATCATATGTAAGCTTTCATGAACTGTTCCTGTGCCACATCTGCCTGCCTCTTCGATCCACACCATGATGGTCATGAACTAACCTTCTGAAACTGTAAGTCTGCAGTAAACTCTTTCCTCTCTGGGTTGCCTTGATCATGGTATCTCATTGCAGCAACAGAAAAGAAGCTAATCCATACTTGGTATGAACAACTTGGCTATTGCAATTGACTTGACCATAAGGCTTTCTAGAAGAATGTGGAAAGTATTTGGACTTTGGGCTAGGAAAGTAGTTGAATTCTAAAATAATGGCTTAAGTTCCATTCAGGTATCTTTGCCTGAAGGGATTGGAAGGTTCATTTAAGTAACTATCTTTGATATTGGGTAGTTGTTATAAAAGACCTCTACCCAAAGCCAAAGATGAACTCAACTCATTTTATTAGAATAATTTCATTTTTTTCGTAATTGGCCTCAACAGGACCCTGATGGAGATTACTTCAAGAAAAGCAATATTAATAGGTTAAAAATAATGGCCAAATATTCAGGCTCTACTTAAACATGAATGATTGTTTTTAACATCTTAATTTGAGATTTCTTCAGGAAGACAAGCACTGTACCTATAATCAATTTTGTTAGAATTTTTTGACTATGGGAAAGCAGGAAATGAAAAAGATCTCCTAGATCAGTGCCTTCTTTCCTTTCTTCAAGCACCTCTAGATTCCAACTTTCACTTCTACATCTATTATTGTAAATGTTCAAGCATTAAACAAAATTGTTCGGCTATTTTGATAAACGCCACTAATGAGTCTATACCTTAGTTCTCAAACCCATTAAAGATAATAAATGGTTATATCAAACGTATGTTCTAAAGTTTTCAGCCTAATTCAATGTTTTATTTGTCAACATTTTTCAAGTACACATATTCATAAATATACGTCTTCCTCATAACTTTTGGGAAGAGGCAAATACAGGATAAATCAAAACCTTAGCAGTAAATTGAGGGTGATGGCTTATTCCATGCAGATGTAGGAAATCTTATTAAGAAACAAAGAGTAATTGCTATTTACTTTTTCAATGTGACTTATAGAGCATACTTTTCTTCTGTGTAGGTTAGAGGAGAAATTATACTTCACTTCTGCCATAGTGAGGAAAATGAGGGATGGTAGAAAGATGGGGAAATTATTGGGGTACAAAAAGGAAAGGAATAATCGTCTTTTAAAAACTATAAATTCCATACTGTTAGGAAGATTTCCTGATACATTTCTATTTCTTAGAAGCAAACTTTCAATTTTCTAGAAATTTTTAGAAACCTTGCAATTACAGCAAATGGAAACACCCTAATCTCTGTATGCAATCCTTAAGACTCAGTTTTGTGTTAACTGATTAAAATCCCACCTTAGGTCACCTCCTAAAGTACTTTATAACCTCACTTGTGAAAAGAGGAAGAAATAGAGAAAATCTATAGAACACCGAACTTCCCAGTGTTTCTAAGTTTCCTAAATACACCTGTAATTAGAACACATGAATGTGTTCCCCTTTTTGAGACCTATATCCATTTTATTGGACTCTATACTGGCTAGTTTTTATTTATTTACTTTATTGAAGAGTGATATATGATATAGGAGGGCACAAATCACTGTGTGAAATATTCAATAAAATATTACATTAAAAAACCCTCAACAATTTATAGAAGTTAGCAAAATTTCTGTTCCTTCCCCCTCAAAAATAGGAAGAAGAGAATTCAATTTGTGTATGTGGGATAATATTTTTATTTGTCTAGCATCACTTTAGATCCCATGCTTTTTACCCACTCCCAGGGTCTATAAGGTGACCTTTGCCTTTGGCAATGAGAAAATTTATCCCTTTAGCACTGATAAATCTGAAACTTCCTCAGTACAAACAGGTTAGAAAAAATGAAATGTCATGGAATCAATGATTTTTCCAGTTCACCCCCTGGTTTATACCATTGTATAGTTAAATAAAAGTTATATAACAGAATTACAAACTTAGACAAATTATTGACTTTATTTTGATTTGTAAGTCTAACCAGTAGTTGAGCTTTAATTATTGTTCTAAGAATCTATGTAAATGCCACAACTATGAAGAAGCATGGCAAAATGTCAATAGATGTAGAGTCTGGCTTTTTAGTACCCAAGGGTCATGGAATGGCTTGAGTATGACCATGGACCCTCCTGACGCCCTACTCAAACAACACAGGCATGAACTGGTGGAAATTCTGAAGGTTTCTTATCCTCAGGAAACTTGAGGCCTCTCACAAATAAAACAAAAATGGAGCAATCACCTGGTGGAGTTATTTGGAAGAAAATCTGGTAACCAAATAAAACACTGAAATGCATGCACAGAGCAAAACAAATATTCTTTAGGAATCCATTTTCAGTTACCAGAAGACAAGAAATAATAATTAGCCATTTTTGCAGAAATGGAACATGGTTTGACCTAAATTATAAGTAAATATTAAGGATGTCCTCAAATTAGAATCTAAAATCATTTCTAAGTAAGAAAATAAACATTTTATCACGTGATACATGGCATGACACAAAAAGTTTGTAAATGTTCATATAGTCTGTAATTAATTACTGGAAATTCCCTTTATGTTATTCTCTGCTCATTATAGGATAAAGTTAGAATAGACAGAATCTCTTCAAGGTCACATCCTCATAATGTGAGAAGCCCAGCGTTAACATTGACTAACCAAACAAGACAGTGGGATTATGTAATAGAGGAATGCATTGGGAGGTAATAAGAGAAGCCTGAGAAAAATGTTAAAAGTCTCCCAGGAAAGCAGGAAGACAGGAGATTTAAGTAACGGTAGAGAAATGTCTTGTAGCAATTTTTTACAGTGCCTTTTTGTTTCTGTCACTCTAGCAATGCATCTTGTTTGTCAGTTCATATGGGCTCTGTCGACGTAACAGTGGTGGAGAAAGTTCCCTGCTGTTTGTCTCCTGGAGTGGATCATTATTTCAGACTATTAATGTTTGTACCATGGAACATACTAACACTTCCTTATATTTCCAATAGTAAAATGGAAAGATGATAATTATTTGGAAGTTATTGAGATGTGCTTTACAAAGTATTGTGTAGGAAAATTCTAGTTTATAAAAATGCATTACTTATGTCATAATAATTGTACAAATTTATGAGATATGATATGGTGAGATATTTCTATTGTGTAAAACTTTCAAATTATAATAAAATCTGGATATTTAACAAATGCATCACCTTCCATGTTTATGCTTCCGTTTTGGTGACAATCTCCAAAATTTTGCTTTCTAGTTATTGGGAATCACTCAGCACAACTTTGCCAGCCTTAGTCATTCTACCGCACAATACAGTATTGCATTCTTCTCACAGATTGTAAGTTTGTTTTCTTTAAGCAATCTTTCTTTCTATATTATTCTCTCTAAGAATACTAGCCACTGAGCATACCTAGTACCATCCAATATCAGTGGTATAAGAAAGGATAAGCAGGGTATCAATGTCTTTGTCACTGGTCATGTAAGAGTGTTTCTTTTTTTTTTAGTAGTCAAATATTGACTGGTTTTCCATGAACAGAATTTATGTCTCAGAATTCTGGAGGCTTTGACCTCCATTAGTATACCACCTGGTAATGGCTTCTTGGCTCACAGCTCCTTCTAGCTATGTCTTTATGAGGTCAAAAGGATGAGGACTTTGTCTTCAGATTTTTTTAATAACAGGATTAATTTATTCACTATGACCTAAGTATGCTGTATCCATGCTCCTTTATCCAGATCATTGAAGGAAGGACTCCAAGAAGTATATCTGTGTGATACAGAAACATGTATACATTAACAGTGTGTATAATACAGTTGGAAGAGTTAGACAAAATGAGTAAAATTAAATTGAAGGGAGGATGATATGGATGGTTTGTTGTCATTGTTTCAGTCCAACAATGATGCACAAACTGCTGGATTTATTTATATCCATGGTATTAACACACATTTTCTTTTTAGCCTTGGTTCAGAAAATTCTCAAAGTTGGTTGAAATTCAGTGGATATGAAATTGATTATAAAGCTTTAAGAGATAAAAATTAACTTTGATATTGGTAAATTCCCTTATGTTGTTTCAATGACCACAAAATGGAAATAATAGAGACATTTAACTGAAGCTGGGCATATAAATGCATCGCTCAATTTATAAGGGCACAAATATTTGTATTGGATTTAAAATGTCACTGAATGTTAATTATAATGGCAACATCAATACAGAATACTACTGAGATGTTCTTAATATTCAAATTGAAGTGAAATTAATCCACTTCTATTTGTAACAATTATTGTAATATTCTTAAGGTGCTGAAATTAAAGCAGTTGTACAAATTATTCAGCACAAAACCACAAGCAGCTAATCATATGTAATAATATCACATGTAACAATGCATTTATGAGTGATATATATGAAAGGATATATTTACATTTTCTTAAGAAGGAGAAAATGTACCTTAAAACTGATAAAATGAAAGCCCAGAGCAAAGTAATATTTTGAAAAGGAAAAGCACAGTGAGATATTTTAATTTCCACAATCATCAGCTGGAGAGTTTGCTACCTTTCATTTGTTATTCATTTTATAAAAACAGCTTTAATAATAATTTAGATTTTTAAAACAATATGATTCAATAAGAGACACAAAATAGCTGTTAAAGATTTTCACTCATCACTTTGAATAAGTGCAACATTTTCCATATACCTTTATTTATAACATTAATAACAGTTTATCTAGGTATTTTTCTGAAATTGTGTGACACTACCATTATATTAGACTTTAAAACTAGATTGAAACCTTAGACATTTATATGGATACAAAACTTTTCTTATAAATCACAACACTATATACCATTTTATCTGTGGTTTTAAGATTTAAATATTTATTATAGTTATTTAATATATGGACATAATTAACATCGTGATTATTTAATTGATGTCTACAAATTTGCCTGTGGCTCATTTTAAGAAAAAATAATTTGTGACCACTAGGATGAAGGATAGAATTTCTAAAGAGTTTAACAAAATTTTATTTATTTATTTAAGCATGCATGTTTGCACCTCTGTAGCATGAGAGCTATGTTTTGGTCAGAGGAGAACTTGTGGGAGTCAGTTCTTTCAGTCCACCAGTTGAGTCCCAAAGATTGAACTCAGGTCCTCAAGCTTGTTGGCAGGGTGCTTTCCTACTTAGCTATGTTGTTGACCCAAAGGCATAGTTTTAAATTCTATTCAAATAGCAATTATTTCTCCGTTTATATGGGAATGATAGAAAAATGAAAATCCTTTCTTAGTGATGGCCAGGTATTCAGGTGTTAGGATGCTTTAAACACACAGAATTGAGATGGAAAACAAATATGACACATTTGGAATTGTCATATTTAAAAGAAAAAATATGGACTGGAACATTTCGTACTAAAACTTCTCAGTAGTATGTTACAAATAAATTAGACTTGGAATGGTGAATTACATTTATTGGTTTCCCATAGGTGATTCAGTGTTCTTACCTCTTTTATGGTCTCTAAGTTTGGTTATGTGATGTGTTTTGACCAATAACTTGTAAATGTTACAAAACATGAACATACATATGCTTAGTAATGACCTCTTAAAATGGTCTTCATTTTATGTAAGAAGCTTTTTCTCATCTGTTGGAGAGGGTAAGCGAACCAGGTAAGTTCCAGGGCATGCTAGTTAACATAAAACATGCATCTTCTGGGACTTTGGGTCTCAGGTAGCTTGAAAGATAAGTCCATACATAATTGAGTATATGAACAGCACATGGATAATTTCAATTTTTAATAATAAAAGTTTTCAAAGTATATATTTTGGCTATCAGCATCATCAGCAGACAATAGTTTTGTATTATATATCATAGATTCTCTTGTGCAACAAAAATGGCAATAAATACACTATAAGTTCAGCTGGCAATTATATTTCTTGAGAGACCGATGGTTCTGTATTTCACCTTGTCATGTGAACTCATTTATTCCCTCTTACAGTAATTCCATACAATCACAACGCATGTCAGGTATAATATGTATAGCACCTACAATTCTAAGTGTAAATGAAAAATATGTAAGATAATAATCCCATTGGTTTTACTTTAATTTTCATACAAGAGAAATAAATTTAAAGATTAAGATTAATTGATATAGAGTGAAATGAAATAGAAAAGACGAGAAAATATCATTGTAATCTCATTTTTTTCGTACAAAGTAGATTGTATATGTATTAATTTATTTTTTATTTATTCTTTTTAGCTTTCATGTTCTTTTTTTTAAATTAATTTATTCTGGTTACATCTCAATGGTTATCCCATCCCTTGTATCCTCCCATTCTTCCTTCCCTCCCATATGTATTAATTTATATTTATATGACAATGTACTTGATTAAACACTTAGAGATATAAAGATCTATTTTATTTTATAGTTTTAAATGTTTAGTCAAGATCCACATGCATTCATAAAATTTAGTAGAATGTGATGGTTTCAGGAACATACAGCAAAGGAGTCTCTTCAGTTCCTGGAGGCGGGAATGTTGAGACAAAAAGAAAGGAGACAAAATGCCCAAATATAATCTGCGTAATCATGCTTCTAATGACTTAATTTCTGCAACTGAGCCTCTTCTCCAAACTCCAATCATCTTCCAGAAAGCACAACTATATGGGTCCAAGCTTTCAACACATGACTGTAGACGATCTAGTGGATATTTTCCTTGCAGTAGAATTTTACAATGTAATAGTTTCTATAGTGATATTCATTGAGGCATAGCAGTATTCCTCAAACATCATATTTTACATGAGCACCATGTGAGGAAACTTAGTTTTTCTATTACATTTTTTGTTGGTACCACATGCATTTCATAATATACATGTGGAAGTCAGAGGAAAACTTACAAGCATAAATAAGTAACTAAGTAGGCCCTTAAATAACTTTTTAGAAAATTATTTTCTCTAGCAATTTTCTAAAAAAAAAAAATTTAAATAACAGGATTATAATATGTCTGTCTTTAAATAAGAGAAACATTAAAGTGATCAATCCATATATTATGTATATTATATGTTATATATGTGTGTGTGTGTGTGTGCGTGTGTGTGTGTGTGTGTGTGCATAGAGAGTGATTTTTCTCACTATCATCCTAATACCTAGCAGTCTCTAGAAATGTGTCACTTCTATTGAGATTGTATAGTCCACAAGAACCAAATGGTAAGCATGGTGCCTAGCTGACAGTAAGAAAGAGAGTACTAGAGGAAAAGCTCAGTGAAGTAATATCAGCCATATTTGACCTTACATTGAACCCAATCTCTCTCTCTCTCTGTCTCTCTCTCTCTCTCTCTCTCTCTCTCTCTCTCTCTCTCTCTCTCTCTCTCTGTGTGTGTGTGTGTGTGTGTGTGTGTGTGTGTATGTGTGTGTCTCTCTCTTTCTGTGTCACCACATGTACCTTTTATGTCCTTGTAAACATGTTTAAGTTTGCACAGGAGACAAACAAAATTTAGAATAAACTAAAAGCAATTTGAACATCTACACCAGAAAGGTAACCCATTGTGTCGATTCTGTATTTTTTTCCCAAAGGATACTCTAAAATACTTCTTTGGATGTTTCAGATATCCATATGAATGATTAATGAAGTACTGAGCATAATCTTACATGTGGGATAAGGCATTGCAACTTAATACATAGAAAATAATATAATATGGGGTTTAGGATTTTTCTTTTTTTTTTTTTTTTTTTTTTTCTTCTTCTTTTTTTTTTTTTTTTTTTTTTTTTTTTTTTTTTTTTTTTTTGACAGGGTTTTTCTGTGTGTAATCTTGTCTGTCCTGAACTGGCATTGTATACCAAGCTGGCCTCAAACTCGCAGAGTTCTACCTGCCTCTGTCTCCCCGAGTGCTGGGAATCAGGTGGGAACCACCACATAAACAGAAACATTATTTAAACCGGTATTGAATCCTATTATGTTCTTAACTATGTAAGTAGGTAAATATATATAGTAATAATAAATTTAAAAAACATATGAGGTTTTTGGGTTAAAATGTTGGGCGATCATTAAGACATACCTAAAATTTGTCTACTTAGGATATAAGTAACAAAATTAAAATTGCTGTATTACATGAAATAAATGATTATTTTTGCTCAAAAGTACTCTAGCTTAATGCCCAATAGATGGCTTGAATAAATCATGAAACACTTTTCTATCCTATCAGTACTAATGGGTCCTAATGACACAATATATTTAGTTCTCAACGTGGAATGTTCCAGGAAAAGAATTATTTCTTGTTATATTTCTACCTACATATTCTGAAAGCAAGGCTCCTTTTTCACCCCACTATTTTCAAGTATGTGGATGATTTATTATGGAAGCTCTTCCTGGACAGTTAGTTATCTAATAAAAATGAATGGTTTCTAGAAAATCAGGACTATATGGGACAGGTATCAGATATCAGAAACTCAGATCTAAAATACAGTTCCATAAATTATGCCAAAAATGAAAGGAAGTAGTGACTGGAGGTGTGAACTGAGAATAGAATCTTTCATGCACATAGATAAACAAGTGAATTATAATTCTAAAATATATTTTATAGAATGTACAGTTACCAAGAATGAAAAGAAAATCATTGTCAACCATAGAGGTCAAGTCTCAGATAGAAAAAGTAATAAAAAAAAGTTAAGAAAAATAAATAACAGGAATAAGCCTTTATTTTTGACTCCTTGTTATAGAAGAAAATAGACATATGTCATGACATATGTAGGCAATGGCCAAAGTGAACACTGCTTTTTATTTATTTCTCTAATGTCTAAATGTCAGGAGCTTGATGTTTATGAGTGACTAGGAGGTAGCTCTTAGAAATGAGACAGATGAAGGTACATGAAACACAGGGGTAATGGATTGGGAAAGTCCCCAGAGGGTACTCAAATTGATGGGATCAACACATTCATGTTATAGATGAAAAAAAAAAGAAACATCTATATGTGAACAATGGGAGCAAGCGAGAGCACTTACAAAATCCATTTGTACTGAAAGCATCACACATCACTCCGGTTGTCATGGTAAATGTACAGGTTGCTCCCAACACTGCATTATATTTCCTGTGACAGATATATAATACCAAGTAAAAAAAAAATTCTGGAAGCTCTGTAGAACTCTGATTTAAGAAATGTCACCTCAAAACTTTTAAAAATGAATTTTAGTCACGGTTCTTTAGTAATTGCTTAAGTGTGAACAAGAGTTTAACAGTTAACCAAATCTTTTGAACTTCAAAGTGAAAATTAGGTACGGTTGAAAATACGCAGTTTATGCATGGCTTTTCAAATAAGTTTTAAAGCAATGTTTCTCTGAGGCTTTTTCTTTTTTTTTTTATTACATTTTTAATTAATTTATTCATATTACATCTCGATTGTTAGCCCTTCCCCTATTTCCTCCCATTCTTCCCTCCCTCCCACTTCCCCCCTTCTCCCCTCCCTTATGTCTGTGATTGAGGGAGACCTCCTCCCTCTATATGTGCTCTTAGAATATCGAGTGGAGAGTGAGATCTGACTCTCACACGAACTCTGGTGCCCCTTTTCTGAACACGTCTCCTGGATGGGGAGGCCTGGCAGCACTCGGAGAAAGGATAGCAAGTTACCAAGAAGAGGCTTTTTCGAGCATCCATAGTTTTGTTTTCTTTCCTCCCATTCACTCTGCACTATTCTTCCCGAACTCCGTCCTGTTTAAGTCATCCCCTCAGTTTCTCCCTTTTCTCTCATCATAGCCTTGTATCTATTATCCACCTTTCCAGAAACTCCTCTCCCCACCCCACTCCTAAAACGTCTTGTGACTACTCTATTCTATCCACTTGGCTTCAGTAGTTACTTTAGTATATATTCAAATATTAGGATTCAGAACTAAGATCTACAAATAAGAGAGAGCACATATTTGTATCCCTGGATTTGGGCTATCTCACTCAAATATAATATTTTGTAGTTCCATATATTTACCTGAGAACTTTATATTTATTTTTATTTACAGGTAAGTAGAATTCTAGTCTATATAAGTACCACATTTTCATTATCACCAATTGAAGGGCATTTAGGATATTTCTACTTATTAGCTATAGTGAATTGAGTGGCATTAAAGATGGCTGGACAAACATATCCATAGAAGGACATTGAGTCTTTGGACATGTAAATGAGTGGTGGAATCAGCTGTGTGGCTGATAAAAGTTTAGAGTTTTGAGACTTCTCCATAGTAGTTTCTGTATTGCTACACCAACACACATTCTCAGTAATAGTGATGAAGAGGTACTTTCCCCACTTCTGCATCAGCATTAATTCTGTTTTTTTTTTTTAAATCTTAGGTGTTCTGAATAGACAAAGATTAATTATTAATTAAATTTAAATTTGGATACCCAGAGTGTAAAGGATGTCCTATACTTTTCAAACAAATTTCTTGGACATTACTATTTCTTCTTTTGAAAAGTTTTTGCTCAGAAGTATAGGCCAGCTTTACTTGAGTCACTGTTTTATTGAACCTTCTTTTGGGAGTTCTTTGTATTATCCTAACATTAATCCTTTATCAGATGTATAACAGTCCAAGATTCTAGCCCCATGGGCTTACATTTCATACTATAGATTGTTTCCTTTAATGTACAGAAGATTCATATATTTGTATGTATATGTGTGTATGTGTGTCTATAAAAAGAAAATATATGGGCAAATACCATATATATGTGTAAAATTTGTAACAATAATAATTACAGAAAAATGATAATGAAGATGGAGTGTATGTTATCG